>NC_133479.1:15799775-16399775 GCF_025370935.1 Choristoneura fumiferana | reverse complement strand
ATTTTTCGAAATTTCGAAGGGAAAGCTTTATTTTTTCTTTTGCTAAGTCGTTAGCAAACTTTTTTTTTTTTAGCGGGAACTGACCGAGGTTCTCTTTACTTATAAAGTTTTTTCTTAAAGGCAATTTTAATATAAGGCATCTCCTTTCTATCTGGCCAGTCACTTTGCCTACTAATAATGATAGTCCAACACTGCTTGGTGTTGAATGGTCCATTAATCATGAATGGGAGTGATTTATTAACCGTTTGATGCCTCATTTAAATAGAATCATTGATAGCCGAATATCGGCGGTGTGTTGACACCCCAAAATTGTACGATAAGTTATGGGTTATTTGTTTATTGTGTAATTAAAAGATAAATTGCTGTACCTACTACAAACATTAGTATAACAGTATATTTTAGTATAACATGGCCCTTTGTTATTGCAAAAACTTTAGCCAACAGCCGAACATGCCATCAAAAACCGTCATTTTAAGCATGTTTAAAACATGTAAGCTTACTTAAATATTTTACAAGCTCTTCTTTAACTTCGCTACGTACGATGACGATGTACGATGTTTGCTCCAAATCTTGCAAATTCATTTCCATCCACTTCTTACGGTCGTATTGAATTGAAATTTGATAAACATTATAAATAAGTTGAATTTAAATTAAAATGTACCTAAGGTTTTCACTAAAAATATTTTGTTTTGTAAAAAGATCTTATTTGTAGTAAGCCCCTGGAAGTTTTTTAACAGCGTAGTATCTAACTAACGCCATCTATTAAAACAAAACTGCTTTATTCAATATTATCTATCTATTATCAAAACTGCTTTATTCTTATTAGCGCCATATAACTTGAGCGTTTATTTTACCTGAAAGATTAAGGTTGTTCTCGATGGTAACGCACAACGCCCATTCCCTCTCGCGATTGGATTACCAAGTGCACCATAAACTTGGCAGACTGCGGAACGAGCCTTGGCCCGAATGGGATTTAAAAAATAAACGGAATCCGTAACGCGAAAAAAAACGGGATCGACGAAGAAAACATATTAGTATTCGAATCAGACAGGTGATTTCAGAATATACTAGCTGTTGTTAGCAACTTTGCCTGCAACCCATTTATATCTGTGAATTCAATGAAAAAAAAGGATAGCTGAACTAGTTAGACTACTAGACGCTTAGCCAAAATTTACTTATTAATTAGGAACCAAAATCATGCTAATAATGTAAAACTGATTTTGTAAGACATCACCTAACTTTTAGCTACAGTAGGCCTTACTTTTGTAGTCACTCAAGATATGTTACAAGCAACATTTTTTTTTGTTACTGTTAGCAAATCTTTTTTTTTGTGTTTTGAAAAATCTTGAAACAACTTTTTCCAACTAAAATTATAAGAAGTTTACTGTAATTAAACAAAGAAGTTTGACAGGAAAGCAACAGAATAGGTAACTCAACTTCGCTCGTCTCATTAACTCCACAGAAGTCTTCGGTCATTTCATCTGCTCGCTTTCATCAGTCATTCGTCCACAAATTCACCCTCATTCCCACATAAATATTGTATATTGAACATATTGTAGATATTTATATGAGGTTATTTATTAATATTTTAAAATAATTGATTAATAATGATTAGCATGCTAGAACTGACTAAGTGTGTACTAAAGCTTAAACTAAGACCATTGTAGTCCACACTTAACGCGAATAAATTAATCTGATAAAATCCCGCCGAAGAGAATAACATAACTGTATTAGCATTGGAACGTGACCTTGACCTGTCTGCGTTTGTTATTAAAAAAGTTTTAGCAACGGATCTTTCCCTTTAAAAGTAAACAAGCTCCTTAATGGATATGTAAATGGTGCGCGGTAATTTGGGCGGGCGCAGGTAGCGCGCGCGCGGACGCCGCGGGCGCAGGGGAGGGGCGGTAGCGGAAGAACATGGTAAACATTTGTTGAGCATCATTGTTGAAAACGTTAGTTGCGAAACATTAGTGAACCTGAAAACTTCAATATGTTCTTGATTGTGCACTTGATCAATATTGCCAAAAAAGGTTACATTTTTCAATTGGGATGTCCCAATTTTTGACAACATATAATAAATCGAAAACCATTTGGAGAAATAGGCTTTGTGAAGCGTTTTCAGAAATCAAAATCCAAAAATGTGATAAACTGAATTAAATAAACAAAATTTAAGTAATGACCCTTATTCGACCCCTGCAGTGTCTCGTCACAAAGGCAGTTATAAAGCAGGTTTACACTCTTAAGCAAATTGACAGTTTGATATGTTCCTGTCCTGCTTATAATAGCAAAGAGTGACAAAGATAGAACTTTAATCACATGATGCGCACCCGGCTTTAAACAGTTGTACAACCTGAATTTTTCCAGGCAATGGAACGTGGCTGTCTCACTGTGACGTCATCCAGCGTATTTCGTAAAAAATATGTAAAAAAATAAATACTCATCCTAATTCAAAATCAATGAAAATGGTATCTTAAAATATCCTATTCTTTCCAAAAATAAAATAAAAACTATAGGTTATTTTTTTTGGTGCATCCCAATTATCTTTAGGCAGTAGCCCGCCCTGCCTCCCCCTTGGCGACACATTTAGACGAGAAGACTTCACAAAGCACTCTTACTTGGCAGTAAGTTACATTCTTGTGCGCCCAGTTCCGGCTCTGCTTGTGTCTTAACCCCCATTGTTTTGGGCAAAGCCTCTCGTTGACATTTAGAAGGCCCAAAGTGTTTGTCGCGCACAAAACGATTAGCTTTTTATTCGAACAAGAATAACTAACGTTTATTACGTGGGCGGCACTTCACGCTTTCTAATAAGTTTCCTTGTTATGAAATACAGTAAAATACACACAACTAGAACTAGAAAGTAAAATACAAGAACACACTAAAATAGCTAGATATAGGTTTATACAAACATTTTCCCCGACCGGGAATCAACCCGGGACCTCAAGCTTCGTAGTCAGGTCCTCTAAACACTTGGCTTTCCGATCGTCGGTTTATATTTTTTCCACTTTCACCTTCTCCAAGTTCTTCATCTCCGTCTCCGCCTCCGCTAAGAACCATCCATAATATATAATAATTAGTAGTTATGTACGCGACTATAATGAGGGCTACTCTTTTTGCGCTCACCAGTTGGCGCCACTGTAGACAAAGGTCCTGCCTGAAGTATAGTGATTAGTTTGTTATTACGGGCGTGAAAAGAAAATTAACATTTTAATCATATTTAATATATTAAAACCGCACCATAAATGTATCGAGCATGCCTAAGTGTTGCGTAGTCCCGTTTTGTTCGGAAAAAAAAGAGGACAAAGGTTTCCGAAAGACAAAACTGTCTCAAAACACACACATTCATTGCCCCGTAACGCATATTTGCCATAATTAATTTCAGGTATTACAAAATATTCACAAAATTATTCTAATTATAAATAAACCTGCGTAGCTCACCCAAAAACAGTGTCATTTGACATTTCGGAGACCTCTCGCTACACTAGCGCCTCTAGCGGCGAATTCATACGCGATCGATAACCCTCATTCCATGACGTAGATAAAGAATGGTTTTTCGAAATTCCCACAGGATAGTCAAATAGACATTTTTTGCCTTCTCTTGAGCTTGTATAATAATCATGTTGATTGATAAGCGAATGAACATAAACTATGTTTTGCGCTCGATTGTAAGTTTGATCTATGTCGACACAACAATTACAATTATAAAAAGCCAAAGGCGTGGCCGGCCACGCACAGTGTAGGGTTCCGTAGTCGTTACTAAAAAAATACGGCGTGAAAAAGTTCACCAGTAAAAGAGCGTATCTCCATCGCACTTACGTCCTTTTGATGAGAAGAATTTTGTTTTAAAATATTTGGGTGAAGACCAAAAAGTTGCACACCTTAACGCAAGTAGCTAGAATTACTATTATTATTTCAATTTGTTTTTTTTTTTTTCATATTTTTTGAACATACGGTTTGGAAGATAAGGGACACACTCACACATAATTTTTGATACTTTCAGAGCGATTATTTATATCCGAAAAAGATAAGATAAAGACTTGGGGGAATTGTATATAGTTAAGTTATTTTTAGCATAGTTACCATTACCATAATGCGTGTTTAATTAAATAATAGTACCTTCTAAAACTCCATAACAAGCGTTTTCCCAGAGATAAGATCGATTAACCGACCGTTAAATCGATTTTTCATCCCCAAAAACCACTACATACCAATCATATAACTACAAAACAAGAATAGTTCCCATATTAACTTCACACTACATACCAAATTAAATTATATATATATATATATGTATATGTGTGTGTAAAATATTATACATATACATGTCGAAATATGAGCACACTTTCTTTTACGTGTCTGGAGTACCCCTGTCAAATTTTATTTCTATTAATTGTATTGTATTGTAAAACTCTTTATTGTACATAAAAACACATGAAAATAACAGAACACAGGATAATAAGATGTACAAAGGCGAACTAACCCCCAAACTAAATAACGGCCATCACGAAACATCTACCCTTTAAATTTCATCAATATTGTAGTCTGGTAATTTTTGAATAAAATGCCTGTGACATAACGGACGGTGAAGGAAAACATCATGAGGAAACCTGCACAAACCTGCGAAGCAATTCAATGGTGTGTGTGAAGATCCCAATCCGCACTGTGCCCGCGTGGGAACTACGGGCCATGCCATCTCATTCTGAGAGGAGGCCTGTGCCCAGCAGTGGAACGTATATAGGTTGGGATGATAACGGACGGTCGGATTGGACGAAATTGTAAGGGTTCCGTAGGAAAATCAGTCAAAATGACTAAAACGGAACCCTAAAACACAAGAACTCTTCACTTATTAATTCAAAGCCTGTACTTACATCGTTTTACGTTATCTACGCGTATTAACGTATTTAAAGTATGATTAATGTGTGTAATTGCCTCAATTTGCATATAAAAAAGACAAGCATAATTTCATACCTGTACATTTACTGGTAAAAGGTTCCATCGTTCGTGTAGCTTGATTGTATTTGGTACCATGTCGCAGTTAAGAGTGGATAGCAAGCCGGACCACTTATACGGCCAAAAACAGCTCATTGACTAGTTTAATTATATAACAACAACCACGCCCATTCGTTTGAGATATCTGTTAGTTTTGAAGCTTTCTTCCTACTACTAAGGTCATTGACCCTAAATCCGTACTGATTCCTATTCAAAACGGCTAAGCGCGAGTGTGCAAATTGGAATGTACTTATATAAAAAATACGCTATAAACGGCCGTATGTATAAAATCGGCGTTTTGCAGGTGGTAGGACCTTGTGCAAGGTCCGCCCGGATTGCTACCACCCTCTTGCTCCCTAATCCTGCCGTGAAGCAGCAGTGCTTGCACTGTTGTGTTTCGGCGTGTAGAGTAAGACAAGCGGTGAAATTACTGGCACTTGAGGTATCCCATCTTAGGCCTCTAGGTTGGCAAAACAATCCCCCTGGTGTTGCAGGTGTCTATGGGCGGTGGTGATCTCTTACCATCAGGTGACCCACTTGCTCGTTTCCCATCCAGTCGAATAAAAAAAAAGAGCCCTACTTCTAAGCAAGTAGTACCAGTGAGGGGTCATTTCATATTGGCTGGTTGGTATCCCTCTTAATAATGAATTTGTTTTTATTATTTATTGTAAGAGCAGTTAAAATACATATCAGGTATAATATATCAGCTGTCTATTTACTGCGGTTCTTAAGATACAGGCCTATGACAGACAGACGGGTAGAAGGACAGTGTACTTAGTGACATTAATAGGATTCCGTTTATCACCCTTCGGGTATCAAAAATACAAACTGAGACATGGATGCACAGAAAAACCAGAAAAACCAGCAATCCGTGCTGCGTGCTATAACCCCTACACCACTGCTGGACAGAAATCTAGACACGAATTTTTCCTATGCTACATATCTCAGGTTGCTTATGATATCAGTCACGCTGACAGTGGTTAAATAAAAAAATTTTTTTTTAAGTTACCCCATCCCATAGGCGTCCCATAGACGTAGTGGGGGTGATTTTTTTTCTCGACTAACACTATAGTGTGGGGTATCGTTGGATAGGTCTTTTAAAACCATTAAGGGGGTCGCCAGGACGATTTTTCGATTCAGTGATCTGTTTGCGAAATACTGAACTTCAGATCTAAACTGTTGGGTGGAAAAATTTGAAAAAAATCAGGATGGTAAAGGTAGAGTCATTCACGATGACGCGTGCCGTGGTTCTTATTACAATGTCTAATTTTGTCAAAATCACGCGTCTTCGTGGATGGCACTAGGTATAGTAACGATATCAAATTTACAGGGAAAATTATAACGGCTAAGATTGCTTGAGAATTATTAGTAGTTTAAGAGTAAATAGCAGCCTAAGGTATATAATATACCTAAACTTGGAAGATTCTGTACACAATACGAAATTCTTAGAAAAATATTACTTGATTTTTTCGAAATGGCTACGGAACCCTATCTTGGGTGTGTCCAACACGCTCTTGGCCGGTTTTTTTTTAGATAATAAAATGATAATATAGAAAAAAGCACTTATTTTTTGTGTCTCGGTCTCGGTCTCGGTCTCGGCCGAGAATATATTTTTTTCTCGGTCTCGGTCTCGGTCTCGGCCGAGATTAAAAAGCAGTCTCGGTCGGACCTTATGCTTATTTCTACTATGCTACTTAAGCAGCAGCACTAGCGACATCTATGTTTCGTCGACAGACGTCACACTCTTTCGGAACTAACCGCTCACCCAGACAAGCTACAGAGGCTTCGGGTAGGCAATACCTATACTTTATGCTGGACGGATTTGTTTTTTTTTTTTATATAACTATTGAAGCGAAAGTGGATTTGTGGACGACTGATCGATGTAAAATAAAAGCTTGTAATAAAAGAGCGGATCGAATAACCGAAAACTTCCGTTGAGTGAATGGGGGAAGCGAGTGAGTGAAAGAGTTTTAGTGGTTTTAGTAACAATGGGTCAGCTTAGCTGCTACATATTGTCTATTCTGTTACTTTTACTATCAACTTATTCTATGATTATCTAATTTTAATAACCTCTTTTTTAATTTTAATTAGAAAATGTTATTTCCTTCGCACGATCTCACATTTACCTGTTAGGTATAACATTTTTAAGCGACCATTTTCACAAAAATAGCAATAAAGTAGAAATGATTATAAAAGATAAAAAAAAAACAAAAACCCTACTGCCTCAAAAAACTTTGAATAAAAAAATATTTTCAGTTTTTATTAAAAGTCTTTTAAGGCAGTTATTTTTTTTCGAGTTCTCGTCACGCTGCTGCAACACCTTTACTGTAACATAATTAAGTCTAAATCCCTGCAGTGTAGAAAGGTTTTACAAATGTTGCCACATAGTTGCATGAGTTGCCACATAGATAATTATCGTCACGGAAAACCTGTATTTTTTTTTGGGTTTTCAAAACGAGCACTGCCAGTACAGTCACCTACATTAATATGTCACAGCGGAGCGTGCCAAAATATCTCACACATCTTACCGGCCCTAGAAATATATATATAACCTAACCAACAAAAGTTGGAAAACCCCCGACTTTGTCACTTCAAAGTTCAATATCTCAAAAACGGCTAAACCGATTTTGATGAAACATGTTTAAGGACCATCGCTAAAAAACGTGATTTCAAATAAAAAAAAACACTTTTAAATCGGTACACCCGTTTAAGAGCTACGGTGCCACAGACAGACGGACAGACAAACATAGCGGTCAAACTTATAACAATCTTATAATTGCGTCGGGGGTTACAAACTGAAACAGTGTCCCAAAATATTAAAAGGTTCCAACGAAACCCTATTCCTACTCGTAAAGTTCAACTGTTCGTAAATGAATGAAATTTAAGAATTCTACTGAAAGTATATTACAATGTCCACTAGCACAATATACTCGTACAGTGGTGGGCATTTAATAAAGAACGATTTGAAGTTCCAGATTACCCAGATGTGATTTTTTCCTCACAAGATTTTGTGACGTTTTCTGACGTCAAGAAATTTTGTATGTTTTATGCAGTTTATGTTTTATGATCTAGTCCTTAGTGTTAATAATTTCTTGACACTAGGATAACTTTTTGAGAAATACTCTTATAACTATCGGGAATTTCCATAAGATTTTTAGTAAAATCGCCGAATTTCAGTTCAACTGCCAGATCCAATGTTTTTATTACGCGTGCGAGGCCGCGTATAATTATAATACCTAATAATAAATAATAATAGCATTTATTTTTGTATTTTTTTTGTGCCGAAATTTAGTAAATAAATATATTGTTTCTTTCTTTATAAAAAACAATGAATAGATAAAGAAGACAAAAGCGTACAAATAATAACTTAATTAAGTGACGGTGCAGCAACAGGTAAGCTCTGAAATGCACTTAAATGTAACTTCACAGTCGTATTAAATAAGCTTTCAAGAGTTTAATAAAAACTTAAACACACACATAGATTCGAATCAAGCGTTCAAAGCGCATACTTAGGTAAAATAAAAAGAATTCAAAATAAAATATGCTCACAGTTGAACATAAAGGTCAAATACCGAAGTTAAACGACCTTCCACAACCACAATTCACTTCAATCTCTTATAACTCTATTGCTTTAATACTAAATTTCAACTTAATGTTTGGACAGCATGGTGTATTTTATAGTGTCATAATTAACTCAGATACGAGGTTGCGTAAGTAAAAAAGTATTGGGTTATTACACTATACCATGCTGCCCAAGACAGGGTGAAGAAAAAAAGCGAAAACAGCAGGTGCGACCATACAGGCTGATGTTAATTTCACATAATTAAATTAAATTGGAAATCATTTATCCGGCTTAATAACCGACGCGTGAGATATTGCGTATAGATTAATAATTAACTTTGAATAATATTGCGTATCGCCGAGAAGGGAAAAGATTTTTTTGCAAATTTTACAGTCATATTAAGTTGGTGCTAGTGAGGTATGTGGTAAGAATATATTTATCGGTTTTTAATGATTCACAATTATTCACACTTGATATATTTGTAGCGGGACGTTTACACTGTACACTGTGATTACCATTAATGAGCTCCCAATGGTTATATCGACGAAGTATATTTCTTTATTTTCGGGGAAGCCACAGCCAAAAAAGCGGTTGAGGTAGCTACACATTTTGTAACGTTCTGATGCTATTCACGAAACAAGAGCATCTTAACATGAAAATTGGCGTTTTTAATGATAAAAACTTCGGTCCTATCTATAATATTTTCTTTTCGCGTTTTCTTTTTATTGCTATTTGCTATCCCTTGGGAATTATTCAATTTTCCGGGATAAAAACTATCCTGTTTCCCGAGACTCAAACTATCTGTATACCGAATTTCATCTAAATCGGTTCAGCGGTTTAACCGTGATGAGGTAACAAACAAACAGACTTCCA
The DNA here is from genome assembly GCF_025370935.1 of Choristoneura fumiferana. Classification (NCBI taxonomy): domain Eukaryota; kingdom Metazoa; phylum Arthropoda; class Insecta; order Lepidoptera; family Tortricidae; genus Choristoneura; species Choristoneura fumiferana. Next base: position 16,390,354 of record NC_133479.1, on the reverse strand, counting down.
AACATTCCCATTAGTGGGACTTAATTATTTAACCAATCACAAAGTCAAACGGACCACATGATTATTAGCGCCAACTAAACCTGTCAGATTCATAAACCGAACAGTCTCCTCATGTGTGTAAAATCCCTACGTCGACATGCTTTGGCTGGCTTAAATCACGTTCTAGGTAAGTCGTTTTCTAAGTAGGTCATGTTCTTAGGTAAGTCATTTTCTAAGTCTTTGGCCAAATACGTCTTGCTCGAACGGCAAAGGTGAAAGCCATTTAAAAAAACTTGTCACTGAAACCCTCGTTGCGTTCCCGCATCATCCTGTAGGCTGCGCGGGCGCAACAGGTGCGGCGCGCACGCCACGCGACCAGCGCCGCCGATTATCCTTTGTTTACACACACTAGCGTGCCCACTTTACTACGTAAACGGTTGACTTATTTGGAAGTACGTCACCTTCATATGTATATCTGTTATAGCGGAGCGTGCAGAAATATCTGACACGTCCAAACGGTATCGAAAATACAAACTGAGACATGGATGCACAGAAAAACCAGAAAAAGAGACCAGCACTGGGAATCGAACCCAGGTCCTCAGCAATCCGTGCTGCGTGCTATAACCCCTACACCACTGCTGGACAGGAATCTAGACACGAATTTTTCCTATGCTTACATATCTCAGGTTGCTTATTTCTACTATGCTACTTAAGGAGCAGCACTAGCACTGCACTGAGATATGTATGCATAGGAAAAATTCGTGTCTAGATTCTGTCCAGCAGTGGTGTAGGGGTTATAGCACGCAGCACGGATAGCTGAGGACCTGGGTTCAATTCCCAGTGCTGGTCTCTTTTTCTGGTTATTCTGTGCATCCATATCTCAGTTTGTATTTTCGATATGGTTTCACGGGATACCCGTAAAAGTAACAAATTTGGAGTTGAAATAAAAAATACAAAAAGACTCAAAAAAACCAATCATAACACGTCCAAACTGCCCTAGAAATAGAGTCGTATCAGATATTTATGCACGCTTTGATGTGTCAAATATTAGAGCTAGTGACTGTACCTACTAAGGCTTTTCGTGTTAGAAAGAGTGAGCACGAAGCCTTAATGAAGCGTCTCCATATCAGCTGTTTGGTTCTCTACAGGTCGTTAGGTCCCATTTCTCAACTGATTCTCGTGAAATTTTGTAAGTACTCACGTTGATTTTTTCTATATTAAGTTTTTGGGAAAAAAAACAGAATGCCGGTGCCCTGGGGGTTGAAGACGTAAAGCCCCACTAGTTCGCACTGTGCCGTTAGATTCGGCGGAGGAATTGGAATTCTAGTATTTTATTACATTGTCAGAAATTACATCGTGGGCTGATTTCGAAGTACCCTGTTACTTTATAAATGTTCATGCATCGATGACTTAAAATTTAAAAAAAAATGTCAAAAAAGATAATCGTACGAATAAGTTTAATGAGTTTTCGTTTAAAAAAATAAAATTCGTATTCATTAAAAAAAAATTACAGCCTTTTACGGGTATCGAACCCGCTGCCTCTGGCTTCAGACAGGCTCGCTAACCACTAGGCTAGTTATTTACAGCATTCGCTCTTAATTAACTACGTGCCGCACATGGCCTTATCAATTTATAACTCTATAACACTTTAACGCCGCGTTAAAAGAAATTAAGCGTTCCTCCAAAATAGGACAGGTGTTGCTTCTCATAAAGTATAAGTTAGCTTAATAAATATAATTAACCGATTCGAGCCCTTTTAGACGCAAAAACACTCGAACAGAGCCTTTTACGGCACGCGCGGGGTTAGGGTTGACCTAAATGAGTTTTACTGATTCATTTATTCAGTTCTTAGTATTTTTAACCCCCGACGCAAAAAGAGGGGTGTTATAAGTATTACCGTATCTCTTAAACGGGTGAACCGATTTGAATGCGGTTTTTTATAGTCCACTACTTGATACCTCAATCGATAAGGTCAGGGAGGGCATTTCCGTCATACTTTTTGATAAGTTCACTTTGGCTGGTCATAACTAAGATGATATTTACTTTTTAATAAACCTGATCACTGTAATAGATTAAGCATTTATTTAACTATATACAAGTATTCATATTAAATTGCTAGTACTGCTGGTCATTTAAATATGATTTTTTTTTAAAACATGTCAGTTGACGGATTTTCCCGACGGTTTGGGGCTATTCCGTCAACCTACGATTTTTCTTGTATCGTGACGTATTACAAACATATACGTCAAGTGAACTAATACCGCTGAACTGTTACTCGAAACTAAACTCTAGCTACCTCAATTTAAGGTTTATTTTAGATTGTATTGGCAAATATATTTTTTCGGGGCAATTCCGGCCTATTTTTACAATCAGGAGTAGTAGTAAACCTTTTAAAACAGGTTCCCAAAGCCTAGGGAAAATCCGTCAACTGACACGTTTTTTAAATAATGGGCTGTTTTTGTGATCACCAGTTCGCGCCACTGTTGAGTAAGGTCCGGCCGAAGTACAGTGTTATTATGTTCGTAACAATATTTTTAATTTAAAATCGTATTATGTTAATTTTCATATTATTATTTAATTAAGTCAAATCAAAAAGGTTGACAATATATGAAATAGGGAAATTCCGGCACATGACGGTTTTGCATTGACGGATTTGTCTAATCGATCATTTCGTTAATACCAATATTCAACCACCCATAGTTTCTCACCAACAGATTATAATTGAAAATTTATAAAACTACCAACAAGCATGCATATCGAACTATATAATAAACATACTTAGTAAGCCGTAAACTTAAATTTTCTCATCGCACCGTCACGAAACACAACAGCACACTACACTCGCGTTCGAGTTCGGAGCGCAACTAAACTTTAAAAACGGTTTTTTTCCCATTCACTGGCTAGACAGCGCCATCTGTTTTTGTCTGTGGGTATAAAATGTTCTCTCTGCTTTACCGACGGAGTGAGTCAGCGTGTACTGTTGTTTGAATAGCCGCAAACGCCGTTAGACGGAAATGCCCCGCTGACGGATTTGGCCACCCTGACCTTATTCTTAGAAATGTTTTCCTTCTCTCTTCCTTCACTCGTTCGTATTTTACCCTGTATATCCACGCACTTGCTTCGAATTTTAAGTTGAACTCTATTTATATAACATAACCAACAAAAAGTTGGAAATCCCCCGACATTGTAACTTCAAAGTACAATATCTCAAAAACGGCGGAACCGATTTTGATGAAACATGTCTAAAAACCATCTCTAGAAAACCTGATTTCAAATAAAGAAACCGCATTCAAATCGATCCACCCGTTTAAGAGGTACTGTGCCACTGACAGACGCACAGACGGACAGACAGACAGACGCACATAGCGGTCAAACTTATAACACCCTTCTTTTTGCGTCGGGGGTTAATAACAAAATAAGAGCGAACTAAAAGAATTTCTTTCATCATCATCATGTCAGCCGGAAGACGTCCACTGCTGGACATAGACCTCCCCCAAGGCTCTCCACTCAGACCGGTCTTGTGCTTTCCGCATCCACCGCGATCCCGCGATCTTAACCAAGTCGTCGCTCCATCTTGCTGGAGGCCTACCGACAGCTCGTCTCCCGGTCCGCGGACGCCATTCGAGAACCTTCTGACCCCATCGGCCATCAGTCCTGCGAGCAATGTGCCCCGCCCACTGCCACTTTCGTTTCGCAATTCTTCGGGCTATGTCGGTAACCTTAGTTCTACTATCGATATCATCATTTCTAACCCGCATTTGTTGCCCGCGACTCTGTCTACGAAGAATTCGTTTCGTTAGTCACTACGAGTATTCCGCGGAAACTGTAATTCGGTATAGATATTAACTATGTGGGACGTATATAGGCTGGGATGATGATGATGATTAACTATCCTACTTCTTTCCCAGGTACGCATTATATCCATACCAAATTGAGTCCTAATCGGTTAGGCGGTGTGAGAAGAATTAAGAGATATACAGAGTTACTTTCGCATTTATGAATATAATATTAGAAAGAACAGGAATTTTAAATACTTAATTAGTGCGTAAGCGTACGATTTTTCGTCCAAAAAGGTCTAGGTAGGTATACCTATAGGAAATATCGTCCAAAACGTTGGGGCTGTTTTCAAGATCTTAAAATATATAAGTATGTATGTATGTAAACTCTTTATTGTACAAAATAAGTAAACAAACACACATGACAAACAATGAAATATAGGCGAACTTATCCCTATAAGGGATCTCTACCAGTCAACCTTTGAGTGGATGAGAGGAGCATTCAGTTAGGGACAGACAAAAAGTGAGTGAATAAGTACTCGTAAATATTTATTCACGTACAAATATTGCTCGTTTAGTATTTAAGTACCTATGTGGGAAATGCTTCAATCAATGAAAACTTTCTTTCCTACAATCAATTTAAATCTAATTTTACATTGCAAGTAAATTACCTACCGTTTATTTTTTTAAAAAAATGGAATGGAAGAGATCGCTCTGAAGCGACAAGGCCGCCTATTGCTTACCTACATATGATACAAGGTATTATAAAATGTCATTGTATTGTATTGTAAATCAATAATGTCCCAATCATATTTAAATTTACAACATACAAAACAAACATTTAAGTGGCTGTTTCACAATCCATTGATAAGTGTTAACTGACGGTTAAATGTGATGCCGTCTCCGTCTATTCGAAGAAAAAAAATAGAGACGGCATCACATTTAACCGTCAGTTAACACTAATCAATGGATGGTGAAACAGCCCCTAAATGTAATAAATCAGCGCTTTTAAAATTATATATTTTTTTGTTAATGGCAACATAATTTATCTGCGAGAGTATAAATTATTGTCACTGGCAACCTTGCGGTCAAGTATATCGAACACCTGCTTAGCGGCTGCGCAGTAATAGGTCCCCTGGTAAAAAAAAGATTGAGGTTTTTATGATCACCGTTTTTCGGAAGTACATCCTCAATGAACATTCATACAGAAAGATACAAAAACCTTTTTTAGAAACATAAAAAGAGTTACAACAGAATAAGGATAATAAATTTGAAGTAGTTATTGCCACCGTTGATATACCGCGATCACCAGTATCATTTTTTTTTCTCAAGTTTTTATAGAGAAATATGAGGGGTCCCCTTTAGGCCACTTAACACCATAGCAACTTTTTATAAACGTCGCCGATGAATCACTAACTTTTGCAGAAAACCGTATCTATTTAACTTTTAGTAAAGTGTTTGAGTGTCTTCCGTGAAAGTGAATAAATGTATTATTTTTTCTTTTCTTTCCTTCAAATTAAAATAAAAAAAAAAAACAAATTAAAAAAATAATTAATTCGGTCCAACTGTTTTCAAGAAAAAATGGGAACATTCTAAGTCAATCCGAACATTACAAGTGGCATTTACTTGCAAGATTTAGACTGTTTATAGGTAGAGTCATTCACGATGACGCGTGCCGTGGTTCTTATGACCATGTCATTAATGTCTAATTTTGACAAAATCACGCGACTTCGTGGATGGCACTAGGTATATGTATATTATGTATATTCCAAACGACCATTGTAGGTATTTATGTACGTTAATTAAAAGCTTGAAAAAACACTTCCTTCAGATTATTTTGCGCACCCTACAGTTCGCGCTGGCTGTACGATCAAAACTAACCAGTTACAGTAAAGTATAAAAAACGTAATGAAACATGCAACAGATGCGTTTGCTAAGCGCGTGGGCCCAATCGATTATGCGCCCTATCACGCGATTGGTTATAAACAGTGTATATCAAAAGAACAGACTTACTGTATAAAAACTTGGCAATGAAAAAGATGAACTAACAAGGGAAGGGTCAGCCAAGAACATTGGAGCCGAACCTTAAGCGACTCTCACAGGGAACCATGAACACTGCGTTAAATTATCACACCAAAACCAAGCACCGGCAAGAGTGGAAAGCACAGGTATGTCTTAGCCAGTGGTCATCAGACTGCGGCCCGTCGCAGCCGATATTTTTGCGGCCCGTGACAAATGTAACGACTTTTGTATGTAATGGCTTTCAAAACAGATTTTACATACGAAGATAACAGAATGGCTATACGCGGGTCGAACAGTTGCCAATCCACAAGTGTGCGGCCCACAGTAAGCACTCACTTTGTCTAATGTGGCCCTTGATCATAAAAGTGTGGCGATAACTTAACCTAACCTAGGTGGTAGATTTTTTTTTGACATTCATAAGTGCTTGTTATAGCCTAAACTGAATAAAGATATTTTGACTTTGACTTTGACTTTAACCAAATTGGAAAACCAACTATAAAGAATTACTCTGCGTGGACCTCCACCCGGTACTAGTACCATACCCTGTACCAGGAGACATGGTCTGCCGCTGCGCCAGATTATACAATTTAAGAATGAAGTGCGAAAACAGGGCGCGAAGGAGGGGTAAATACGATACGAGTCAACGAGAGAGAAGAAGAAGAGGGTCAAAGTGTATCCGTAAAAACCCCCAGAATTATTATAACACACTTTGTCGTGCGACACGCTCAAAGAAAAAAAACTGACTGGCATATCAACGTACAGCCCAAACAACTGAAATTAGAAGCTTAAAGTTTTATCGAGTAGGTGAGCACTAAGAGTACTTATTTGAAAATTCAACTCCAGAAAGGGTGAAATAAGAAATTAAAATTTACATACATCTGCACAACCTACTCGTATTCAACATCTATGTATTATTTATTATGCCTAAAGCGTATTTATTATTAGGTACACTTCATTTCATAACAATTTTTTTACCAACAAATTGCATTAGCACAAGTATATAAAAAAATACAAACATCGGAACATAGAACCTCCTCCTTTTTTGAAGTCGGTTAAAAATTAACTGTAAGACTATTGTAAAGGGTATTTAATATAGTTAATAGTTTTTATTTGAGTTACATAAATATTAAAAAACCATTTGTTCCTTTTCGAAGCAGATGTCAGCGCCTTCATTATAAGTATTCAACGTTTATTTGTATGAATAGAATTTGTAATGGCTGAACACGTCTCGGCCGTAACTTTGCGTGACAGGCGACACACGAGTAATTTTCTCTAATACATTGCGCTTTTTGTTAGCTAACCGTTTCGCGGGTAGCGTCCCTGCTAGGCAATGAATAGAGAATAATGCACGCACGCCGCCGGTCGTGTGTTATCTTGGTATTGCCACAACAGTGTGCAATTAGTTGTGTCATAGTGCCGTATCGGTGCATCTACATAAATGTTTAATATAAAGCATCTTTATAAAGGTGCATCCTGTTCATCTATGAATAGCATAGCTAACATGATTAAAATAGCTTGGTACAGATGTAGTGAGTTGATGATTTGGCATGGGGTGAACTCGGAAGCCACACCTACTCACTTATATTTCGCTCAGTCGTTTTGTATTGTTAATGTTTGGTCTCCACTCATAAAGGGAACACAAAATGAAGTGAAGCTAAATAAAAGCAAGTAATAGTACCAGCTAATTGAATCTTAATTCACACCATGTAGTTTAGTTTATTTAATTCAATATAACTAGAAAACGTCATCGCGCCCGTTGATGTCTAATATACAAAATATGACAATGTCAAATGAAGGTCGCTGGTAAAGCTTGGGTTATCTAACTTTGAAACTTTCAATAATATATTTTAGTTTCGGATAAAATTTTATGTTAATTTTTTTTGGCCCATTCCTTTTAAATAAAAGGGACCTTACCTTTTGTACAGTAAAAATAATTAAAAAATTATGCATCTCAGAATGTATGAATGAATAAAATCCATTATTGAAATAAATAAGACATACAAATTAATCAGCGACCTCCTGTTACAGCTTAATTTATTCAATAATTTTATTTTAATTAAATAGATTAGCACAAATTGTACGTATACAAACATACAATCCTTTTCGGCAGCTAGTTTCCATAATATTAATAAACATATAAAGTTCTACATTATTTTATTATTACTACGGACTTGCCTGAATGCCTTAGTTTTTTTTAACCCAGTCTAATTACGATAAGCCATATTAATCGATCGCGAGTGGGATCGCCGTTTTAGATCTAAAGAATAATTATGGCATGAATTATGTTAATTGCTTCAAGTATATTATGTAAATTATATACTGTACCAATTAGTGCGGTGTCATTAAATGTTTTCAGAACATTGAGGGCCAGATGACTGTTTAGCGATAAAATGTTTTTTTTTTAGTTATTAATATAACTACGATAAAAGTTTATGCAAATACTAGCCTTCACCCATGGCTTCGCATGCGTGAACTAATAGATCCAGCAATCCAATTTGAAATTCCGACATTTCACAAAATTCCCATAGAACTTTGTAAGAATATTTTTTTCTGTTTACACTGCTGTTTAGATTTAAGAAACAATCCCGCGGGAACATCGGGATAAAAAAAGCCTTTGTAGCTATCTGCATGCCTAGTTTTATGTAAATCTGTTCAGCCGCTTAGCGTGAAAGAGTAACAACTAGATAGCAAAACATACACGCGCCCACACATTCTTATAAAAAATATAAAAATATAATAATAATTAAAATAATTAATTAATATTATAATATCTATGTTGTATCTACTTATGTTTATTCCTCAAGCTCTTCTCTTCTGTTGTCTAAACCTTTAACTAGGACACTTCACAGTTTCACAGTTTGAAATGCAAAAATCACACTCAAACCAAAAACCACACAATAAATTTAAAAAAACAACTCCAAAATTATAAACCGGTCAAGGTTTCCGTACAAATTTGTATGTAAATAGATCGTTTATGGAGTCTTGAGGATTTTCCCTGTTTTATCCGATTGTTTTTTCCTCTAAAATATAAATAGAAAATATTTAACACGATGGAAAAAGAAAAATAAATAAAAGAAAAAAAAAACGTTAAGTATTAAGTACTTACTATTCTAGGTTTCGAACTCGGGGCCTCGTGCAGTCCACGCGTGTCCCACTACGCCACCTTGGTCTAAGCAGTGTCGAAATAAGCCATCGCTTTCGAATGAAATAAGCTAGTCATCAAAAAAAATTTTTTTGTGGTGGGGCAACAAATTTTCAGATTTTTTCCATTACTTGTGCTGTAAGACCTTCCTTCTTGCCAAATTTCATGATTCTAGGTCTACGGGAAGTACCCTATAGGTTTTGATTCCACTGCGAAATGTATGAAAAATAAGGCTCAAATGGCCATATCATTTGATTGCGTTAATGTAGAAGCTTTATCTTTTTACAGCTTTAAGGGGCCGCAGTTAATTTCAACTTTATATCTATAGACGGACAGACGGACAACAAAGTGATTCTATAAGGGTTCCGTTTTTCCTTTTTTAGGTACGGAGCCCTAAAAAACCCTACAGGTAACTTAAAACCCCAAAAAATGCATTATACACCCCCTATTAACCCCACGAACCCTTAAGCCGGGGTGCCTACCGCGCCCGGTTAAAAACCGCGTAAAAAACGTAAACAACCGCACCTGCGCGGGCGCAGAGATTGGCAGGTGCGCACCATCTGCCGGCGCACATGCCAGTTACATTGTAACTAAAGAATGCTGGAGGGCTAGTAAAGCCTGCTTAGAACTCTTGTATTTTTAACAAAGAAAATGGTGTCGTGTTTTTCTTGACTCAAAAACATTATTCGTGTAATTCGTGTCCGCGGGAACAATACGGTTCTCTGGAATGAAAACGATCCCGTCTCCTTCTCAAAACACGATCTCTTCACGATCAAACATACTCGTTTTCTATAGGAGACCGGGGCGTCTCATCATCCCAGCCTATATATGACTATGTAATTCAGTACGGAGATAGTTTGAGACCCCGAGAAGGCAACAGGATAGTTTTCATTCCGGAAGATTGAATAGTTCCCGCAATAGAGCGATAAACCAAAAGACTCGTTGTATTGTAGTATTTTTGAGTGAGTAGCGCAGATAAGGCTTACCTCCTCGCACTTCAGCCACAGCATGACGGTGGCTCCGGGCCTGCGCAAGAGTCCCTCCGTCAGCTTCTGCTCCTCCAGGATGTCGCTGTGACGCCGCCCCGTCTTCTGCCAGACCTCGATCGACCTGTCAACGTGACAGCTGTCAATGCCATGCTCCTCAAAAGATAATACGACCGCTATGTATATATGACCGCTAATATAACAACAAATACTAAAAAGAGAATAAAATAAATATTTAAGGGGGCTCCCATACAATAAACATGTTTATTTTGCCGTTTTTTTGCCACTGTCTAATGTTGTAAAGATAATGGTACGGAGCCTCTATGCGCAAGCCCGACTCGCACTTGGCCGGCTTTTTGTATAATCAAAATCAGAATCAGAAAAATGTTTATTGTAGAACATAGGTAGACTAGACTCAAAAAGTAGGAGACTGGCTAAAACCAAAAAGTCGTTTCTGGGAAATTGCATACGTTTTTATAATAAAAATCCAAAAAATATTATAAATGAAACGGATACAAAATTCAGATCTATTGTCAAGAAGACATTAATATCAAAGGCGTATTATAAAGTTAATGATTATATCATGGACAGGGATATTTGGAAATAATTCCGATCCGCATTAGAGATCCCTTCAAATAGCGAACCTACCATATCATTTAATAATATTGTAAATCTGTTTAAAAAAATATATACCTCGTTGAGTTTCTTGCCGGATTCTTCTCAGCAGAGGTTTTTCCGAACCGGTGGTAGATTTTTTTTGACATTCATAAGTGCTTGTTATAGCCTAAATTGAATAAAGATATTTTGACTTTGACTTTGAGGAGACATATTCCTTAAGAGTCATACAGTTTTAAGTCAATTAAAGGGTAGCAGCGCAGGGTAGGGATACATTTTAGTAAGTAATTACGACAGTACAACATAAAAAACTTTAATTGGTTGCCAACTGATTGATTGTTACTGTTGACGTGTAACATAATATGAAAATCCGTGGTGGCCTAGTGGTTTGACATAACGCCTCTCAAACAAAGGAGACGATCTTGGGTTCAAATCTCAGCTGGCACCTCTGTTCCGGAATTCTTGTACGAATTCAGATATTTACCACGAGGTTTACGGCGACTCTTCTACACCCCTGGCAGCGTATTAAGCCGCATTCACATTTCTGTCGTGTTATGTTGTGAAGCTCTGTCTCTTTCTCGCTCTATAGACTTGATGCGACACAACACGCCGTCACAACACACTGCGTCAGATAAATGTGAACGCAACCATAATAAAATGTATGAAACCGATACCGTTCTGATGCGTCACAACATAACACGACAGATAAAATTCAAATACAAATTCAAATTCAAAATCTTTATTGCTTTCAATAAATGTGAATGTAGCTAGTTGCGAACGAGTCTCCTGCATACATTAAATCGATGCTGTGTGTTTTCAATATGAGCCCGCGTGGGAATCACAGACCAAGTTCTCTAGTTAAGAGAGAAGGTCTTTGCTCAGCAGAGATGATGATGATTTATGTATGAAATGGCGCCCTTTGGCCTGAGTTTGACGTTTCCTCAACCACCCCAAGAGAATTCCCATGGTCATAGCAATAAGTGTCGAGTTACGCTCAAGCAACGACTAATGACGTCAGCTACGAGTACGCGCTATTATACTCGTACTAGCTTTTGAAGACATTTCATATTTAAAGATGATGTACGCTTAGACGGTGTCAAGTACTCGCGCGAGTAGCTGTTATTAAATATAGAATAACTATGGGTGGCGGTTTAATGCTAAGTCAACGAGATAAGGTACTTTTATCTTAGTATGATATGCCATTGTAAGTATTTCGCTCCTTTTCTTTGCAGTTTGAAGAGTTGCGCTAGTAGGAGTAAAGAAAAAGGTTAGATTAGTTCATTATTAAGTTTTAGTTCAGCTCATACTTTAATTAAAACCATAAATAAAATGTTTAGGAGGTTGACATTTAGCGAGTCAACGAACACATAGGTAGTGATAATGTAGAAAGTCAAAATTTTAAATAAATGAGAGCCAAGTTATAAGAAGTGATTTTTCAATCCCTAAAAATACACACAGCCGGAAGACGTCCACTGCTGAACAAAGGCCTCGCCTTAGAACGCCACAGTAAACGACAACTCGCCAGTCTCGCCACTTGCATCCACCGGCAGAATAGAAGAAAACCGGTACGAATAGATTTAGTCCAATCTGAAGGAAGCACCGCCACTCTACAACGCGCTCCAACATAAAGATATTAAGTTGCGTCTTATATCACCATAATAGCCACTTAAAAAGTCGTAAAAGGCAAAGTCAAAGTCGTCTCCGGTCTGCTTCAGATTTGGAGATAGTACGTGGTCTCTTTAAGGGCCGGAGTCACGTCTTTTATAGCCGGTATGCAGCGACGCCTCTAGTAGGTTTGGTAGTTAAATTATGAATGAATGAACATATTCTAAGTATGTATGTACGAGATTTTAAAATCAAGCCGGAATTATTCGGTACTTTTAAGTGGTTCGTTTAGTTCAGTGGTTCTTAACCGGTGGTCCGCGGACCACTGGTGGTCTCTGGACTCGAAATATTCCGCGAAGCCATCAACAACGAATTGGCAAAACGACGCGCCAGTCAAGTAGCGGTCGCAACCGTTCATTCATTTACAATTTTACTTATACCGTATATTACCTTCAAATGGTTGGTGGTCCATGGCAAGACAGAAATTTTGTCAAATGGTTCCTCTTAACTAAAAGGTTAAGAACCGCTGGTTTAGGTTGACTGACAACTTCAAGTTTATTTAATACTAGCGTTTACCCGCGGCTTCGCACGCGTAAATCATTAGATACAGCAGTTGAATTGAACCAATTTTTAAATATGTCGCTTAAGTCGAACTTTCAATTTGACAGACGCGTCTATTGGCATTATTGTTTAATGACATGCAAACGATTATCAACTTTAGGGTGGTAGACCACATATTTTGCTAATGGTACATAGACAGACACCTACAAGGTAAATTTTAGTGAAGAAAAATGATATGCCAATGGAACTGCAACTTTATGTAATACCTGAACATACGAGTATTTGCAAAATAAATGATTGATTAATTAGATACTCGAAGGTTGTATTGCTATTGCTATTGGTTTTAGTGGCAGTGGCTGGAGTGCATTGAGTTACACAGTTTGGTTGGTCAGAGCTGTTCTTCTCGAGGAGCTACAACGACAGTTTCAAAAGTGGGTACCTGAAAGTCTAGTGACAAAAAATTACGTTACATTTGCCTGGCATCGTAACAGTCTAAGCTACTCCATATAGACATGACGCGGTGACCATTAACCTCAATGGACCACGCCTCGCGCCGCAAACCCGCTCGTCTGACCCCTAACAACAAATAAATCAATAACTCCAAACTAAAGAGGTTGCCACAAAAACTGAGTGCTTATTAGACCAGTGTCCAGTGCTCGTGATTTGAGAAATTAAAAAAAAACGTAAGCAACAGGTGTCGGGTCGGCGACCGCGTTACATCACGGGTGAAAAAATGGCGGCAAAAAATTGTGTAAAAGATTCGATGGTTATCTTACATTACGATGCGTTTTTGTTTGTTTCACATGGAATTAGTGTTTTGATTATGTTGCGTTTGGAAAGCGGATTATTGCGGTGCTTACTGATTATGGCTGGTTCTTAAGTTCGGTGTTTGTATTTTTTTTTAATGCAAAAGGGGTTCCGTTTTAAAATCAGTGTCCCAAATTTGAATTTCAAGACGAACGAAGCAATTATGCGGAGGTTGATTATGAGTTTTCTTAAAAATAAGAAACATTTTGTTAAAATTTAATACAAGTTTTTGTCTCTTATTTATTTTCATTTATTTTTTTCTCTTGTCTTTTTTATTATTATTCTTTCTCTTTTGATTTATACCAAACACACAAAATTAAAAACTTTTATTCCGGTTCACTAAAATCATGTGCACACAATTCAAATACACATAGAAATAAACGGAGAAAAATAAAAAAGAGACAATAAAGAAAAACTCTGACTTAATCCAAACTCCTTCCACAAACCCTATATAACCAAGTTTCTCAAGGAATAAACTAAGCAATAAAAGAGTTTTAAAGTAGTTCTGAAATCTTCTTCAGAGCATTAAATTAGCTCGTTCATTCGCGAATGGACAATAGTAAAAAGTCGCGGACGAGTAAGAACTTTAATTCCGACTTGGATGGGAAAAAATATAAAAGGAAAATAGCTTTGTGAGTGGAGCGGAAAAAATAGCTATGTTACTATTCCTACTTTAGATTTTAAATGTACCTAGTTAAGTACTACAGTTAATAACTGCTGGGGTAAACGAGCTCTTGAATGAAGACCGCGGATCGGCAAGCGTGGCGTGGGACGCGCTCAGACTAGGTGGAGCGATAATCTTCGCAAGGTGGCAGACAAGAACTGGATGAGAGTGGCCGAGGATCGTGGCCAGTGGGGTGTAGTTGGAGATGTCTATGTCAAAAGATAGGCTGATGATGATGATGGTATAGTTATGGATATGGCTTTGAACTTTGAACGCTTTTTGATGTGCGCTAAAAATTCATGATAAAGTGCAAATTTTTGTTCAAACTTTGGACACATATTCAAAGTCTCGTGCCACACACACCAATCAAATATGTGTTCAAACAAATGAAGCTATATCTGGCGCCGACATAAGTAGAAGCTAGATGCGTCGAGCTGAGGACAGGACGCAATGGCACTGCATAGGCTGATGATGATGAAGGATATGGTAGAGTCATTTTACGATGAGCACTGTTAAACTTGTGGGGGTAGCGGGTAGGCCTCTATAGAGAGACCTTATCCAGACAGATGTTGTATGCGCCCGAGTTGAGAAACTTTGGCAGTGCGTTGCAGTTGTTCCACACGATTAGATGGAGCTAGGAGTTACATACTTGTTATCACTAACTTACAGTGGTGAAGCGTCCATAGAACCTTATTCCCACCGGCTTGCCCAATATAATAAATGAATTTATTATTATTAATATTTACAAAATATAACAACAACAACAAGATGTAAGCGATCGTTGCTTCGGCTTTACTACGGAAATATCTGACGCCACGCCACTGCTAACTTATGTATACTTAGTTATTATAAGAGAAATAAAATGTCGCGCAAGTAGCTTATGTATTGTAAATGAAACTAGACTAAGAATACTAAGATTATTCAACTGCTAGATATACCCCCCGTTTTACCATAAATGTTGTGTGACAAATATCTGTGATGCCCTCTCTGTTTGTTTTGCCCAAATAAACAAAGACCACGTCACATTTATCTGTCACATAAAAGTCAATGAATGATGAAATAGTGGGATATCTATATTTTTGTTTCTTCCTTTTCTCGATTTCTCTTTATCCTTATCAATTAGTTCATTAAAAATCAGCCATGATATTAATATAAAGATCATGGTCATCCAACAGTAGGGATGTCGGAATTGAAAAAAAAATTGATGTATAAATCTAAGTATATATCGTTATCAATAAAAATATACGATATTTATACGATATTACGGTTTACAGCAACGAATATGAATCATTCATTTTTTACAAAATTTACATTATTTGAATGTACAAAAATCTCAATTAAGGCGAAGTTATTTTTATCAGTATTTCTTTTTATTACAAAAAAATATCAAAAACTGAAAGGCTATGTTCTAACAAGCATACTAGTCAAAAGTCATAGACAATACAGTTATATTTTTTCATTCGTATCTACCTACGGTTTTGGCTTCCAGCGATTTCAGTTACATATAATGATCATGATGATGAGTTCCTGTTATCCCTCACTAGGAACATAGGGCTCGAAGAAGAGTTTTCCATTTGGCTGGATCTTGTGTGGCTTCTTCCAGCTCTTCTAGTTACATATATAAAAAAAGAAAACATCGTTTTTGATACAATTTTCGATATCGGATATATTGTATCGATGTATCGATACTTCTTCAACTTTTAACAAGCCTATCCAACAGCGCTCTCGTCATAAACCAAAGCGGCTAGACCACCCGGCCGCCATGGTCTTAATGAAACCCTGTTATCAATAATCGTAATTATTTTACGATTGGTCTCGTGAATTTGCGAGTTAAATTTTATTGCAACCGTTCAAAAACAAACCTATCCATGGTTTTGAAGTTAAGCCCCATTTATACTCTGAGAGAACTTGCAAGCAAGTTTCACTACATTGTGGTAACTGTTTGATCAACTGAATTCATTGTCCCTCAATAGTTTGCAATGTAACGCAACTTGCATGCAAGTACTTGCATGGTCTGAATGGAGCTTTAGGCCATAAAACCGTTAATTCTAGAGGTCAACTTCACTTTAATTGTAAATACAACATACTTAGTATTATTCTGCGCTCGGAATTCAAGCTAAGCTTGCCTTCGGATTTCAAAAGCATAAGTTGGTCAGAGAACCTACTTCAAAGCTCGAAAACCCGGGTTCGATCCTAGGTCGCGGGCGGGGCAGATATTTGTATGAAAAGACTCGAGTCTTGGGTATTAACCTTGTCATCTTGGTCTTTATACGTTCCACTGTAGAGCACAGACCTCCTCTCAGACTGAGAGGGCTCGGGCGGCAGTTCCCATGCGGGCCAATTGCGTACTGGGAACCACACACAGACACACAACATTTCACAAAGTTTGTCAATTGTATTTGTTTTTTTTTCCTTTGTAAAATAAAGAGTTTACATACATGCATACAACATTGAATCTCTTTGCAAGTGTGTGCAGGTTACGTTTTTCTTCGCCGCAAAGCTCATGCTAAATTTCAAATGTAATTTGTCGAACCCACGACCCTCTGCTTGAGAGACCACAGGTCAAACCACTAGGCTACCACTGCTTCAAGCACCTGTAGGTATTGAATTAGAAGTTGAAATGAAATCTAGGGCTTACTAGATCAACGCACACACCAGATCAATGAATGGTGCAAAAAAAGTACCTAGCTCAGAGGGGGCAGTCCGCTTTTAACTCCGAACAATCTCCATTCAGTTCTATAATAATACTAGAAAATATCAGTAAGTAGACCATCTTAATACCTAAGAAAATTATATTTAAAGCTAGACCCACACTGGGTATACTTCGGTAACAAAAAGAGATAGGGTTGCCAACTTTTTTTACAAGAAATAAAGTATATTTAGGCCTGAGAAGGAAAATAAACAGTATTTTAGAAAATTAAAAGTATTTTATTTTTTTAATGTCGTAAGGACTTAATTTCTAGTGCTTCTGGCACAACTTATGAATTTAATATAATTTGAAAAGCCAGGCCTCGTCACAGTAAAACTAATATTAAAATAGATAAAACGCTAATTATTTATCTGAATTACCAAATAGCACCTACATACTACATTGGCAGATTCGTTCTGAAACGCTTCTATTATGAGTATGACTACACTGCAATAATGCTTAGTGTTAGGCATTTTGATGCTGAAATCAGTATTTTGTTTACTTTAATATAGTTCAACAGAAAAATGTATAATGTAGTGAAAAACAGTATAACACTGTTTTTTATCAGTATAGTTGGCAACCCTAAATTAGTAGGTACAATTGTCGCCCTCCCGTCGTTTGAATTTGAACCGTGACGCAATAGTCATAAGAACGTATGGTAATACGGTTATAATAGGACATCGGTATAGTATTAGGAACACCCGCACGGCGACAAGCTGCGGCACATGTGGATTTGGAGTTTGCTTCCGCCAAATATACTATTTCCAATGTTATATGCGATACGGCACGTCATTGAATGGCCATTAGTACATACCACGGTAGACTTCAATTTGCAAAAAAAATTGACACCATTAGGCAGACTTGCATGGATCAAAATTAACTGTATAACTCTGAATTAACTGCTAACCCAAGGCTAAGAATTGTCAAGTTGTTTGGAACTGTCATACACAACAAAGGGTTAACGATTGTGAAACGGATTCCAAGAGACAGATCTAATTAAAAACTATTTAATTTAAACACGGAAAACCAGATAACATTTCAATTAATTGTAAAATTAGATTTTTAACTTTAAAATAAAATAAGTTATTAACAGAGTTGGCTCAGCAGTGACATCAAATTTCAGTATTACCATCCACAAAATAGATCGTAATATGTCAATTGATGTCAAATAGCCAATGATTTAAATATTTACGTTCTAGCTGGCAGACATATTTGCATGACATACTATAACTTTATATTTTTTACCCGACTTTTAAAGTTGCTATTCAAATAATCGTTTTACTAAGTCGTTGCAAGCCCCATTTTCCTTATGTCTATGTACATATTAAAATTTCCTTAAGCCCGTTTTCGCTAAATAAACTCACGATAATGCATGCAAATGTAGTATCAAAGATCTCGTTACCTGCAATGACTAGAAATGACTACTACACATGTAAATATGCAAAACAGCCGGGTGGTCATTTACTCAGGCTGGAAAATTCTTACATTACGTCTGGCGGAGAATCACACAACGAGCTATACTCGAGGATTTTTATGTACAAGTGTCTCAAAATTAATCTGGATTATTCCATTCAACAGATGATTAGATTAATTTGATTCAATCCTATATGTAATTTTTTTTAGGATTATTAAATTATGAATCGACATAATATTTATATGTGTTGATCGGTGTTCAATCAGTGTGCCGCGTCAAATCAAAGGCGACACCATTTTGAATCAAAATTTCCGATGAAATTTTTTACAGAGGTATTCAATCGAAGAATCTATATTCTGGATTAATTTTAAAATACCTTGTAAAAAAAAATGGGTTGACGTGAAAATTTCTGTTAGAGTGAACGAAGAAAACTTTATAAGAGAAGTATGACTTTAAATTTGTCTTCGGATGCAACACCTAGAAGTTAGTATAAGTACACAAGCTTTGCTATACTTTTCATAATTGACTTCACGTAAAATATTTAGACAACTCGTCCGGAATTGAGTTAGTGTTTAGTACGGCGTCTCATCATTGGGCGTTACGTCATAACACCTCCGTGTATAATGGAAACGGCGAATATATTCGGCGACAAATCTTCAAAATAATCACTTGGCCCCACGGGCCGTGTACCGCTCAATTAATTACCATTAACACTATAATAATAACGTATTACAGTCCTCAGAATTAGCCTATTAACGTGTCGTAAACTTGACACCACATTTGCGGCTCGCAAACTGTCAAATATAATAACATCACACTTAAAAGTTACAGCCATAATGTGATATGAGAATTCAGCAGCGGCATTACATTTGCCGCGCAAAACGTATGTGATGAGAGATACCATCGTGTTTTAAACCAGTTTTTTAAGATACAGAATAAGAGTGACATGTGTCCTGTTGAGTGACAAATTCGGATATACATAGCATTATATGTTGTAATGTGTTCGTTGATTGATTGTCATCATTTTCGATAAGAATGATTGTTTAATCACGGATTAAAATTCCGCGTTCGAAATCATCGCTTTTTGCTCACGAGGCAGGCTTAGGATCAATGGAATCATTACAAGTATGAATAATCATTTGGTGTCAAGAAACTAGCATGGAGTTGTTAAGTTTGTTTTTAAAGTAATAATGGCAAAAACTACTTTGCTTTATTCATATTGTTTTATTGCTTAAACCCGTGAACTTTGACCCCCTGTGGGAACAAAAAAAAAGATCCGTAGTTGCACCTTTATGGTACTGTCTAATTTGACATTATTTCCAGTGATTTAAGCTCTACGTTGCCACCCAGTCAATCAGTCAGTCAGGTTACTTTTTCTGGGTTAGTATCATAGAAATGGTTATTAAAGCCAACTTTTCCTACAAAAAACCAAATTAAACTGATACTGAAGTAGCGATGTCACTGTTACAGCTATAAAAAATAGAAAAGTTAAATTATAAATCTTTAATAGCTGCATGTGCCGCACACATATTTTCGTAATTACTTATCTTAAGAAGAATATTAACCACCGAACTGACCTAATCCAATAGTTAAAAAAAACTCATATAACTACAGTAAGTAGGTAGCATTTAAACAATAAACTTTGCGAATAATCGTGGGAGACATACAGATTATGACGGTTATTATAATCATACGTTTTGTAATTACGACAATTTGGAAAGGATTTAGCA
This sequence comes from Choristoneura fumiferana, assembly GCF_025370935.1. Lineage (NCBI taxonomy): Eukaryota > Metazoa > Arthropoda > Insecta > Lepidoptera > Tortricidae > Choristoneura > Choristoneura fumiferana. The sequence goes on along the minus strand of NC_133479.1, from coordinate 16,370,364 downwards.
CCACATGTTATCCGTTCTGAATGAGGATAGGAATATTCCTAAACTTAGCGTAGCAACAGTAATTAAAGTATTATCCTGATCAAATGTGGTCGCAGAATTCTGAATATGATTGAAACAGTCAAGTTTGACAGTGTCGTCGACAGTTGTTGTAATGTTGCCCGTATATGAATAGTCAGCAGCGAAGTGGATGAGCGGTTACGGTGCTCAAAATGATCTACACACGGCTCTACTGCCAAGGTAATGAGAATGAGAGAGTGTTCAGATCATTTTGAGCTCACTACTTCTGATGCTGACTGAACAACTTCGATATCTCATTGTGTGTGCTAAAAAGCGTATATCTGATAGATGAGAGTGTTATCAAGATCATGTCTATCCTAACCTAATGAAACGAAATCCAATTAAATGCAATTTATATTATTGGCTTTTGACCTTTTATCACTAAGACTTTGGTATTCCCCGTCTCACCACTTTGTGTTAAGTGGTTGTTATTTCATGTGATGATAACTGTGATGTATGTGTTTAATGGGACCAAACAAAAAGAGACGGTATCATACCGTCATATGACTTACCGTCATAAATTATGAGAGAGATCCTTAATTCTATCTTACTATTATTATAAATGAGAAAATTGGTGAAGGTGTTTGTTACTTGATTATGTCATAAATAAAATCTGAACCAATTTTAATGAAATTTGGTATGGACATAGTTTGAGACCCTAAGAAGGACATATTATAGGTAATAATTTTTATTCCGGAAAATTGCATCACTCCCGCTGGTGATAAACGAATAGTTCCCATTTTCTAGGCAACAGTTAGTGTCAAAAAATATGACCAGCTAGGCTTAATCTTCAAAGCCAAGTTGTGTCAAGTCTGAAAATAATAGAGCCTTATCCATCCTTACTGTATAAATATATTTCTAATTCCTATCCCATATCATTTGATCCTCAAGAGTATTAAGAGTGGCGGCCAATATTAAACATCAAAAACCAGTAAGATAAAAAATGAATGAATCAATTGATAAAGTCGTCACTAATAGCCAAGAGAGACAAACAGATGAAGACGACGTAAAACCGTTTGGAGGCAACGACAATACATTTATAAATATAATTCTTAAAAGGAGCCAAGTAGTCACTTTTGATAGAAAGACAAAGAAGCACGACGATTATGATCATCGTACAGTTAGCGAGACAATCATGACGATGGAACACGAACAATTGAGCGTTGTTGGTACAATAGCGGATAATGATCAATCTGCTACGCAATAAATGAAACACAACTACAGACATTGCCATCATCGAGCCTTAACTATCGGGAGGCAGACAGTGACGGAACATTAATCATCAAGCAGGAGGTGACACGCCGCGTGTGACATAACCGTCAAGAAAACACACAAAAACTACACCCAGGAACCAAACAATAAAAAATTATCACTCTTACACCTTCGTTTTAAGAACGCATCTAAATTTCGCGTTGGTATAACTATGTTGGTTAACCAATAGGGTAACGACAATATAATTATTTTTGAGTTTTTTAGTTAGCATCATAGTGCGATGACCTGTTTAAACGAGAATCGATATACGTGTGGTTTTTGTGATGGTTTTTACTCTATTTCGGATAATGTCGTACATGTGTTATTGTTTGACGTGGCTAATTTGTAATTCAAACATGTATAGGGTGGTTACATTATGCCAGAAAACCGTAATGTTTGAATGGAAACTTGGAATATGCAATGACGTAGCGCGTCAGAGAGAGACTAGGAACGTCTTTGTGAAACGTCGAAGCCTTTCGGTGTCTGCTAAATTGTAAAACACGATGTGCGTTAGTCGGACTTACGACACCACAGCATCGTGCGTGAGTGTCGTCACTAGTAAGGTCGTCATGTTCGCCAGATATCGCTGTTGCTATGCTGCGGCTTAAAGGAAGGTTTCTATAAGCTTTTCGACTATTATTGATTTTAAGAACAAAATTGCGATCAATATACTGCTAAAGACGCGGCTGAGAGGGCGGCTGATTTCTATCATTTTTATGTTCATCTCATCAATAATAATCAAACCGATCGAAAATTCCAATGTACACTCAGCAGCAGAAGTGGAAGAGCAGTTACGGTGCTCAAAGTGATTTACACACGACTCTACTGCCAAATTAATAAGAGAGTGTTTAGATAATTTTGAGCTTACTTCACAAATGTTCAACTGAACCAAGCGATACAATGTTATTAAAAGATATTATAACGGATAACTCACGTCTTAAACCGAGTTTAGCTCGACATGTTTCGGGCTATTTCGAAGCCCTTCCTCTCAGGAGCACGCGACTCGGCGGCTGCCGCAACACGCACACTACGCGCCACCGCTCAAGCCCCCCTTAAGCGCGCCGTTTAAGACGTGAGTTATCCGTTATAATATCATTTAATATGAGTGAGTCTCACGGTAGTTTCATGTTCGATATAATGTTATTTTGAACATTTATTACGTTGTATGTAATAAATAAGTAAATTGTCATCACGAATCATACATACATACATACATAAAATCACGCCTCTTTCCCAACGGGGTCGGCAGAGACTACATCCTTCCACTTGCTACGATTCTGGCATACAACTCTCGATTCCTCTACATTCATCAATCTTTTCATGCATGCACGTCGGTTTAGAGTACTCCTGACCCGACCTTTCTTCAGAACGTCCCCGATTTGATCGTGGTACGTTCGTCTAGGCCTTCCTCTCCCAACGTTCCCAGTCACGCTCGCCTTATAGATCTGTCTAGTCAATCTGTTTTCATTCATTCTCTCAACATGCCCAAACAATCCCAGCATCCCTTTCTCAATCCACCTGACCTGACCTGTAACTATACCTTCATTTACACCACAGCGTTTCCTTTCGCACTATTTCTAATTCTGTCACTCAATTTCACACCTAACATACTTCTTAACGCTCTCATTTCTACCGCATTTATTCTACTTTGATGTCTTCCCTGCCACATCCAACTTTCACTTCCATACATGAGATTACATGAGATTTTCTGGCTATTCATAAAGGTGCGAAACGCTTCCTTCACTATGTTACCAGCCTTTATTCTCCTTTCAATATCTCTTACATACTTTCCATTTTCCATCCCTAGTAAACAGCGTACCGTTTTCAATTTTTTTCATAGACACAAGTTTTCATAGATACAACATAACTACAGCGACGAACGCTTTACGTCCACAACAAACGTCAGAGTGCTAGGAACACTGGTCAGGGGGCTACTATGAGCGTGAGCGGGACGGCATGATACGAAGTTCGAATTTTGCACTTCGCAGTATAATATAGGGCCATATAAGTTAAGCAAACAGCGCGCACCACTATTCTCTAGTCTATGCGATGTGATAATTACCTGCGCAAGCGCGGAGATTGACGCAAATTGCTCAGGAATTTGATTAGGCCCTTAGGATTTTCATGTTGGAACAGTTATGGAATTTTCCACTGGCAGGGAAGGAATTGGAACAAATTACGACGTTGATCTGCAAAGCTTTTAATTTGTTGTTTTGGGTAGATACATCATAAAAATATATCAGGTACGAATTTACATACTTAAGGAATGTTTAGGAATGATTTCATAACAGGTACGAATTTACATACTTAAGGAATGTTTAGGAATGATTTCAAACTAGCGGATTAGCTTGTTGAAGTGGGAATGGGCAGGCCATATAACGCGGAGTGTTCTCCTCTGCGCCATCTGTTGATGGTCATTCATTGGGGCCGAAAAGTTCTCGAATGGAGACCGCGGATCTCCAAGCTCAGCGTGGAATGTTCATCAACGAGATGGACGGATGACCTGGTTAAAGCAGCGGGTTCCGCTTCCAACCGAAGCAACTGGAGATCTATGAGGGAAGTCTAGGTCCAACAGTCGACGTTGTACCTTGTACGGCTGATATTTTGAATGTCAAACTGCATTTATTTATTTATTTATTAACTTTGGCACACAAAACAAATTGTAAACATACGGTACAGTAATGAGAATAATTAAGGCAAGAGATCATTTACAATTCAAACTGTGTACCTACACATCATGAAAAGAGTGATACAATTAAAACTTAAAGAAAAGAAAAAGAAAAGTATCAATATTTATATAAATACAAGAGCAACTATACATGCACTTAGTTTACAATAGTTATTTGTGCAACAAGAGAGCAAAGTTGTTTTTTGTTGCGAGTGTTGATTTTGAATCCCGAGTAAGCGAAGGATTCTATAATTGAATCACGAGCGTTAGCGAGTGATTCTAGGTTAGAATCCTGAGATCAGCAAGGGATTGAAATACACGAGATGCAAAAAAACTTTGGTCTCGTGTGACACATACAATTTTTCACCTCAGCAGCGAGAACATAATTTAAATGTAACATAAGAATAAAACCACATATACCTAACTGTTTACAAAACAAACACATTTTTTTAAAATAGAATCCGATTATTATCAAATATAATAATTACATTTAAAACCATAAAAAAAGTCCAGTAGCTACAATACAAATCGCATACTTATAACATGCAATCTTAACTTCTTGTACTAATGTCACACTTATTTTTTAATACTGCAAAAAGCCTTATCTCGGGGTAATTGAAAAGGTTGAACAATTAAACCTTTAAATATGATTTTTATTAAGATTTCTATTACATAAACATAAATAGATTTGTTAAAAAATCATTCAATTTAACAAATAATAATTATACTGTAGAGGCAGTATACGGAATTCTTTTATAAAAAAAAAAACAAGAGAAGCGGCTTTCGTGCAACGAGGTTGCATACTTTATTAAAAGATCGAGAAAATTTACATTTTGGAAATATTTCGATATATTTTTAATACCATACATTTAATTTAAGTAATCGACAAATTTGATCCTATCTCTTGCTTTTTTCGAGTTGAAGTGAAATGACAGATCAAAGTAAAGTTCAAATATTTGGAATTCAGTGAGTAGACCCAATACTGTACTCAGCATTTAAAAAAAATAATTAAAAAGTTACTTTGTCTCACGGAATTTTGCTCACTGATTTCTCATAGCAAAACCTGCCTGTTTGAGGCGCTGAGGTGAAAACATAATTTATTATATTTTACTTAGTATCCTCACACAACTGAACTGAGGACAATCCTTAATTTGCTGACAAAAACATTAAGTCTTATTTCTTGCATATTTGCGACTTACTGCTATGATGGCTGGATTATTTTTTTTTAAATATAGGACACATATTTGTTCTCTTGTCAATCAAACAAAGAATGTCAAAAAGAAGCGCGTCAAAGTTCAAGGCCCGTTACGTTAGGTCGTGCTAAAAAGAGTCAAATATTTTCTGGTACACGGAAAAAAAGGAATTGTTTCACCAAGAATATTCATAGTTTCAGGAATATTGTTTTAATCCAAGATAATATTTGTCTTCATCCAGTACAATACAGCGTCCGGCTATATACGAAATATTATTGTCTTGACCGAGGGTATATTGTCTTAATCTAAGACATCCTTTTTTTCCGTGTAGGTAATATAACTACCGCACAAATTGAAATTTATTAGGACACTAAACTGTTACCGGTGCGAGTTTCACATTATGGTGCTTAGTAAATGCTAGTAAGGGGCGAATGCCATCAGCACCCCACAGAAGTGGTTAAGTCTTAGATGGTTTAGTGCAATTAAAAGTGAGGCGTTAACTAATCCGTGATTGTTCAGTAATCTGTGGAAACAATTAATTAGTGGCGACAAAGATCTGTGAACTGTTAACTGGCAATAATTGGGCTTGAAATTATTGTCGACAAAGTTAGAGCAAATATTGACGGTGCGATGCAAGAGGAGGGTTAATTCAAGGTTAGTTTGTGCAGATTTAGAATGTTTCTGTTCATCATTAGTCGGAAGAAGTCCACTGCTGAATAAAGGCCTGCTCCTTAGAAGGCCGCAATGAACGACGACTCGCCACTTGCATCCACCGGCTGCCCACAACACTCGCGACGAGATCTAGTGGGAGGCCTGTCAACTTCGTCTTTCGCGGTTTGTGGTCGCCACTCCAAGACTTTTCTGTACTCAGAGGGGCTACTACGAAATTCGAAAATCAAAGTTCGTATCGTACCGTCCCTCTTAATCTCGTTTTAAATAATGTAAGCGCCAGCGGGAGGGCAAGACACGAAGTTCGAATTTTGCACTTCGTAGTAAAGGGCCTGCAGGGCTACTACGAAACTCGAAACTCGAAGTTCGTGTCGTGCGGTCCCTCTGACACTTATACTATTTAATACGAGAGCGAGAGGAACGGTACAATACGAACTTTGAGTTTCGAGTTTCGTAGTAACTCTGCTGTCCCATCGCACCGGTTATGATCTATTCTTCGAGCGAAGTTGCTGCCACTTCAACTTGCATATTCTTTGAGCTATGTCGATGACTTTAGTTCTAAAATATTTCTGCTAAATTGATCATAATAAGTTTTTGCAAAAAAAAAATGATTTGTTTAAGCTTTTTAGATGACCATACTTTTTAGGTAGTCCGTAATTTTGGGGTTGCAGCCTGCAGGAGAGATACTATTTAAAGTTTGTACTAATTCGGTACATATTGCGTACATCAGCTTTATGTCTTAAAAAATCATAAATCAGACAGTGGGGTTGCCAGGGAGCTTGACGTGACTGCGTCTGCGGAGAATTCGTTTATCGAGCGTCTGCGGAAACTAAACGAGTTTCCGGATAAAACTATCCTATGTCCTTCTTAATTTTCATACCAAATTTCATCAAACCATCACGATCGATCGAGAACTTTAGGCGTGAAAGCGTAACTAAATTTTTTGCATTTGCATTTATTATTATAAATGCAATTGCAAATATGGGTACTAGCGACCCGCCCCGGCTTCGCGCGGCCAAAATAAATAAAAAACGGCCAAGTGCGAGTCGTACTTCCGTACCTATACAACATTAGACATTAGCAAAAATGGACAAAAAACCACGTTTGCCGTTCGTAATATTTATTCTATTTAAATTTAATTGTTATTTTTAAAGTGTTTTAAAATACAAATTAATATTCTGTGAATATTTCAAGCAACTACCTGTTGCCGTAAAGAGCCCTCTTAAATATTTATTTTGTTCTGTTTTTAGTATGTATATGAAGCGCCCTAGATTAGAGACCTTTTTAGAGTTCTGTGCCGAAAGGGTAATAAAAACGGGACCTTATTACTAAGACTCCACAGTCCGTCCGTCTGTCTGTCACTAGGCTGTATCTCATGAACCGTGGAAGCTAGACAGTTGAAATTTTCGCAGATTATGTATTTCTGTGCCCGCAATAACAACACATACTAAAAACAGAATAAAATAAATATTTAAGGGGGGCTCCCATACAACAAAAGTGATTGTTTTTCTGTTTTTTGCTTGATATTAAAAACGGCAACAGGTAGACTCTGGAAATATTCACATAATCTTTATTTGTATAATCACTTTAAAAATAAAGAATTAAATTATAATAAATATTTAAGGGGCTCCCATACAACAAACTTGTTTTTTTATTGACGTTTTTTTGCTAATGTCTGATACAACAGTATAGATAATTTACGGAACCCTTCGTGCGCGAGTGTGACTCGCACTTGGCCGGTTTTTTATAATATTAGTATATATAATACCTAAGGATCTTGCATAGACATTATTTTATTATACAAATTAAATGTAATTTAAATGGTAGAATTAGCGATATGCTAAAAGGTTTTGGGAATAACGTGTCGATAAATGCCATGCAATCGATTAGTTTAAAACATCAAGATGGCGTCGGAATTCGGCAAAGCATCGGGTTTATATTATTTGTTTCTTATTGGTTATGGTTCTGTTTGAGAAAAACCGCTCAACAATGGAAAAATTCGGCCAAGTGTGCGTCGGCCTTGCAAACCGAGGATTCTGTATAATTTATTGGTGTCTGCGAATATCTGTGTCAGCAGTCAACATTAACTCATTCATAAGTCCTACTTTTTAGGGTTCCGTAGTCAACTAGAAACCCTTATAATTTCGCCATGTCCATCCTTCTGTCTGTCTGTCTGTCCGCGGCTAAGCTCGGAGACCGTTATTACCTACCTACTAGAAACTTGTAATTTGGCATGAAATATCAGTCACCCAACAAAGTGGTAAAATAAAGGAACTAAAAAAAATGTTTTAGGGTAGTGGGGATAATTTTTTTTCACTTCCACCCTGTTGTGGGGTATCGATGGATATGATAATGAATAGGGGTTTGCAAAATCCATTTTTGGATAAAGTGAATATTTATTACCGCACGTCCAAAATATGAAAAAAAAAACCACGGAAGTTAAGCTTAGTAGAAACATTGTAGGAAAATTATTTTCAACTTAATCAATTGAGCAGTTTAAAAAAAAAAAATTAAAACCAAGATTGTAATTTGACCGCCACTGCTTGGATTTTTTTCTTAAAGTACATAGGTACTTAAAATCACACTAAAAGTATCTTTTTTCAAATAAAAAAATAATTAAATAGGTTGAAAAACCATGAACATTATTTAATTCAAATTCTTTTTATCGGACAAACAGAGTATCCATAGTGTGTTAGTAAACAAACAAACAAAAGAAAATAGCATTTTAAGTGCTAGTATTTAAGGTGCATCTCTTAAATACAAACGGTACATCAATAGTTCTTCCACAGACGTTATTTCGACCGATTTGAGGATAGTTAGTTATGCGACGTCGGGAATCAACTTTAGAGATTATAATACCTAAATTTCAGTGGATGCAGTAAATTTTGATCCATTTTACTTGGTGTGAGTAGCTAACTGGCAAATATAATCTTTGTAAAAAAGGATGCTATTTCGGGCGTCAGTGACCACCTATTTCTTCATGGTAACAATTCTTAGAAGTATGTAGTAAGAGGGAGTTCGCTCGATGACGCATAATGATTCTTTTTCTTTTTTTTTTTCACTTTTTATCGTTTATTTCAAAGAATAAGTACATAGCATTTCGATAAAGTGCTTAACCATGAAATTCATATTTTAAGTCAGGTCAAACCAAAGAAAGTAATGTTTTTCTTGAGGTCATTAATCTACTCTTTTTATCAAATAGCTGGTAAACTAGCATGCGGCACCTAATGGTAAATGATCACCGCCGCCCTTGGTCACCTACAGCATTATTAGGACTGCGGGCGTGGCCGGCCTAAAAGGACGAGGGGGGCTAAATTGGGCGGTTGGGGTCAGATAAAAGGGGGGGGGAGTGGGCAAAGACTATTTCACGCCTATTCAGATGGAGGTTGGTACTATTCCTCGCCGGCCCATTTACTGCAGTCAGCAAGTGGTTACAGTAAGGTCTACCACATGAAAATTTGCTTGAACAACTAGATGCCTTCAAGAATGTTCTTATGATGAGAAAATAATGATGAATTCCTGCTAGTCCCTCAGCAGGGACATAGGGCTCAGTAAACTTCCATGCGTCACGGTCCTGTGCGTGGCTTCTAGGTCTCGCCAATGGTACCCATTAGGGAGATCTCCTTCTCAACCGATCGTCTCCAGGTGATTCGGGTCGGCCTGGCCTCATACTACCAGCAGCTAGCCACTCCAGCGCTTATTAAAGATGAGCATCGGTTCTCCGCAACACGGTCCGATCCAGGCCATTCCTCAAAAAATCTCCTTATCAATTGGTTCTGGCTCGTCAACTCCCACATTCTAGTTTTGTAATTTCGTGAATAAACTCCTAATATGCGACGCAAACCTTGTTCACAAAAACCGGAGTTTACTGTGATTGCTTTCTTGACGTGCCATGTCTCACACCCTTACAGGAGAACAATTGAAATTTGAGTTGAAAACTACTGATTTTTATGCGCCGTTTTATTAGTAAACGTCCATACGTTTCTTTGTTATAAAGGTAAAAGCCCTGTTTATGCACGCTGTTGACATGTGCACGTAACACATTATTATAAACAAAATAATAATGTTTGTATAATTATTATTAATTAATACAAAGCTTGTAAAATAATGGCGTATCGCATCAAAACCGTTTGTAATTTGTCTGTTTGACAATTTCACTGTAGCTGGTCAACATTTCAGTTTGGCTGTATTGTAAGTAAAAACCGGGGTTAGGATAAAATACTAGCAAGACGTTATTTACTTTCATTATTCCTGAATTATTGATAAACTTTATATTTATCGGTCAAAATATTGCATGGTTGTAAAATGTAATGGTAAATATTTTGCAAACATTTTATTAGACGCTAGAGTAAAGTGACTGACGGTTATAAGTAACTATTTTTCGAATTTTTAGAGATTTAACTAATGTATAAAGGGCTAAAGTAGGTAAGTTACTTATATTATTGGATTTGCATAATTGCATACGCAATTGAAAAATTATCTTTAATGCATACAGCGTTTTCACATATTTTATTACTTTCTCGCTGATTTATTATCAGTAGCATAAAGAGACATTTAAATAAATTAATTGCATCCTGTGCGCTACGCTAACTTCTAAAAAGTTGGACACAATGTATGTACCCTCTGTATTTTTACTCTATGCTGAGCAAGTCCTTTCACTTAGCCCGCATGCAGTGTTCGATTTCAATTACCAGGCACCTTGAAGGAAAACCGAGGGTAAGCAGGAAGCAGATATACTCCCTATTTAAGTGAAGGCGGGATAGCGACACAAACAAATCGTAGGGGCCATAAAAAGGGCCATATGTCGTGTATGACAGATGGCCGACCGCAGTGCGGCTCAGGTTAATTTGCTTAAGAACCATTCTTGACTTTCGAAAGTGTTTTCTTTGAATTTGTATTTGTCGAAGCAACGTCTTATAGCACAGATAAAGCAAAAATTGGAATTATTAAAAAGAATAAATTTTTAGTTACATCATATAATAAAAATATTTTTAATAATTTTTGCTAATGTCTAATGTTGTATAGATAATGGTAGGGAACTTGACCGGTTTCTATTTAAATGTACTATTGTACTGTTGTATTGTAAAAATGAACTAAATCCCTAACTCTTTCTTTTTCGCTACCATACGTTTAAAACAGCTATGTCTGTATGACACGCAGTTATGTGTTTTCTTGCAGAAGTCTGCACAAAATGCTAACGCGTTCTTAACTCTTAAAGTTAAAAGAGAACAAACCATGCTTGCACTGTTGTGTTTCAGCGTGGAGAGTAAGACAGCTGGTGAAATTACTGGCACTTGAGGTATCCCATCTTAGGCTTCTAGGTTGGCAACGCATCTGCAATACCCCTGGTGTTGCAGATTTTTATGGGCGGTGGTGATCTCTTTCCATCAGGAGACCCACTTGCTCGTTTGCCATCCAGTCGAATAAAAAAAAAAGACCATTTCCAAACAAAACGAACGACGCTACGAACAAATAAACATTTAAGGAAACCGGGTAGCGGGTGCGGGTAGTTCCGGCCGGGAATCGAACCCAGGACCTCAAGCTTCGTAGTCAGGATTTTTTTTATTCGACTGGATGGCAAACGAGCAAGTGGGTCTCCTGATGGTAAGAGATCACCACCGCCCATAGACACCTGCAACACCAGGGGGATTGCAGATGCGTTGCCAACCTAGAGGTCTAAGATGGGATACCTCAAGTGCCAGTCATTTTACCGGTTGTCTTACTCTCCACGCCGAAACACAACAGTGCAAGCACTGCTGCTTCACGGCAGGATTAGCGAGTAAGATGGTGGTAGCCATCCGGGCGGACCTTGCACAAGGTGAGTTCTCTAACCACGGCTATCGGTCGTCGTGCAATAATTATTAAACAGCGTCAACTACCCTATTTATTCCAAACAAAATTATGTTTAAAAACGCTAACATCGCCCATTACACCTGCACCAACAAAAACAAAAGCATCGCGTTAATAACCTACTAAAAATAAATAAAACTTTCCCGTGTCTCTTATTAAATATGACCTAATTACTCAAACCTCGGGTAAGTGATACCACACATCAAAAACAAAAAAGCAAAACTGCAAAAAAATAAAAACTTTATCCACTCGTAATTAGCTTCAAGTTCAAACGCGTCGTTCTTTCCACTTGACGCTCTTTTGTTTCGAGGGTGCAAATATCAGGCATCAAAATAAACGCGTCACGCTTCTTAAGCCGCAATTACACGATACGTACAGAATGTGGTTATTATTGTGAACTTAGAACTTATTAAGATTATCTGCTGCGCCCGAGCAGCAAATGGGCCGACATTGTAGAGTTTGCCCCGCCCCGAGCGGCTGGAGGTGTTTTGGAGGTGCCCATACACTGGGGGGTGTCGAAAAGTGTATATTTAATATACATGTTATTCGGCACGTTTAACCACTTGTCAGTACGTTGTGCGCGACCAATATGCCTCCAACCGTCCGGGTTTTTTATCGACGGACGCACCGCGCCGCGCGTCCACAATTTTCTAACTACAAGATTTTGAATAAAATACTAGGTATATATTTAAATAATAATATTAAAATATGGTGCACAAAATCAAGATTAAACTTTATGACACTAAAGTATCCACGGACGGGTTGAAGCATTTTGGTTTTGGATACCATGCGGACTGTCAAGTGGTTATAAGACATCGATAACAAACTCATTCTGGTCAGAATAACGAAAAAATTACCGTATAACCTCTCGGACTGAGGAAGTGATGGTATGGATAAATAAAAATTAAATATATGCAACAATATTCGTCATTAAATTTTGAATAATAGAAAACCAAAGGATCTAATATCATACATCTACATATATCTTTAAGTTTTCCTTTCCTGTTTAGGTTAGCTTGAAAAGGTCCCTTTTAGGGATAAGTTCGCCTTTGTACTCTTTTGTTTTGTTGTTTTCTTTTTGTATTATTTTTGTGTTTTATGTACAATAAAGTATTTACATACATACATACAGTTCCTACAGTATGAGACCTTGTTCACATTATTGCAGTAAAATCGTTCCAGTAGCATACACTGCGGCGCTCGTTCGATCTCGCGTAACTCGTTAGGAATGTATATTTTACTGGATTAATGTTAAGAGGGTCTGATTTTTATAACTGGGCTTTAGGGCTGGGCTCAGTCGTTTTTGAGATATTGAACATGACAGGGTTTCAACTTTTCTAATTAAACGTGCCGTCGACGCGCGTTTGTTTCTAAATAAACGCGATACGGAAGCGAGTTGTATGGCTGTTCTATGGAACGAAAAACGCGGTGTCAGCGCGCATTTCTAAATTGCGTGTCGACGGCGCGTTTCAAAAACGACGTATGCAAAAGCTCTTAACTCCGTCCTTAGAATCAAAATACTCAAAATATTTAGCAATTTTGTAAAAGAATTACAATAAAAAAAAACTTACTCTGTCCTCAAGTGTAAAAACAAAAAACTAGCGTAATTAAATTACAAACGGTTCGTTAGGTCGTCAGATAACTATCATCAACTGAATAATAGCCGGCCAGCCCGGATTCACATGTTCCCTCAATGCTCAAGCGCAGACTCATAAATATCTTGGGTTATAATGCTGGTGTAATACGGGAGCTGCATTGAGTGACAGTTTTCATTTGTTAAAAAGTTTTTCTTCCAACTATGCTTTAATTTCATCATAACCGCACTAAATACCCAGTACAAAGCGGGAGGTTTCTGCTCTGGAGCAGAAAAAATGTATGAAAATCCTTTATTGCATTGTTTTAGATTTTTTTTAATTGCACCACCAAAGAGGTAACACGAGTGTTTTTGCTATAAAATTAGCCTGCATAGTGTAAAAAAATCTAGTGTTATAGGTTGGTCAACCTGTCGGTCTTATGAAATTTGACAAATAGCGTATAAAATATTGTTTCTACCAATCCTATCAAAACTTTGTGTGTTTGGTTGGCCAACCTGGCGCCCATCCGAAATTTGACAGATCGCGGGTAAAAATATCTCAGAGGAAGGAGTCAGTTGTATAGGTCAATGAAAAATATCTGCTACTAACTCCGCCAAAAAAAAAAAATTAATTAAAAAAAAAAAATTGGCGGGAACATAGCGAATTTTTCGTAGACATTTTTTGAGAGTGCGATGCGAATGTAAACTTACAAAAATGGAATCATCGAGTGCTAGTGACATTTCTTTCCTATTAATTGTTTAGCATGAATTTTATATTTTCGTCTACTATTGCTGTAATAGTTGAAAGAAAAGCAGATTATGCACCTCGCATTTAGTAATTTATATTGCCCTCGTGCTTTTTAAAGCCCTCGCTCACGCTCGGGCTACAAATCGGCACTCGTTGTAACAGTAAAAAACTTTCTGCTTGGTGCAAAAATCTACTATAGTTAACTAGACGCGAAAGCGCAAAACAAACCAACTTACTTAAGACTTAAAATTAGACGCTCTTGTCGTACGTAATATACGTCAAGAGGAATAATGAGTATATTTTATACATATAAATGGCTATATATAAAAGTAAGATGGCATCGTTTTTTAATAAAACTGAGGTTGTCAAGGAAGACGTGGGCTTTAAAAATTTCCGTAGAGCTTTGTCAGGAATTTCTTAACTTTTTTGTAAAGTTTGTGTAATTCTTCTTTGTACAATAAAGGGTATAAACAAACAAACAAAATTTTAGCTTCACAGAATCCTTTGCGAGGCACTTTTAAGAGATGAAACCATGCATCCGCTAATTTGCGTAAAAGTAAAGTGCCTAAGGCTTGGTTAAAAAAAGCTGAGGAAGTAAATGCCCTTATTTATTGGTATGCAAATTTCATTTTTTATGAACTAAACATTTAATTTGTTCCTCCGCGACCTTATGATAGCTACATTTATGCAAGAAATGTGTGTTCATGCAGTTTCTCCACCTCCACACTGTAAGAACACATCAGATGTACATCTAGTAGCATGGTGAACGGGGGCATTGCTCTGAAGATGAGCTCTGGTTGAGTTCGAAACGCGTAAGTGTAGTGTGATAGTTGGATTTGTGTGGGTTCTCACTCACAGTGTGCAGGAGGATTTCGTGCTTAAACGTAGCTATCAAAGGTCGCGGGAGAGCAAAGTAAATTGTTTTAGTTCATTGATATGGGCCTCAGTTTTTAGGGTTCCGTAGCCAAATGGCAAAAAACGGAACCCTTATGGATTCGTTATGTCTGTCTGTCTGTCCGTCCGTATGTCACAGCCACTTTTTCCGAAACTATAAGAACTATAGGTACTGTTGAAACTTGGTAAGTAGATGTATTATGTGAACCGCATTAAGATTTTCACACAAAAATAGAAAAAAAAACAATATTTTTTGGGGGTTCCCCATATTTACAGGTGTAGGTTTGCAGGTGGTAGGACCTTGTGCAAGGTCCGCCCGGATTGCTACCACCATCTTGCTCGCTAATCCTGCCGTGAAGCAGCAGTGCTTGCACTGTTGTGTTGCGGCGTGGAGAGTAAGACAGCCGGTGAAATTACTGGCACCTGAGGTATTCCATTTTAGGCCTCTAGGTTGGCAACGCATCTGCAATACCCCTGGCGTTGCAGATGTTTATGGGCGGTGGTGATCTCTTACCATCAGGAGACCCACTTGCTCGTTTGCCAACCAGTCGAATAAAAAAAAAAAAAATTTAGAACTGAAACTCAAAAATTTCTATTTCATCAAACCCATACGTGTGGGGGGTATCTAGGATAGGTCTTTAAAAATTATATGAAGGTTTCTAAAAAAAATATATGATGTACATTACCATGCAAACTTCCACCGAAAATTGGTTTGAACGAGATCTAGTAAGAAGTTTTTTTTAATACGTCATAAATCGTAACGTAAAGAGAACTTTTATACTATGTTACTTGCTGCTACGGAACCCTTCATGGGCGAGTCCGACTCGCACTTGGCCGCTTTTTTCTATTAAATTCTATATGGACCTTCGCAAAGTAACGCCTGATCCAATAAATCCTCTTATATATCACGAACTAAAGCATTTTCGCTAAGAAAGAATTCAACATGGAAAATAATGTCTACATGGAAATATCTCGCAATTGCAAATAATAATCTTAAACATTCTTGTACAGTATTATTATATATTAATATCTGATATTGCCGTGCCCTATAGCAGGGCGTCACATGTATAAATAGTTTGTAATTTTCTATTCCAACGCCTGTAATGTGACTAGCTTAACAATTTTAAATTTGAATTAAATTAAGTGTACCTACAAATTTTTTCTCACGTAACATGGGAAGAATGTATTACGCTACTTGTCACATAACATTCATTATGTTATGAATTTCCTAACTGAAAAAAGATTTGTGTCGCTCATACTTATCGCCACGAACACCATAATCTAGAATACAAACTACAAATCTATCGGCCACATTGCATTTGCATGGGTTTTTTCAACGGTTCAGTGCCGTTTACGACAGTTGACGGGTGCAGACTAACCGCACGGTGCGGTGCAGTTTGACGTGAATGCAGATTAATGCTTAGAAATAAATTAAAGTTGAAGAAGAATGAGCAACTAGAGAAAAATCGTGGCCCGCACAGAGCCTAACAAGTTGAATAGATCAGGTATTTCGTCTTCAAACGCTTGTGATTTCTTGTATAAAGCAGCGTACTAGGTACCTATATATCGTCTCATTAATGTTTAAAAATCACAAACGTTTTCACAAACGTTATAATGCGTTACGAAAATTTACACTAAGTATTTAAGAGCGTTTATACCTGCTGAGCTGGCAACGTTGCATTTTTGTTAGTTTTTCTCGATTATTTCATAAAAATTGAATGAAACTTAAAAATGTGGTCTAATAGAACTGTTCTTAATATATAAGTTCTATTAGATTATTCCAAATATATTCGTCAATTTTCGCTCCTTGCAAGATAGCGGTGTAACGCTACTGAAAGGATTCACATAAAGCACATCTATTTCTAGACGAATTACTAGCTGTTTACTAGATAATTTATATATATGCTTACTTACTACTCTTACTATATACTTACTTAGTACTCATTTAATACTCATAAGTAGTTACTAGTTACCTGGGCGACAGAGCTGCGCTCGGGCTAAAGCTCAAAATCACGAGTTTTTGGGGAGATGAGACCAAGCTAGATTATTAGAGCCATTTTCGAGATTCCCAAAAAAAATATACAAAAATTGGTTATTTAATGACATTTAGAATATAGTAGATAGATATACATCAATTACTCTTTTAAAAGTATTAGATATGCAAAATGGTTCGCTAAATCACGAATGTACATGACGTCACTATGGAAAACTCTTACCCCCTTATTCATAAAACTTAACAAGCCTATGTTAACTAACAAATGCTTTGTCCCTTTCTAACAAATACAAATGTCGAAGTGACAGATAAGGACAAACGAATTTTAGCGGCATTTTAACTAAAATAGGTTTAATTGTCGTTTATGAATAAGGGGGTTAGTGCGTAAGTACCTATAAAACCACCCAGATTCTCATTAAGTGATCAAATACTTTGAGAATTTTGCTGACACACGCTGCTAGCGGCGCTCCCATTTCGCTCATACCAAATGAAATTTTAAGGCGTAAGTTTTCAAGACGGATTAATAAGTTGTATGAAAAACTTATACTAGTCACTGGCCGCTTTTACTTTTTCTTTTCTATTTCTGTCGAGCACTGACAAGTGCGCAGTGCAGTTTGTATGCACCCGGCTTATGGTTATGGCTTCTAAAAATATCCGCGATCAAATATAATGCCGCTGCCGGGCGATGCGAGGAATGTTCCGTCGGGCCGGGACCTACAGAGAGCGAGGAAAAAGGTGGAACTAGGACATAAAGATAAGTTTAGTTACAAAACAATGTGCCTATAATATTAATACGGTAAACCTCAGCAACTTATTTTTATGTTTTTAAATTGAGGTTGACAAATATTCAAAAAATCAAAATCAAAATCATTTATTCAGTAAATAGGCCGCAATGGGCACTTTTACAGGTCATTTTTTTAAACTACCAGCGCTTTAGGAAAGACCATCATTGCCAAGAAGAATGCGCCGCAAGAAACTTGGCAGAAAGTCATTTTTTCAACATAAAATAATTACAAATAAAATACTTAAAAACTACAGTATACAATTAAATAAAAGAAAATACAAAAAAGAAAATAATAATACAGGGATGTATGGGGTCCCATAGTTACAAAACTAAACACTAACCATTATCTACGTTCAGTGGAAGTGTAGACTGCTCCCACCGTCATAAATAAAAAAAATAAATAATAATAATAATTTAATCCTGAAATTTACATTTCAGGTCAAGTAACCATTAAGCTTTTGGATTCCGAAGGCAAGCTCAATATTGCTATACATTCGGTATACAAAGGCGACTAGTAAGGTACACCTTGAAAAGATTTCGATGAAGATTCAATACATCCTCAGACCATGGTAATGAGTTCAAAAATGGCTAAGTTACGTTGTTCTGTCTTAGAGTTGCATTGCCTAAGTTTCCGACTTCATCATCAGACCAGCTCGATGATATCATATTATTGTATTGTCATAGGAACAACGCATAAATGCCAAGTTTCGTATCAATACAACAATAAAAAATGGGTGAAAATCAAGTTCCTTTACGATGGTTTCGTTATGCGAAATGACTCTTATGCCAAGTACATATTATGCGAAGTGATTATTCTGCCAAAAAAGTTTATGCGATGTTATGCTAAGTGAGTTTGGGCAAGCAAGATTATGTCAGACGAGGGGTACCCGTTCGATTGTGCAATCAGTCCCCACTGCACCGCCGCCCCACTAAATGCATGGCGGCAAATTCGAGGCCCCCATGCGCGACGCATTAGCATAAGCATTCGACTAATTAGGCAGAAATTCGGCGTGGTTTAAACCACGCACTTATTGCGAACGGCGCCATTTTGAGTCATTCGCATTCTAACATGTTTATTTTAATTATTGGTGTAATTACCGCTTGTGTTAACTAGGCTTCGATAAAGCTACGGTTAAGATGAGTGGTAGACGGTATGATGTTATTTTATTCTTTCACTTTTTTAAGGTTCCGCGCCTAAAATAATACACATCAATGTTGCCATCTCGTCGTGCTACTGTTGCCTCGTGCGGGCAATAGTATGAGCGGCTCATTTAGTGAACGGTGTCTAGGTGTCCGTTATCGCACTCCACAGCCTAGTTATCCTGTCCATAGCATCCTAACCCTAAATCCCAAATTATTGTGTCGTATCCCGCCTGGCGCCTGGACTGTTCGCTACCACATTTTTATGGTATACCAGGGGATAGACCACCACAGTTGCGCCCATCTCATTTATAGTACAAGGTACCAAAGACCTCCCTCCCCCCTTCGACCTTGGCTTCGACCCCGTGATCGGAAATCCGTACCAACAATAATAATAATTTAGGCGACTTTGATATGCGTTGACACAAATAATATCGAAAGGTATCTCAATAATCCAAACTAATATTATAAGTGTCCATACTAATATTATAAATGCAAAAGTGTGTGTGTTTGTATGTTTGTCCGTCTTTCGCGTCGAAACGGAGCGACGGATCGACGCGATTTTTGGCATAGAGATAGTTTACGGGTCAGAGAGTGACATAGGCTACTTCTTATCCCGGAAAAATGCACTGTTCCCGAGGGAACAGCGCGCGATAACCAAATTCCATACCTACAGGCGAAGCCGCGGGCAAAAGCTAGTTATTCTCATAATTCTAACCTCCTCTAAGTTCCAAGACATCGCAATGCATTTAAGGAACCAAATATTTTTGGTTCAGCAATGACTAATTTTTAACTGGAAACTCTTAATGAAATCATATCAGTAACATAGTGATATTAGCATGTGTTAAATATTTAAAGTTCCAATGACGCACATTCGCGTTAAAAGTAGGTACAATTAAATTATCAAGTCCAACGCCATATGTCAACCAGCCATTCATCACTGGCTATTTATAATTTCCACTAGCTTGTGCCCGCGGCTTAGTTCCCATCCCTATGGAAGATTAAAAATCTTAAAAATAAGGAGATCCCTTAGTAGTGTACGATGTCAAAGATATCTTTACACTTTTGTACCTTCGCACGCGTAAACTATTCGATCTGGTAGTTACAATTGAAATTCCGGAATTTTACAAAATTCCTATGGGAAATCCCAAAATTTATATCGTGATCTTCATTGAGATTGTGTTAAAGCAACTGTCCAAAATTTCAAGACTCTAAATCCAGCGGTTGAAATTTCAAGATTTTATCCCTATCCCGTGGGAATATCGGGATCAAAAGTAACCTATGTGTTATTCTAGAAGTCCAGCTACCTACATATTAAATTTCATGACTCTAAGCCCAGCGGTTGTTATTTCGAGATTTTATCCCTATCCCATGGGAATATCGGGATAAAAAGTAGCCTATATGTTAATCCAGGATATATATTACCTGTATGCCAAATTTCATGGAAATCCGTTCAGTTGTTTTTGCATGAAAGAGTAACGAACATACATCCAAACAAACATCCATCCATACAAACTTTCGCATTTATAATATTTGTGAGATTACTGGGATGGGATAGTGGGAAGTGGGATATATTTAAAAAATCATTGGATATAAACGTTGTATCGTTACAACCCAGTAAAATCACAAAACTCTGCGCGAAAAAAGCGAAACTCGGAGCTTTAAAAGATAAACCAAAAGCTCGAAAGCCCAAACTACTCGCAGAAGGCTTTAACTGTCAAAGAAACTTTAAACAAGCCAACGGTTGGGGTTGGGGGAAGCAAATTCCAGTCACGGATTCCAGTTTAATAACCACCCCTGGACTACCATACTTTATAAATTATCGTCGTTGTTACTTATACTGTCCTTATTCAACTGGTGATGTTAAAAAGGGATGAGCTGAGAAATAAACGGTAACGTTATATCGAGGATGGAACTTTTCGTTGAATGCCGCGAATAAATAACCAAGATTCGAATAGAAAATACATTTTATTGAATGTATCAACTGATCAATAAATAGCAGCGCTTGTTTCAACGGTTCTGCAGCAGAAAACTCCTGAATTTGCTAAATCCAATTGGACTACTAGCCGTTACCCGCGACCCCGTCCGCTATCCCGCGGGAACTATGGCATTTTCCGGGATAAAACCTATCGTATCTATGTCCTTCCCCGGGATAAAACCTATCGTATCTATGTCCTTCCCCGGGACGCAAACTATCTGTATACCGAATTTCATCTAAATCGGTTCAACGGTTTAGACGTGATGAAGTAACAAACAAACAGACACACACTTTCGCATTTATTATATTAGTGGGATAGATAAACAGCCAACAAAGAAAAAAAAATCTGTTGACAATTGAATTTATACTCGTAACTACTGACTTTCTGAAAAAAAAAACAGTAGCTTGAGTTAATTGAGCTAGTCCCAAACTAAGCAGAGCTTGTACTATAGGTACTAGGCAACGGATAAACATACTCATATAGATAAATATATACTTAAATCTACATATACGTATTAAACGACCAAGACTCAAGAATAAACATTCGTATTATTCATATAAATATCTGCCTCGACCGAGGATCGAACCCGGTACCTCAAACTTCACAGTCAGGTTCTCTAACCACTTCGCTATTCGGTTGTCAAA
Source organism: Choristoneura fumiferana (assembly GCF_025370935.1). Classification (NCBI taxonomy): domain Eukaryota; kingdom Metazoa; phylum Arthropoda; class Insecta; order Lepidoptera; family Tortricidae; genus Choristoneura; species Choristoneura fumiferana. The sequence goes on along the minus strand of NC_133479.1, from coordinate 16,348,921 downwards.
AAAAAAAATAGCCGTGCCATATTTGTAAACGCAAACACAATACCTTCCAGTAACCGAATAAAGACCTTTAAACGCACGCAGCCCTGCCCACGTCGGGTTGTTTGACACACATGTCAAATCCATCAAGGATATCCAAACAATTTAATTGTTTAGACACACAATTCGCAAGATCATCGGGCTTGATAAACACCACTAAGCTTGAAACACACAGAGAGCGGTGGCGAGACCACGAGACCGGTTGTAATATTCGAGCTGACATGAAGGAGGCCACACAGAATACCGCGCCACGCTTATTTCCCGCGCGGTAATATGTGTGCTCTTTTTAGGCTCCGGCGTTAGTGTAGTGTGTGTTCTAGCATTAATTCGGAATAGGCCGTTGACCCAGTATAAAAGTGCATTTGCATTGAGCGGGTCGTTCAATTCAAACCAATTGTGATTGTTGGGCCACGCCCCACGTCTTTGTATTACGGGTAGTTCTACAATCTAGGTATAAAGATGATTATAATGGTTAAAATGATATAATGGTTAGTTGACATAACTGGTGTACAAAAAGAGTATTAATGAATAGTAAAAAAAAACCGACTTTGTCACTTCAAAGTCGAATATCTCAAAAACGAAACTGATTTTGATAAAACATGGCTAAGAACCATCGCTATAAAATCTGCTTTCAAAAAAAAACAAACCGTATTCAAATCGGTCCACCCGTTTAAGAGCTACGGTGCCACAGACAGACACACACACAGACACACACATAGCGGTCAAACTTATACCATCTCTTTTTTTGCGTCGGGGGTTAAAAAGTTGGTACTGCGGTACCATCACAGGTAGGTGTGGTGGTTTGACTTGCTAGAATTACAAGTTTTTTTTTTATATTTTAAAGAGGCTTAGGTATACAAAATGCGACTTATGTCAGTCTGATAATTGTAATTCTAATGTTCTGATGATTTAATGCTCTGCAATTGGCAAAAAGAGTCCATTAATTACAAAAAAAATATGTTATTATAAAGACGTGGTCAGCTCAGTGGTTTTGACCTGTAGCCTCTCATGCAGAGGATGGTGGGTTCAAACCCCGGCTCGCAACTTTAGTTTTTCCCATTTGAAACTTACCACGAGCTTTTGAAGTTTGCAAAACTTGAAAAGCTTCTGACATTGTCATTTCAATGTAGTACTGCAAAAAAAACTCGCTTTTACGTAAAAAAAAACACATTGAAACCGGTCCGTTTGTTTGAGAGCGATACCAAAGACAGTTAACAACTGTTAACAGGCATCAAGTTGTAACACCCCTCTTTTCTCGGGGCTATAGGTAGAGTCATTCACGATGACGCGTGCCGTGGTTCTTATTGCAATGTCATTAATGTCTAATTTTGACAAAATCACGCGTCTTCGTGGATGGCACTAGGTATATATAATTATAATTACACAGCCTATAGAGTCACCCAGTGCGTCAGCTCGGCCTACGCGCGACCGGGAGGTCTAAACGCAAGACGCGGGCACCTGCTGCACTCCGATTTCAAGTTATACGTATGTACATATAACATAGTATAGCATAGTATGTACTATGCAGCTTTGGCTTTATTAATACAAAATAATTGAAGCAATTAAACGTTTATTGCTTGAATGTGATTACAGTGTTGCTGCAATATTTTCAAAAACCGGCCAAGAGCGTGTCGGACACGCCCAAAATAGGGTTCCATAGCCATTAAGAAAAAATTAAGCAATATTTTTCTAAGGATTTCGTATTTTAAACAGAATCTTCCAAGTTTAGGTATATTTTATACCTTAGGCTGCTATTTACTCATAAATAAACTACTAATAATTCTCAAGCAAACTTAGCCGTTATAGTTTTCCTTGAAAGCATGATATACTTACTACCATCCTGAATTTTTTCAAATTTTTCCATCAACCGGTTTAGATTTTAGAGGGGGGGGGGACGCTCGATTTTTAATGAAAATTTGCACTTTAAAGTTGAATATTTCGCAAAAAAAACACTGAATCGAAAAATTGTCTTAGCAAACCCCTAATGGTTTTGAAATACCTATCCAACGATACCCCACAGTATAGGGTAGGATAAGAAAAAAAAACACCCCCGCTTTACGTCTAGGGGAGGTACCCTAAAAAAATATTTTTTGAATTTTTAATTGTACCATTTTGTCGGCATAGTTTACCTATATATCCCTGCAAAATTACAACTTTCTAGTATTGATAGTCCCCGGACAGACAGACATGGCGAAACTATAAGGGTTTCGTTTTTGCCATTTTGGCTTCTGAACCCTAAAAAGTATGTACTGATGGGCAAAGCCGTATTAGAAAAACCGGAAAAACGAGCTGACTTTAAGGATGATCGATTTATTTATGTGTAAGGCGGTCCAAAGTGTACTTGAACTCGGCTTCTGTCTCCGACTGTTCCGCAACACATCGCTGGCCGCCGCCTAAACGCATGTATTTATTTCGTTTATACAGTTCACACGTAAGTAAATCTGTAACACAACACCCCTTGTCGGCGTCGGCTAAACCATAAAGAGTTTAGTATTACCATTGTCATACTAACATATCAATTGATCTTTAAAACAATACGGACCAAACTAAAAACAAAATGTTACAATATCTGACAATACTAAGTAAACATTAGGGTTGCAATTTATATGGATTTTTAAATGGAGTTGCGCCGTTTTACAGTGTTATAGTTATAGTGTCTGAGTAACGGGAGTGGTTTTTGATCTGTCTGTATGTAGATGTCGTAAACAGTTAATTGACATTTATCTATTAGGCCATTGTAGATGTTACGCTGACAGATGATCTGTCTGAATTTTATTTATGCTTGTTGCCCGTGAAAATTACGGGATTTTACAAAAAAATATATTGGGAATCCCGAAAAAATCATAGTGAAGCTGTATGAAAATTATTCGGAAAAAGTTTCGTACTTACTTAGACTTAGCGGTGGAAATTTAGGTGATAGATTTTTTTTTAACATTCATGTGCTAGTATAGCCTAAATTGAATAAAGATATTTGGTCATTGAAAGTTTTTTTTACGTAAAACTGGCCCGTGATTGACCACCTACCTCACCTGATTTAAAGTGCACATGAGGCCCAAGATTTATCTCACTGGTTCAGTAACAGCCTATTTACACAAAAAAAAAATGATTTCTTTGTCCTATTTGTAATCGTCTGGAGGTTCGTAAAAAAGGAAAAGTTTCAAATATATCATGCACAAGAATAAAAAAAAATCTGATTTAATTAATCCATGCACGAAATTAATAAGACAGAAGATGCCTGAATGCTAGATTTAGGACCTAAATCATAATAAGAGCACCTATATTTTAGGTGCTCTCATTATCGTCATACGCACAGCCAAGGCGGGCGGCTGTTATAAATTTGCAAAGATATACTAACAATTAAGTGGAAGCTGTGGAGACTCGGAGTTTCTCAAAGGGAAAGGGACGCGTTCGGTGCGCGCGTACCGGGGCGACAGGGCGAATGTTAGTACGCGACACAAAATAATGTTTAACAGACGCGACACTACCTTAAAAAAAAGTAAAAAAAAAACATATTTAATAAAAAAAAAACTGACTGTACTTTTTCTTGACTGTACTTGCATTGTCATCTAAACTACATTTCCGTACGAAATTTCAAGTCGATGCTTTTAACCGTTGATGAGTTCTGTCCCGCGGAGATGATCCTAGCTGGACCGCGAGGATGTCACTACTAGATTATTGTATTGTGGCAAATTCCAAATTTCAAGTCAATGACGACCACAGGAAGTGGGTCAAATTTAGCTTCCAAGATTTGACCCAAATAAATTAACAAACAAACAGAGCAATTCTAAATAAATCTTCTAAAAATAATCATCATCCTAGCCTATCCTCCTAAGTCCTCGCGTACTTTATAAAGGATCGGTTAACATTAAGAATAACGGCCTAATGTACTTTATAAAGCACAAATTGTTCATTGAATAATGAATTCTAAGAATTTTGAAATAATGTCCTAAATAACAAAGCAGGTCAACCACGTCTAGGTCTTAAGCACTAAGTTTGTTAAAAAATGTCAGGACTCGGGAGGCTACGAGTATACACGTCCCACTGCTGGGCACAGGCCTTCTCTAAGAATGAGCGAACTTGGGCCCAGTGCCGATTGGGAACTTCACACACACCAGTGCGTTGCAGTTGTGCGGGTTTCTTCACGATGTTTTCCTTCATCGTAAAGCTTGAGGTAAATTTCAAATGTAATTTTGCACATGATTTTTGAAAAACTTAGTGGTTCGAGCCCGGGGTTTGCACTCACGATCTCCTGCTTTAGATGCCGTGCCATAGGTCAACTACTAGGCGAGGCTTTTTGCATGAAACCATTGCATGAAATATAACAATCAACTAACATTAAATATGGCGCAACATTCTGAATTTAGGCGTGGAAACTTATAGGTAATTTCGCTAGGTACTTTACGTATTAATTAATAAAGTGCGCGAAAATGACCCGCCATAAATTAGCAAAAGTGTTTTAGTGAATTAAGAATTTATATTATACTATAGTACCTGGGCGACCGAGCTTCGCTCGGGCTAAAACTCGGTAACACGCGTTTTCCCAGAGATAAGAACAAGCTGCGAGTAGATCGCTTTTTCATTCCCAAAACCCCTACATGCCAAATTTCATCGAAATCGTTGGAGCCGTTTTCGAGATCCCCAAAATATAAATACAAGAATTGCTCGTTTAAAGGATTAGATGGATTTTATATAATATAATAAGGCACGTGTCAGAGTGGCAAGCTAAGGCTAAGACTTTAAATTTAGAGGCTTTAATTCAGACAGCACACCCATCCGAAAAAAAACTCCTTAGCCTATTGGTTCGACCTTTGGCCTCTGAAGCTCTCATTGGTCGTGGGTTTGAGCGTACGTTTGAATTAAATTAATTATAAAGAAGTTATAATTATTTATTTATTTTATTTAACTACTAGCTTTTTCCCGCGACTCGCCCGCGTGGAATCCGGTTATCGCGCGCTGTTCCCTCGGGAACTGTGCATTTTTCCGGGATAAAAAGTAGCCTATGTCACTCTCTGGCCCATAAGTAAATTATCCCTATATGCCAAAAATCACGTCGATCCGTCGCTCCGTTTCGACGTGAAAGACGGAGAAACATCAAAGACACACTTTCGCATTTATAATATTAGTATGGAAGTATGGAGTGACTTTATTTTAAACTGTAACAGTTAGGCCACTAGTAAGCCACTAGAGAAATTAACATTATTTGATCTAACGTTTTTAAACTTTTGTGATTTTCACTCATAGTCAAAATACTCGTGACCACGGCCACTGTAATTTTGCCGAAACGTCGAGGTAAATATTACTCGTGTGTGTTAGCGTGATAAGTCCTGTGCGTGGTATATGGACTATAATTGATCTGTAGAAAGTTTTCTTAAAATAATCAAAAATATCACAGTGTGTATCAACAGTACAGTACCAGAATGTTAAAAACGCCCGGGACTCGTTGGTTTTTTCATCTCCATTAAGATTTCTATGAGAGAAAAAGAAAACCGATCTTCTGTTTCGATCGGAACGACACTAGCAAAACATCGGAAGTCCTAGAGACTGTCCCTTCTCTCCCGTTACTCTGTGACGTAGGGCGAAGGTCGCCAGGCCAGACGGGACGCCGAAGGGCGTCTGCTCCCGCCCATCGAACTAAATTGATGTTCACGCTTTCCACGCGATTATCAGGTTTGAGTGAAAAAACATGAAGGGTCTTGCTTGAATGATTGATTTATATGTACGGTTTATTTGCCGTTTAAAGTAGCTGAGATTGTGTGTTGGATTTTATTGATATTTAAGAACTTGAGTAATACGAGTAGATTAAGAGGTAATTTAATAGGATAGGTAAGGGTTAGATATCACGGACTTGTATTGAAGTGGATGACGAAGTAGAGTGAATCGGGTAATTTCTTGGTAAAAAAATATAAATGAACAAAAACAATAACTTTGTTCACCCCGCGACCTTATGATAGCTACGCTTATTCAAGATATGCGTGTTCATGCAGTTCCTCCACCTCCACACTGTAAGAACACACACAAATCACACAAACCAATCTATCACCACCACCACACTACACTGACGCGTTTCGAACTCAAGCAGAGCTCATCTTCAGAGCAAGACAACCGTATACCATGCTACCAGATGTTAGACTTAGATGTCTTGAGATGTTAGATGGTGGGGAACTGCATGAACACGCATATCTTGCATAAACGTAGCTATCATAAGGTAGCGGGTAAACAAAGTTATTGTTTTAGTTCATTTATATTTTGGGTTGGGCAGATTAAGCATCCCAGTTTTGTATCGGCATTTTATTTATTTTTCGGCTGTATATTTACTTTTTTACGTATAGGTGCGTTGCTGATTAATGTGATAAAAAAATACACTATACCTACAGCCAAGAGATGCGAAAAAAATTTCTTTCTTCAAAACTCGTAGGAAAATATTGGTTTAACATTTTTAGTAACTAATCATAGGTAACGCATTGCCTCTTTGTAAAATAATTTCCACAATTATCCATAATAAACTCAATATTAAAAGTTTTAAATAGAACTGTCTTCCCGTTTCGATCCCCGAGAGCTTAGCCCTTCTCACAGCGAATTACAGACACCCACGTCTTCAAATCGGCATGAGATTCCTTCGGCACTTCCTGCCATGTACAGTGAAATTGTGGAATCAACTTCCGTCAGCAGTGTTTCCGGACTACGACATCTAGAAAAGGCGCTATACTTTCTTAAAAGGCCGGCAACGGACCAATTATTCTCCTTGAGTAGTCATGGGCAGTGGTGATAATTTTCCATCAGATGACCCGCTTGCTCGTTTTCCTCCCTCTCATAATAAAATAAATAAATGTATAAAAAATAAAACAGAATACACAGTTAAGAAAAATCTAAATTTAACTATAAAAATAAATAAATAAATATCACGGCACAATTCACACCAATTGACCTAGTCCCAAAGTAAGCTTAGCAAAGCTTGTGTTAAGGGTACTAAGCAACGGATAAATATAATTATATAGATATAGATACATACTTAAATATATATTAAACACCCAAGACCCGAGAACAAACATTCGTATTTTTCATATAAATATCTGCCCCGACACGGGAATCGACCCCGGGACCTCAAGCTTCGTAGTCAGGTTCTCTAACCACTAGGCCATCTGGTCGTCAACTATCAAAGAAAACAATGAAAAACGTAAGATTTTCTTATTAGAGACAGATTCAGCAGGTGACAAAGCGTTTCAACTTAACAATCACAGACAATGAACGAGTCATGCTTCATGGATGAATGCTTTATAATAGGACCGAGCGATTGCCTTTAGGGTTTTTTAAGGTCCACGTGTAAGTGGCCAGAGGGGCCACTACGAAATTCGAAAATCGAAGTTCGCATCGTACCGTCCCTGTCACTCTCGTATTAAATAATTAGCGTTAGCGGGACAGCAAGATACCAAGTTCGAATTTTGCACTTCGTAGTAGGCCCGGGTGCTGACAACTAGGGTCAATCCCACCACGGTAACGTCCTTGGAACATTGGGTCACATACCGCAGTGCCCAGCCGACTGGACGAGGAACTCCGCTGCAGCAAATCAGAAAGATGGGGGAGGGGGGGAGGATGTCCAACAGTGGACGTCCTAGGACTAATGTATGATGATGATGACATCAGAAAGATTAATTTAGATATTTTTTAGAAGCTTTTAGCTTATGTTTTATCAAAATCCCTCATTTGCTCTCTGTCTTAGCTATTTATTGAGGGCGAAAATCAAAATTATGCGAGCCCTTAATAGGCTCAAACCTCTGGTCCCTGTGTGGTCTCGCTAAATCTAGCCCAGACAACAAAGGGACCTACGACCGCCCCCAGGTAAGAGCGATGACCGTCTGGACTCTTTTGAGTTGACGCCAACAAAAACATTGGCAATCCACCGGTGTCACTGCCGATCCCGTCATAACCTTACATGTTAATGTGGATGAGAACGCGCTTTTTTTGGGATCCGTCAAGCGGAAAAAAAGCCCCGATGGCCTAGTGGTTTGACCTACAACATCTCAGAAAGCAGAAGACCGTGGGATCAAATCTGGGCTTTGAGCTCTATGTTTTTCGAAATTCATGTGCGATGTTATATTTTGTAATTTACTACGAGCTTTGCGGTGAAGGAAAACTTCACGAGGAAACGTGCACAAAGTTGTGAAGTATTCACTTTGCAGCAGTGAGACGTACATATATAGGCTGGGACGGATGGAAGTGGAAATAACCTAATCATAAAAAAACATTTTGAATACAGCCTTTTTTTGCAGACTGTAGTTTTTTGTTGACTGTACTTGCATTGTCACCCAAACTACATTTTTATACCAAATTTCAAGTAAATGCTATTAACCGTTAAAGAGTTCCTTTTTGCGGAGACGATCCTGGCTGGACTACCAGGATTTTAATATTATTGTATTGTCACGCGATTTACATAAGTATTCAAAATATCAAGTGAATCTGACTACTGGAAGTTGCTCAAATTTAACTTGCATGATTTGATTACAGACAGACAGACAGACAGACAACGGGACAGGTGAAACTAAATTAAAGCTTGTAAAAATAAGCATTGATGAAGGCTAAATCACACATATACTGCATTTATTTCAAAATTTGAAACTTAACGGTAAAATTTGCACACGTTTATAAATGAAACAACAAAACTATTTAAAATGTACCGCTAATAAATGTACACATAGGTATTTTTAGTCCATTTGTGCTCGAAAGATCGAGAAACGTGTGTTACAATTTTACCGTTAATTCAAATCTTAAATTAATCCTATCCTATGTTTGTTTTTTATGGCGTTAAATAAATGTATTTTCTTTCTTTCTTTCTTTCTTTCTTTCTTTCTAATCGGAGTATAGGTGTAGGTACTGCTTTTGTACCGCGTATAAATTTCACTTATTAGTCGCCGTAATCGCGAGACATTCATTTCTTCGAATATTTTTTTGCCTAATGCACCGTTTGGTTGAATGACCGGCTCAATTTTTTTTTCTGAAAAAAGAGTAGCGAAAGCTAACAATAGTAGGAGCCGAAAGAACATGATTTAATAAAAAAAAATATTGGCGCCCTTCCTCAAGTACATGACGACGGAACCCCGCCAATAGTTTTGACTCATAAACTTTTTTTTTTATGGTACGAGTAATAACAGTAAAAAGTATTGTTAAGTAATATCCACCGTGCCAAATTGTGCGGACAATTGTTTTAAGATGGGTGCATTCATTAAATAAAATATCGCGGTGAGTTGGCAAGGAGAATAAATGCGATCAAGTGCAATCGTCGTGTGACAAAACGGGTTCTGGACACCTATTAAAAAAATAAATGATTATTTGTTTTTGAAATTTTATTAGCTTACATTTTCTCTAAGATTGAAAAAAAAATCCATTTTCGTTTTGCTTTCGTTCGTTATAAAAAAAACTCGACTGCCTTAAGCTTTAAGCATTCCTTCTTATTTTTTATTAAAGTTATTTTAAGGCAATCTTAGTGGAGGCGGAGGCGGAGGTGAAGAGCGTCGCCTCCGCGGGGGTGGAGGTGCAAATGTGTTCTTAGAGTGTGGAGGCGGAGAAGCTGCATGAACCCACATCTGTTACATAGACGTAGCTATCGTAAGATCGTGGTGGAGCAAAGTAATTGTTTGTACTTACACAGAGAGTCTCTGACCATGGGGCTTTAAGTCCGAGTATCGATTCTAATCACATAACTGAGCTACTTTTGTTCTGCAACTTTTTAAAAATACGATCACCTGTTGATTTTTTTTTCATACAGATTAAATGTAATTTTCAATGTATGCGATACAATGCAAAATTGACAGCACATTGATAAATGTTTATCTAGGAGATGTCAAATAAATGTCGAAAATTATTTGAAGGCCCCCGTACCAAGATACAGCGATAACACCGCCATGTCCGATACACTGATTTAACGATTGAACTAAGGATCAATACATAATCTAAATTCAAGCTATTTGAAAATGTTACAAAACAAAAGTAACTTAGTTATGCGTGTAGAATCGACCCTTGAATTAAAAGTCCCAAGGTCAGAGACACCCTGTAGTTAAAGTCTAGTAGTGTTCAGGGCATAGAACACGAACACACGAACGAGCACAACGAAACGTAACGAACATTTTAATAAGTTCCAAGGATCCCCAAAAATGTCTTTATTTATTTAAAAACACATGGCGTCAAATGCACCGCCTGTTCTGAGCTGCGGTTTATTTGTAAAATAAAAGAGACAATCGATTTGTCACTCGCCTATTACCGCGAACAATGCGCGGATCCCAAGTTAGTTTAACTATTTTTATACGCCCTTTTGTCTTTGATTTGAAGGTTATCTATAATAATGTGGCTCAGAAATTCGGAATGCTGCATATCATCATCATATCGGCCGTAGGACGTCTAGTGTCGGACATAGGCCTCTCCCATAACCTCCAGTTGTATCGTGGGGGATTGAGCGATGCGTAAGGCAGGCGGGTGTCACATACGGATAGATTAACTTGCGTACCGCGGGCTGCATCAACATGATATTTGCAGCGTTTAGATTCCATCAAAGTCAAAGTCAAAGTCAAAATATCTTTATTCAATTTAGGTTATAACAAGCACATATTAATGTCAAAAAAAAATTACCACCGGTTCGGAAAAACCTCTGTTGAGAAGAATCCGGCAAGAAACTCAACGAGGCATCCTGGCTCTTCATCCAGTTTCACCCCAATCCACTTAAACTAGTAAGCTAGATTACTTTTCTTGTTCGGCAACATGCCCCCTTGGGTTGCTGAGCGAGCAATAAGCGCGAATCGTAATGGTATTCGCGGCATGTCGACCGCCGATTTATGGCGGGATCGATTCCTCGTTTGCAAGAGGCCACGAGAACAGCGGGTAGAGACTAGAGACGGGTAAATATGGATCTGAAGATTCAAAAGAGAGAGAAAGCTGCTTTTAAATGATGACTCCAAGAAGTTACTAACTTCGATCGATCAACCTATTGGATCGAGCGTATAAGTAGCATATGTTGCCTTCTTACAAAATAAAGTTAATTGTAAGGAGACAACTAGCGTTCTAAGATGTCATAAGACGCTTCTCGCATTTGCCCGGTTATAACGCCCAGTGTAGTAAGGACGCAGCGTTAGCAGCCCATACTAGGCGGACCGACGACATTGCTAAAGTGGCGGGAAACTGGTGGATGCAAGTAAAATGTAATAATGTGAAATAAACCCACGTCCGAAATCGAACTTAGCTCAATATGTTGCGGGCTAATTCATGCCCTTCCTCTAGGAGCAACGCGACTCGGCGGCTGCTACAAGACGCGCACTGAGCGCCACCGCTCTCCTCGCGCGAACAGGTTTTTTTCATTAAACGAGCGAGTCTCACGTTAGTTTCATGTTCACAGATGCAAGTATAAATTGTTCATTGTGTCGTTTGTTCAACAGTGGAAGTTTTCCGGCTGATGATGATGATGATTTTCCGCCTGTTTCCTGGCGCCGTGGAACGCATCGCGAAAATACCTCCACATCCCCGGGCTTAGGCCGCGACGCTATCCGATAGAGATATTACGCACAGCACTGCATTTTAATTTCACGCACTTATGGCATTTCTCGACTTTCCACTTTGAACAGACGAGGGGCATGAATGTTGCTGTTTGGGGTGAATTCGAAGTGATATTGTGATGTTTCAGTATCTGTTATGAGTTTTGTGGGAGCAATGGATACGCAAGAGAATTTTATAACAGTAACGTACGGTACAGTCAAGGGCATAGATATCGACACGGCCAAAGTTAGAAAAATATGTATACACGACTTTACTTTAAAGACGACCGGATAGCCAAGTGATTAGAGAACCAGACTACGAAGCTTGAGGTCCCAGGTTCGATTCCCGGCCGCGGCAGATATTTGTATGAATAATACGACTATTTGTGCTCGGGTCTTGGATGTTTAATATGTATTTAAGTATGTATTTATCTATACATATAAGTATGTTTGTTTATCCGTTGCCTAGTATCCATAGTACAAGCTTTGCTTAATTTGGGACTAGGTCAATTGGTGTCAAGTGTCCCATGATATTTATTTATTTATTTATGCGCATAACATTAAGTCCGTGTGTGTATACATATTTTTGCAACTTTGGCCGTGTGAATATCTTTGCCCTTGACTGTACGTGTATTAGAAAGAAAGAATAAAAGTGAACATCGAATAGTATAAAATTTACATGCATAATGTTCAGTATGCATGTACAAAAGTATCGTAGCCGATACCAAACGCGTGGCGACGACGTGGGCGATTGGTAACTAGTTAAGGCGACTCCGATCCTGAATAACGGTGGACTCTTCTTCTCTCTTTTCTTTTAACAAGCCTTTATAATAAACTCGCAATATTCAAAAAGTAAATTTCCTTAAAAAAATACACGTCAAATTTCATTTACTGCTGCCATTAGGTACCCTGCATTTGGTTTGCACGCCAATGTAGATTAATCATCACCCTTTCGTGGTATCAATGTACCACGAAAGGGGTCCAGGAATGTGGGGAGGCAACCAGCAAGATGGGCAGACAATTTGGTGCGAGCGGCTGGGAAGGACTGGATGCGGAAAACTCAGGACCGCACAGAATGGTCTAAAATGGAAGAGACCTTTACTCAGCATTGGGCAGATCAAGGTTGAAGAAGAAGAAGAGTATCTGGTTAAACATGTCACTGCACATCGGTGGCGAGCGTCAGATATTACCGTGGTGAAGCCGAAGCCAAGATCGCATCTTTCATCACGCCGTCCGCGTGGAATTCAGTTTTTACTATCGCACAGGAACTATGCAATTTTCCGGGATTAAAACTATCTTATGTCCTACCCCGGGACGCAAACTATCTGTATACCGAATTTCATCAACAAACAGACTTACAAACTTTCACATTTATAATATTAGCGGGATTTGGGCAAGCCGGTGGGAATAGGGCTCCACATTAACACCATTTTTCTACTCGCGTAGTACAATGTGCTACTAACGATATCGATATCGGTAATCCAATGAGATGCATTGTGTGGTCGCAAGTTTGACATTTCATTATGAAACGGTTCACAGTGTTCTTTTTCATCTCAGCACCTCAAACAGGCAGGTTTTTCTATGAGAAATCAGTGAGAAAAATCGCATTTTGCTCACTCCGTGAGACAAAGTAACTTTTTAATTTATTTTTTTAAATGCTGAAGACAGTGTTGGGTCTACTCACTGAATTCCAAATATTTTAACTTCACTTTGTTCTGTCACTTTCACTTCAACACGAAATAAGCAAGAGATAGGATCAAATGTGTTGATTACAATCTTAAATTAAATGTATGGTATTAAAAATATATCGATACCTAATAAATTACATGACAACGAAATATTTCCAAAAAGTAAATTTTCCCGCTCTTTTAATAAAGTATGCAACCTCGTTGCACGAAAGCCTTATTTTTTGCATCTCGTGTGTTTGAATCCCTTGCTGCTTTCAGGATTAACCTAGAATCGCTCGCTAATGCTCGTGATTCGCCTTCGCTTACTCGGGATTCAAAATCCACACTCGCAGCAAAAAACAACTTTGCTCTTTTGTTGCACAAAAATAACTATTACGTACTGCAAAGAGGGCTGCTATAAATTCTCTTCGTTCAAAATGTCACACTCCAAATATGCAAATAATAAGACAAAACCTTTGTCCTCTTTTTTCTGTATTGTGGCATCTCGATATTTTATGCGGTTTTACTAAAATAATAACAGACTTGTTAAAAACCTCGTCTAGTGAGATTCAAATGGCGGGAATTAAAATTATAAAAAAAAACTTCACCGGTACTTTAGAGCTACTTAATTATTGTTAAATCGAATTTATAGATGAATGTGTTTACAAAACAATTATTGAATAATGAATACTTCCATAACGGACCATAAATGAATTTTACAGTTATTATTAAATATTAATATTGAAACATTATTTAATTTGGCTGTATCACTTAAGTTCCCGGGTCCATACTAAGGTTGTAATTGGTGAAAAAAAAGTTTCAACATAGTGGGTTTTTTTTGGTTTTGCACGGAGTTCTTGAAAGTTAAAAATAAAAAGGTTAAACACTATTTAAACGACATTTTATCTGTGAGAATGTGCGACTTTGGTGAATTAGAAGTCAAAAATAAAACAGGCGGCAATGGAAGTGAGCAGTAACTTGCTACCTTTCAAATCGAAAAATTCATTTATTCTCCGTTATGTAAGTTTAGGTAGGTATTTATTATTTATTCATTGTTTATGTTTGAGCTCATAGAAAAAGTAATGTATGCAATTATTTATAATCAGCAATTGAGACACTCATGCTTCGCCTCATGTCATAAACTCGCACTCGTGTCCCAATGGCCCTTATTATGATACAGTTGCATAAAATACTATTATAAGACCAATTTTACCATTTTGTCGATTCAGTTTTGGATTTTTGCAAAATGAGAGAGCCATGGCCGTTAAAAACTTAAAAAATAAGTACACAGAGTCACTAGTTAACGATATTTTTTTCTACTTTTTATTTAATTGTCTTAACAGTTCTGTCGTATTCGCCTTAACGTCTCTGGCTGCGCGGGCGTCGCTATTCCGGGCACGGGTCAATGGGTGAGGGAAATTCCGTCGCCCATTCACGGGACCACTTATTTATAGAAAGGGACTGGGAACGCTATCATGTTCATTTGTTTCGAAACTATCCGATAGTTTATTTTGTGGGTCAATTTTGTTTGTCGTGATGCAATAGTGTGTTTGCTAGACGACCGAAGTCCGGATATCCAAGTGGTTACCCTGGCGATAACAAATATTAATTTTGGCTATATATTTCAGAGTAAAACTTCTTATAATTCTCAAGCAAACTTAGCCGTTAAAGTTTGATATACTTACTACCATCCTGAATATTTTCAAATTTATCCACCCATCGCAAAAAAAAACAATGAATCTAAAAATCGTCTAAGCAACGACTCGACTCGACCTATCCAACGATACCCCACACTATAGGGTTGGATGAGAAAAAAAATCACCCACACATTACGTCTATGGTAGGTACCCTAAAAAATTTTTTTTTAGTTTTTTAATGTACCATTTTGTCGGCATAGTTTACATATATATCCGTGCAAAATTACAGCTTTCTAGCATTGATAGTCCCTGAGCAAAGCCGCGGACGTACGGACGGACAGACAGACAGACATAACGAAACTATAAGGGTTCAATTTTTGCCATTTTGGCTCCGGAACCCTAAAAAGTTCACTTTGTCACTTCAAAGTTCAATATCTCAAAAGCGGCTGAACCGATTTTGATGAAACATGTCTACGAACCATCGCTAGAAAATCTGCTTTCAAATAAAAAACCGCATTCACATCGGTCCACCCGTTTAAGAGCTATGGTGCCACAGAGACAGACACACATAGCGGTCAAACTTATAACAACCCTCTTTTTGTGTCGGGGGTTGAAAAGGCTAGTGTTCAAAAGGCCAATGGCACAGTAGGTATCCAATGGGCGGCGGTGATCAAACATCAGGTGAACCCCAAGCACGTTTGTCGGCTTTCACATTATAAAAAGCTAATGGTTCCTAGTCGGAACAGGATTCTCAGCAATATGTTACATTGACTGTAACAGCCAGAGTACCTCATTATTTTTATTTATCACAAACTTATCCAAGCAACCAATTAGTCGTTTAGCCTATATACGTCCCACTGCTGGGCACAGGCCTCCTCTCAGAACAAGAGGGCTTGGGCCAAAGTTCCCACGCGGGCCCAGTGCGGATTGGGAACTTCGCACGCACCATTGAATCGCTTCGCAGGTTTGTGCAGGTTTCCTCACGATGTTTTCCTTCACCGCAAAGCTCGTGGTAAAATTCAAATGTAATTCCGCACATGAATTTCGAAAAACTCAGAGGTGCGAGCCGGGGTTCGAACCCACGACCCTCTGCTTGAGAGGCGATAGGTCAAACCACTAGGCCACCACGGCTTACAGCAACCAATTAAATAGCCTAAAATTAACAACCGTGCCATTATTATCTATTAGTCCCAGACATTAGATTTCAACGCACTATCGCAAAAAAAACCGAAGACATTACTCAATTAGCCTTGAAGTCAAGCGTATCCTACATTTATGACAAACTTACGTATGCTGTTACAGACGTTGCTGTCAAGTTAGGGTGAAAGTGGAATTCGCAAGTGGAGGGCTTAGTTCTAGACTTTTCCGCGTGCACGTATAAGTTTGTAGGAGAATGATAGTGACGCAATAATCCGTAGTGGCGAACAGCCAAATAGCCGATAAATTCGTCGGCTTCCTCAATTATAGTTGCGTCTTTTGTCTAATCTGAGCTGGTTTTATATTTGGGTCAGTGGGACTACAGCACAGCTTACAGCGGCTAAGACACTTGCTTGTCACTGCCGCTTAAGATGCCTGTAAATTTGCGGACAAGTAAACCTGCGCAGCATACGTCTGAGAAGGAATTTGATGGTATATATATATATATATATATGTGAAGTATCCAATCTGCATTGGGTCCGCGCTGAAGCTACAATCCAAACCTCTCATTTGGGGACAAGGCCTGTGCCCAGCACTGAGTCATACTCGTAGTATAGGCCGCGACGCGAATGTTTGATTGAGATGAAACAAACGGTACCTACCTACGTCGGGATTCTTCACTGATGAATGTCGTTGATCATCTTGAAGTAGTTCTTTATTTAGTAGAAGGAAACAATAACTAATTATTATAAACAAACTAGACAGGGGTGTCTAATTTTTTTTTTTCACAACTTCGCCCGAAAAGCATTGAGTACTTATAAACAATCAACAGTTTTGAACGTTTTGCAAGTAGAGTGCACTATCTGCGATATCAAACCGATTTGTAATAACACAGATCGTAGTAGTGGGCGTCTGCGTTAGTTTCACGTGCTTTCTGTCGTGCGATTTTCTGTGGAAGATTCCTTAGAGTACCGTAGGTAGACGATACCAGATACCTCAGGAATAAACTGAAAATATTCACTTTAGAGCACCTATGAAGTAATGGTACCTATAGGTATAGTTGATTAATGTTAAAGTATAAAGCTATGCATTAAGTTAATTGCTGTGGTTTGACAGTTTTTTGACCCGCTTTTAACATGTTGAAATTTTAACGGCACCTGAATGGAATATACCTACTGTCAATACTAAAGATAAGAAAATTTACACAAGAAAATATTCCTTTTAAAATTTGCTATATGAAGTAAAAACTGCACTGAAAAGTTTCTTTCTACTTTTCTTCTTTCTTCTTCTTCTTCTTACTTTACTCCTTCTTCTTAGGTTCTTTTTACTTTTTACGTTTATCCATGTATTTTGGGGAGATTTGAACCTTATGCTTAACCTAATCGATTTAAGCCATAAGATTAAAGGATGTGATTTTTTTTTGTATTTTAGTTGGTACCCTTTAGTTGGTTATTTTCCTTTTAAAAATAATGATTTGTTATATTTCAGATTTTTCCATCTTTAGTTTAGGCTATTTTTTTCCAAGTTGCGTTTAAACTGTATTAGCTCTAATTGTAACTATGCATCTATGTAGGCATGGTAACCGAATCTTTGAACTCGATTTTTACTCACTTCTTGTTGTATTGACATGAAACTTGGCAACTACGCGTAATTCAGGTGACAATACAATAATTGGTACCATCGAGCTGATCTGTGTAAATATAACGTTTTAAACTTTTGTGATTTTCACTCATAGTCAAAATACCACTAACGGGACTTATCACGCTAACACACACGAGTAGACTCCGGTCAGCTCCCGTTTGTGGTATTTTGACTATGATCTGTGTATATCAGTAGGTATTTTTTTTATTTATTCATTATTAGGTATTATTATTAGTTAGTCCAGGACGCTCTGCAAAGGTACACAGTAGTTATAATTATGAAGTTAATGGTATTAAATCAATTAAAATTTATAGTGATAATGTTAATGTTCAGTTTCTATTCATGCGTTGTAGGTTTTATTTTAATTTCTACACATAACCAAAAAAAAAATATAAAACTATAGGTACAATGTCAATTAACTAGAATTATTTAAGTCCTAACTTTATTTCATGTGGACGAGCTATTGAGGATAAGATTTTTAGCATATGTTTAAATAAAATATGTCAATTGGTATCTTAGTCTAAGTGGAAAAATTAATAATTATTTATTTATTA
Organism: Choristoneura fumiferana; assembly: GCF_025370935.1. Classification (NCBI taxonomy): domain Eukaryota; kingdom Metazoa; phylum Arthropoda; class Insecta; order Lepidoptera; family Tortricidae; genus Choristoneura; species Choristoneura fumiferana. Next base: position 16,330,736 of record NC_133479.1, on the reverse strand, counting down.
TTACATTTACTTTAATTCCAATTATTTCAATGTTTCGTCGTTCACGAACTCGTCAACAGAATAATAACATTTATTAATCAATATTTTATTTAGTTTATTTTTAAAATTATTATAATGAGGTTCCTGTCTGATACATTTTGGAATTTTATTCGCTATTTGTATGCATTTATATTGGGTAGGTATATATGATCACTACATTGTTTTATACTAACTAGCCGTTACCCTCGACTCTGTTACACGAAACAAATACGATCTGGTAATTAATGCTAAACTTAAAAAAATATTGCAATATCGCTTTAAAGCACTAAAAACAACGTCAGGTCCAAAAATACACGTTGAAAATAGTGGGTTCTATCAGGGGAAAAATACCTACTTTTATTAAAATACATACATATACGGCACAAAATTACCTATTTCTGCATACATTTGACAGCCAGATTTTTTGCCGCTCAGTAAGTAGGTATATGTTTGGGGAAAACCATAAAATTTACATACAAGAACCAGGAAGTAATAATTAGAGGTTCGATACTAGATTATGCGTTAATCTTGTTCTCGGGTCCACAAATAGGCGCCTGTCCGCGGTCACCGCCGGAACCCTGGGGCTCCAACACCATCAGTTCTCATCAGACCCTATAGACCGAAGTGCAAAATTCGAACTCCGTATCTTGCCGTTCCGCTGATGATATTATTTAATACGAGAGTGAGAGGGATAGTACGGGACGGTAACTTCGATTTTCGAATTTCGTAATAGCCCAGTCCTCAATATGCTCCTACTGGCGCGCGATTGTTGAGCTATGTCGGTAACTTTATTTCTACGTTCCCCATGTACAGTTTAAATTAAATATTCCACACGGAACCTTGAGCAGCCCTGCCCTTCGACAATTTCGAGTAGTGTCCGCGAATTTATTGCGGCGGGAAGCCGACGTCGCCTTGAATTCGAATAGCCTACGTGTTTCGCGCACTACTAATAGACCAGGGCCCCTACACACTCATGCGCAGACCAACACAAAAGCTTATATCAAAACAAAATACGGCGTAGTTGTTTTTTATAGGGTTTTTGGGACAGCGATCGCACCGTGCGATTCGCACGCGAGTGTTTGGTTTCCATTAGTTTTTGAGGCAACGCTGAAATAACCAAGGTTTTTGCGTAAGGCACTGCCTTGAATATTGGACAATGGTTTGAATAAATTTAGAATAAAATGTACGGAGTGTCTAAAATATTAAATAAGACATGTATCAGCCGGCTGTTCTGAATATTATTTAAAAGTATCCGCCACACCACCACCAGCGCAATCCGCAAGGACGTGTTTATACTAAGAAAGAAAAGAAAGAAACAAAGAAAATACATTTATTAAGTGTTTATTACTTGTAATGTCACGAATAAAAGTTTTCTGTCTTGCTTTCATTCTTTTATACATTTTCATTTTTTAATTTAGGTCAGTATAAAGAGAAACATCAGCAAAAGCTGATTTCAGTGAGCTATTTCGAGATTTATGTTTCTGTTTATTTCTATGTACATTATTTTACCTATCTGGGTTGATTTTTCTGTTATAGTTTTATTGTAGTACCTTCGGTGGCGTGAGCCCGGAGAGTTAGGTATGTATTGGATGGAACGCAACTCCGTGGAGTTAGTATACACACAAGCTTTATCGTACTTGACGTTAATGACATCATGAAAAAATGTAGACAACCCAGTCGGGGTCGCGTTATCACGTCTCCACGCCACAGAAAGTACGTAAGCACCTAACGTCTCAAACAACAAGTAGCTCAAAGCAGATAAATAAAATATATTTTTGATCCACTTATCCCGTAGTAGGGAATTCTTAACACCATGAAATCCCCAAACAATGTTGTAATTTAATTGTTTTTTTACTTTATTTTCCTGAACTGTATCCGTTACGATACCAAATACCATAAATATACTTTGTGTTCGACGAAGTACTGATATCTGTGGTTTCCCTATGGGAAGGTCAGGATAATGATAAGAAAGGAATTAAACCAGGTCATTCATACAATGATTGTTATTAAAAACTTATAACACCACTCTTAAAAATTGCAACTTTCACTGAAAAAAAAAAGGATAGCTGAACTGCATAGCTACCTACTTGACGTTTAGCCAAAATTTACTATCTAGGAACCAAAATAATGCTAATATTGTAAAACTGATTTTGTAAGACATCACCTTACTTTTAGCTAGTAGTAGGCCTTGTAAGCAACAATTTTTTTTTGGTTTACTGTTAGTAATTTTTTTTTTCAGTTCAGTGTTTCTGTAGAATAGGTAAAGTTAATTGTTTGTATCAGACATCACATGTTTACATAAATTAAATAATGAATACTTCCATAACGGACAATAAATTATTCTACAATTATTATTAAATACTAATTAATAACTTTAACATTGTTTAATTGGGCTGTATGACCTAAAGTACTGTATGACCTGTGTTAAAAAAAAAGTTGTGTTAAATACTTGTGATGTATACATATCATTTAATAATATTGAAAATCTGTTTTAAAAAAAAATATATACCTCGTTGAGTTTCTTGCCGGATTCTTCTCAGCAGAGGTTTTTCCGAACCGGTGGTAGTTTTTTTTTGACATTCATAAGTGCTTGTTATAGCCTAAATTGAATAAAGATATTTTGACTAGAACTTTGAAAAAGTTCCCGGATCCATTCTAAGATTGTAATTAGTGAAAAAAAAAAACGTTTCAAAATAGCGGAAATTTGTTTTGCTTTTGCACGGAGTTCTTGAAAGTTGAAAGAAATAAAAGAGTTTATCACTATTTAAACGACTTTTTATCTGTGTGAAAGTGTGACTTTGGCGAATTAAGTAATGTAGAAATGTTAACGCTGCCAGAAATAAAACAGGCGGCAATGCAAGTGAGCAGCTTGCTACCTTTAAAATCGAAAAATTAATTTATTGTCCATTATGTAAGTATATGTTTGAGCTCATAGAAAAAGTAATGTACCTATGCATCTATTCATAATCAGCCATTGAGACACTATGCGTATCTATTATAAACATTCGGCTTCGCTTTCTGTCATAAACTCGCACTCGTGTCTCAATGGCTCTTATTATGAATATCATGATACATTTGCCTAAAATACTGATTTTGCACTGAAGTTTTGAAAACTGGAAAAAGTTGCCTCTTGCCATCTGGCGCATTGACTGAACTGAACACTCCTCGTGCTCTACCACAGCGCTGGCACAGAGTATTATGGTCGTACTGCTCAGAACGTTGTGTGTTTGCAGTATGTTTATTTTGCGCGTGCGTCTAAATAAGGCAGTAAAGCTGAATTTTACTGCTGGCAACCCGCAGCTTCCCACGATACTGTGTTGCCAGCATTGTGATTTAACCCCTGATTTATTTTAGTGATAAATTTTCTCGTTACCTTAAAACCTTTATCACGTTATTTTAACGGTAAGTTCCCGTTCGGTCTGGCGTCAGAAACAAAGTAAATTTCTTGTTATTTTACATCATCGAAAAGTTATTTATTCTCTAGAGATGCAAATAGAGACGTAATCCTACCTAAATTAAAACGCTAAATTAAAATTAAACTCTAACTCTACAGCCAGCCACAAGTAAATATAAAATATAAGGTTCTTTAAGGTGTTTTGAGAGGTAGGTACGCCCAGCAGTGGAGCGATGATGATGGAAGAGTCTTTACAAGGTTAGATCAAGTGCTAAGCCCTGTATGTTCATAGATGTATTTATTGACAGTAGTTTTATTATTGCCATGCAACTTTCAATATTAGATTTTTTTTTATTAATTTGGAAAACATAACCCTTCATCGGACAGTCGGGTAAAAATATAACGCGTATCGAGATTTAATATTTACCCGGATTCCCAAACCATTTTTTGTCGTCCTAATTTTTATTTGTTTGTGTGGTCGTTTAAATATAGCACACCGCTCAAAATCGAAGGGAATGGAGAAGATGAATAAAAATAGATTAACTTAACTCTTAGAAAACTAGGACTTAACGTAAAGGTATGTATGTGAACCCTGCATTGTACAAAAATAAGGAAAGAAACACAATTGACAACTATTGAGACACATGTACAGTCACCTGCATATCTGACACAGCGGAGCGTGCAAAAATATCTGACGCGTCTTGCAGGCCCTAGAAATACAGTCATTTCAGACATTTATGCACGCATTGTTGTGTCAGATATCGATGCTGGGGACTGTACAAAAGGCAAACTTATCTCTTTTAAAGGATAGGATCCTTGGAAAAGGACTTTAGCATAAAGGCTATACCTGTTTCCAACGGTTTAAACTTAATTTCACGCTTCAAACTAACCTTAAACAAATTAGTAATTAGTTAATTAGTAATGGCCAATTATAAATGTAATTCCAGACTTTTCGCCGGCTTAGTTGGGTTATAATTATAAATCTAAATGCGATTGGCTAAACTTGTTTCTACCCTGTTATTATTATGTTTGCTTTAATATTATTTTAGCTCTCTTGTGACATATTTGATAAAATTTCTAAATTAAACGGTTTAACTCACTAATATAAGTCAAAAACTACTTGTTTTGAGTGGCAGTGAGTGAGGGGTGGTGTTAGAGGCAGTGCGGGGCGCCACTGTCATGAATAGAGCCCGTTATCTTGTCGCACTGTCATTACTTTTCAGTAGAGCGTGAATGTTTTTTTATCGACTATCTTAATGTTGATACTGTATGTCACTGATGATTTCAAAAAGGAGTCATTAGGTGCAATTACTTTTGTATAAAAATATATATAATAATAAACGAAGAAATAAAAGTCTAGGGTGTTCGTAAGTTAGGATTTATCATAGTTTATCCACAATACAATAATTACATTCAACTTTACACAACTGTACATCGTCAGTGTAACTAAGGGTAATACAGGGATTTTCGTGATGATAAGTTCCACATTGGGCGGCAACTGTAAATCCTGCTGCATATAAAGTACAATTCAATAGAATCTGTCAATTTTCTACATATTTAAGACACCCTATCGTGGGCACACTTGATTATATATGTCCCTGTTGTTGCAATTATGATCTAAAAGGAATCAAAAAAGAATAATAGTCACATCACAAAGCCTTAGGCAGCCCGGTGTTTATATTAGTAGGCTGGATGTGTCTACAGGATTGTCAGATTCTATTGAATTGGAGTTTACATGCGAAGGGCGCACTGACTAGCGCCTCACAATTTCAAAAAACAAATGCCTTTTAAAAGCTTCTGGTAATGGTAATTCAAAAATGTATTTAAACAAAAAGTTACGTGTGCTCTGCCTACCCCATTTGGGAATACAGGCGTGATGTTTGTGTGAGTTAAAAGGCGAAAATTCAATTGCATTATATAAACATTCACGCTCTACTGAAAAACAATTTCACTGCGACAAGATAACGGGGTCTAGCTAGTCATTAACGCACCCACCTATTAAATGGATCTTTCAGAAAAATCGATGTAGTCGGTCCTTTTCTGACTTGTAATTGTGAGTTGAAATGTTTAATTTAGTAATTTTGTTTTGAAATTAAATAAAATGATAATTAATTTGCTGAATGTGCGAGCAAGTAGACGGACAATCACAATGTTTCACTTATTTGGTAGGTGGTACATATTTAAACGGAATTTTGCTTTCTCTAAATCAAGATTTACATGATATCTTCGGCCTATATACACTATATACACATATTTACATCCCACTGCAGGGCACAGGGCCTTCCCTCAGGATGAGGGGTCATGTACTGCAAGTTTCATGCAGATTGGGAACTTCTCACACACCTATAAATTGTTTGGTAGGTGTACGCAATTTCTACCCGAATTTTTCCATTGCGGAAAAGCTTATGGTAAATTTCAAATGTAAAATGCGCACAAAAATAACGATCGAAACTGAAACTTTATTCCAGGAATATACTGGTGCAGGGGTGGCGAACTAATGGCACGCGTGCCATTTGTGGTACCGTAAACTGCTTCAACTTTGCCCTCTGGCCCCAACATTGCCTGATTCGATTTAGAGTCGATAAATCAGCACCTTTTAGGTTTCTAAACTTTAATCCCCCCGTAATAATAATTCCCGTGTCGATAAAAGTATAAAACCTATAAGAGTGCCAAGTTATCGACTCTAAATCAAATCAGGCAATGTTGGGGCCAAAGGGCTAAGTTGAAGCAGTTTACGGTACGCGACAGGATAATCCGGGCACGTCAGCAGACGTGAGCAGGACAAACTACCCTCAGTAACTGATAAAGGATCAGTCACAATCATGTTTAAGTAAAACCCACACACTTTTAACTGCAGAGTGACTAAGCTAAGCACTTGGTAAATCTTCGATTTTAGAATTTCGTAATAGCCCTGCTGTTCTAGTGTATAGTTTTTAAACTTGCGTTAAGCTTTTGAGTTTATTTGATAGATTGACAGTTTGGAATGTCCAAAATATGTGTGTGTGTTAGAGAGAGACACAGTTATTTTCACATATTCGATACACAGGAACAAATACATTTAGAAGACAAAACCCCTAAATATAAGGTGATAGTGGGTTTGTGTGAATTGTGTGTATTCTTACAGTGTGGAGGTGGAGGAACTGCATGAACACGCATATCTTGCATAAGCGTAGCTATCATAAGGTTGCGGGTGAGCAAAGTAATTGCTAGTTCCTAAATATAAGGCCAAAATACCAAGACTCTAATCATAAGCAATCCAGGGTGCTCCGAGATACGCCAAAAAAGGATATTCTGGGGAAACGCGACGGCTGGCAACCCTATATACGCTATAATGCCCCACTGCTGCGTAAAGGCCTCTAGAATTCCACAACCTGATTAATTGGTTCAGCGACGTAATAACGTAAGTTAATCGCTAGTCGTCTCGTGCTAAACCGGTATTCTATATTTACATCATCGCGAGACGAGTTCGTAAAATAGTATAGTGTATCATCTACATACACGTGATGTGTCGCTAGCCGGAATCTGATTAGATAAATTAAATCATTCGGCTCCCATCAAAACTTTTTTAAACCCCCGACGCAAAAAGAGGGGTGTTATAAGTTTGATCACTATGTGTGTCTGTCTGTCTGTGGCACCGTAGCTATTAAACGCATAAACCGATTAGAATGCTGTTTTTTATTTGAAAGCAAGTTTTCTAGCGATGGTTCTTAGTCATGTTTTATCAAAATCAGTTCAGCCGTTTTTGAGATATTGAACTCTGAAGTGACAATGTCGGGGTCGGTTTTTAGAATCTCTTCGTATTTTTTATTTCAGTTCCAAATTTTTGTAACTTTTACGGTCATCCCGTAAAACCCATATCGAAAATACAAACTGAAATATAGATGCACAGAAAAACCAGAAAAATAAGACCAGCACTGGGAATCGAACCCAGGTCCTCGGTGTTTCGTACCGCGTGCTATACCGCTACACCACTGATGGTCAACGGTACAGACACGAATTTCCCCAATGCATCTCATATCTCAGCTTGTTTGTTTCTTATTTAGCCCCTTACTTAAGCAGTGACGCTAGCGACATCTATGCCGTAGCCCTCATCGAGAAACTTTCAGCACTCCATTGGAACTAACCGCTCACCCGGACGCCCGGGATGACTGTAAAAGAAACAAAAAATTTGAATTGAAATAAAAAATACAAAAAGATTCCAAAAACCAATCTTAATTTGATTGCTTTTGCTACTTAATATCTCTTGTCCGGTGAGCGGTTAGTTCCAATAGAGCTTCTCGATGAAGGCTACAACATAGATGTCGCTAGTCTCGCTGCTTAAGTGACTAAATAAGAATAGAAAAGATATAAAGAAGAATAAGAAGCGCGCGATAACCAAATTCCACGAGGGCGAAGCCGCGGGCAAAAGCTAGTTTAAGTAATATAAATGGACATACCGTCGGTTAAAAAAGTGTTTACTCGTAGTACTAAGCAAATCATAAGACTTAGGTCGGATTATTTTAGCGAATAATTGAGCAAGCTTAATTCAACACCCCTGAAAGGTACATGCTCCAGTGTTCGACATCCTAATGCCCAATAGATTACACCATTGCTCTATTGCTAATGGCATAAAATTAAAGATGCCAGCTATTGGGACAATGACTAGCCTTTAAATGTCTTAAAGGATGTTTAAGATGTGTCTCCATTGGTCGATGTACAAAGCGTCGTGTCAGATGCGTAGGTAATTTTCCATGTAGGTAGAGTCAACTGCGCAAAAGCGCTATATTGCTAAAACAAACATTGCGCAAAATTACGTTTACGAGCTTTATATAATAGTGAAGGAATACACTGTGAGAAAACCTGCACAAATTTACAAAGTAATTTAATGGCGTGTATGTAAAGTTCCCAAACAGCACTGAGTCCGCGCGGGAATTACGGCCCAAGCCCTCTCATTTTGACAGAGTCCCAGCAGTGGGACGTACACATGTGTTTATAGATGCTGGCATATCTGTATCAACTTTACATCCGCGTTAAATAATACTAGATTACACCACAACGGTAGGTCAGTTCCCTGTACAGTGCCAAGTGGCCCGCCGGTTTAATATCAACAGAATTGGCACGGCGAATCTAGGCCCGGCTGCCGAATTACTTCAATTTTAGCACGTCGGCATAGTTACACAGTTTATCGATAACGCCGGCACTAGTTCAAGGGCGATCAGAATTTTCACGAGCCCGGTGCTTGCGCAGACTGCAGTAGTAATGGCAAAAACAGTACGAGCACGTTCAAGGTAAAGCAGCGTTTCCACCATTAATGTGCGAGGACAAATTTTAAATTTAAAATCATTTATTCAATAAATAGGCCGCAATGGGCACTTTTACTCGTCATTTTTTAAACTACCAGCGCTTTCGGAAAGACCGTCATTGCCAAAAAGAATGCGCCGCAAGAAACTTGGCAGAAAGTCATTTTTTCATAATAATATAATTACAAATAAAATACTTAAAATTTACATTACAGTATACAATTAAAAAAAAACAAATAATAATAATAGTAATACAGGGATGTGTGGGTTCCCTTAGTAACAAAACTAAACACTAACTATACCTACGTTCAGTGGAAGTGTAGAAAGCTTCCACCGTCATAAATTTAAAAAATAATCTATCTATACATATAATAAAGCTGAAGAGGGTCGAAAGTCTGTACATGGAAGATATTCGAAAAAAAATACTTAGAATCGATAACAGAACACGTTCCAACAGTTTTTAGAATTTTTGTCTGTTTGTCTGTTTATCTGTTTGTCGTTTATTTGACCGCGCATCACGTGAGAACGGCTGAACGGATTTTTATGCAAACTTTACTAATCTGACGAGAAAATCCCCGGCCAGGTTATAGGCTACAAAAATTCGACCCTTAGGGTATAAAAATTCAACCCTTAAAAGTGGAGGTAGCTACTACATTCGATTCGATTGAGTTAAGTTTCCACCTTCAAGTTTTCAAATACGTGCTATGACTATCAAGTACCCTGATAAACTAACAGATGGCGCTGAAATTAATAACGTTGTGACTCGAGTAAGCCACTGAGGAAGGATTTTGCCAAATTAACTCTAAGTTTAAAAGAGGGAGTACGGATATCAACAAATTTAATTGAATAATTTAATTGATTTACTAATACGACTAAAATTAAACGACAATAAAGTAATTGCCCACACATTGCAATGCCATCTTTTGGAGAACTGGGTAAACAGTAAATAATGGAGTAAACTAATAAAAAAGAGTTTACTTACATAGTACTTAGTTTTTTAGCATTAGAAAAAGGGTAAACAATCTTGACGAGTCTTTTTATTGAAAAACGTTTTGAAAAACAGTTGCTATTACTTTTATGATACCAAAAGCATGTAAATGATCATTATATCCTTGCTAATTGTTACTATTTGTTGTGACTTATTTGCAAAAGTTTTTTTCAATATAAAGACACATCAAGATCGCTTGCCTTCTTTCTAATGCTAAAAAAAGAAGTATAAGTAATGGTAAAATCAACACACATATCAACACGCGTACGAGTATAAGTATCGCTATCGAGTACCCTGTTACACTAACAGATGGCGCCGATTTAGCCAAATTGACTAAGTTTAAAAGAGGGTGTACGGATATCAAGAAATTTAACTGAATAGGTAATTGATACAACAAAAATAAATGAATTGCAACACAACAAAAATAAATGAATTGCAACACATTTCACAGTGCCATCTTATGGAGAACTATGAAACAAACGAGTTAACATAGTTACGTAGTGGTTACATCAACACTCATATTCAACACGCGTATAATTAATTAATAGAAAAATGACATAAATTATTCCTAATTAATTTATATCCGGAATACGAAAATTCGGCGAAGAACTAGGGTCACTGACATAGCTCGAAAAATTATATGCAAGTTGAAGTGGCAATTGGCAGGCCACATCGCTCGAAGAACAGATATTCATTATTATTCATTGGGGGAGAAGTCCTCGAGGAGCGGCGACCGGAAGACGAAGCGTTGGCAGGCTCCAGGTAGAATGACGACATTGTGAGACTTGCGTGAAACCGGTGGATGCAAGTGGCGAGTTGTCGTTCATTGTAATTTATAATTTATTTGTATTGTAATATTATTGATTATATGTAGGTACGTTAGTCTGTAAGGTATTTATTGTATGGGCCAAGTTGCCCGAAATAAATGGATTTATTACGAGTATTATTATTGTGGCGTTGTAAGGGGTAGGCCTTTTTCGATCAGTGGACCTCTTCCGGCTGATGATGACGAATTATATCGCATCAATATTCATACGTATTGCCTCTTTTAAGCACTTAATAATGGTCACGAAGGTGAGTACTTAAAAAAAAAACATTTTTCTCTTTCTTTTGCGGAGTAAATTTACAACGATTTCGGATTTGGGACTCGCATTTTACAGGCGTTACCATGCCTTCCCGAAAAAAACGAATCGACTACCAGGGGCACGGCACGGTCTCAGGAGTCTGAGGAAGACCGCGATGGGAGACTCAGTGCCGCTCTAGCCGGGCAGGCCGCTTCGCTTTCGGCTGAAACGGCAAGCCAGCGCGAGGCTGGGTTGCGATCCCAAAGACATGTACGCAATCTTTGAGATCACTCGATGTAGGGAAAATGTAAGCAAAGAATAAAAATCTTATTTCTTGAGCAATTTAGATGTGAAACTTGGTGATCATGATCAGATTTTTCAGTTGATTGTTTAGCTGTGGTTTGAAGGGATTTTCGAAAATTCCAAGAAACGGCCAATGCGGGACATTAACTTCATTCCTATCGAGTATTGTGTAAATATAAAAATCTACGCAGACGAAGTCGCGGGCAAAAGCTAGTATTAATAATAATTTAGTTCTGAAATATACATTTCAAGTCAAGTAACCATTGGATTCCGAAGGCAAGTTCACGTCTGCCGCCCCCAAAGTTAGCTCACACGCACTCATGTCATGCTCTGAAAGCAGAGCGGTACCGAGGACTTGGTATTGCTTCCGTTCCCATAAGCTCTATGAGATCGTCTTGCGAACTTTGACGTCGCGAGCCTGTGACTAGAAATTAAACTAAAAATATAAAAGTTTAAAATCCATAAGCTTAACAATATACAGCCTTAAACATAGCAAGGGGATGTATAAAGTACAGTAATGTGTTTTTCATAAACCAATAGAAACGCTTCATTTACCTCGCCTCGCTCCGCTCAGCTGTTTCCACTAGAGATGTGCTGTGCGAGGATAGATAAATGAAGTGTTTGGTTAGTGAAAAACCAATTCCTCGCAACACATCCTCACACATTATTGGTGGAAACGTAGCTCTAAGCTCAATCCGACGTGAAATAGTAGTTTTGCTACTGTGTTTCGTACGTTGAGTGGGAGATCCGGAGGCCCAACTCCCCTCCCCCTTCAGTCAGGTACAGTCTTAGTGATAAAAATATCTGATACGTCCTACATATTTACGCACGCTTTGTTGTGTCATATAGGTTCGTATCGTACCGTCCCTCTCACTCTCGTATTAAATAGTATAAGTGTCAGAGGGACCGCACGACACGAACTTCGAGTTTCGTAGTAGCCCAGCTGCACCCTGCACCTACGTTAAACTATATTCCCTAACTAGAACCAATTCGATATGGGCAAAGGCAAAATTGTAGGTATAAATAATCTAATGGGTAAATTGTAGATATAAAATCACAAAAGGGTCTTCACTCTTCAGTCAAACATAACAAATCATCTGTGTAATCATCATTATCATCATCATATCAGCCGTAGGACGTCCACTGTTGGACACAGGCCTCCCCCATAGACCTCCATTCGCTTCATCCACCGTGAACCCGCTTTAACCAGGTCATCCTTCCATCTCGTTCAGTCTGTGCAATGTTCCGGTTTCATTTTAAGGCTCCTTTGCTCAGAACATAGATGAACTCATGAAATCCAATAAACATAATTTAACTTATTTATGTGAGATTATTGAAAGTAACTTGCATTAAGTTACCTTATCTTCATTATTACAGCCTTAATACGTCCCACTTCAGGGCTTAGGTCTCCTCTTAGAATGAAAGGACTTAGGACATACCGAGCTCCCACGCGGGCCCATTGCAAATTGGGAACTTACACATAGCATTGAATTTCTTCTGACGACGTTTTCCTTCACTATAAAAGTCATGGTAAATTTCAAGTGCAATTATAATAAAGTTTGTGAAGTAAAGTTAACTACTGAGATCAAAATCAGGTACGGTCGAAGTATCACTTCATGTTTCAACTTTTATATAAAATGTTTATAAAATGTTAGAACGCATACAGTGACAAGGTACTAAAGTGTAAAGATATCTTTGACCTCAACTGTACAGTAAATTTTTCCGCCACAATTTCGTTACCGCGCTGTAATTAAACTGTGTACTACGGTGGCCCGGTTCGATTTACGTTTCAGCTGATTATACAATGTGTACGTCATAAGTTTGGCTTTTTATTGCGCATTTATTAATCTAAATGGACTCTAAGAATTGCGACGCGAACCGATCCTATGAAATTCTATAAAGTCCTGTTAGCGTTTAGATTACTACGACTTCACTGTCTGTCCATTCTTCAGAGCTGTATCTTTTAAACCGTAACGTAATACTTAGACACTTTATTACTATATGGCTGCTTTTCTAAGGCAGTCGCGCGTATATGAATTTTATTAATATTTTTTTGATGTTCCTGTGGAAATGGTATCTTAGAGGTGAAGTGGTATATCATTCCACTAATATTATAAATGTGAATATTTGTAAGTCTGTTTGTTTTGTTTCTTATCTTATCACGTCCAACCCGCTGAACCGATTTAGATGAAATTCCGTATACAGATAGTTTGACTCCCAGGGAAGGACTACAAGGTTAGCTTTTATCCCGGAAAATTGCATCCCGCGGGATTTAAATGAATTCTACGCAGACGGAATCCCGGGCAACATCTAGTATTTTATATATTTGGAATTATCTGAGTATTAGCTTTTGTTTGATAGCCATATTGGTACAATTAAAAAAATATCCCCTCTCCTTTTTGCGCGGACGCCTTTTTGAAGTATTATATAAACGTATCCAATGTCCGACAGTTATGACGAACTTAATGATACCTAAATATCTCATATATTGAAAGCTATGCAGTCGTTAAGGCTACAGAGACGACCACTGAAATAGACATACATACCTAGAAAGAATACATACATGTATGTCTGTATGTATTCTTTCTAGGTATGTACATTCACACATCAATTATAAACATACATACATACCCTCGAATAACAAATCCTCCTTCGGGTAGTCAGGTAAAAACCGATAACTTGTATCTAATACGAAAATGTGGACTGTACGTTGTTTCGCAGACAACATTTTAATAGAATTTTGTTTAACAGAGTTTTTTTGTCATATTATTGTTTCATAGAATAATCAACACACGGAACGCTTACTTTGAAGAAATTTGTATCATTGATTTTTGTTACAAATAAAATTACTTATTTAGGTATTCATATCATAGAATAACAAATCAAATATTCTTTATTCTTATATTATTTAATTAATTCATATAATTTAATTGATATAAAACTTATTACCAAGACAAACATTGCATATGGTGGTAGTTTCTAAACGTTTCAATTCATACCTGCGACAAAATGCATACCTCCGCTTTCTGGTGGGGTCACAGTTCTAACCTAACCTAACCTACTTTTCTGGTAGCGATCCCCTTTTTGGTGGAGTCACAGTTTTAACCTAACCTACTTTTCTGGTAGCGATTCGGCTTCTGGTGGGTCACAGTTCTAACCTAACCTAACCTACTCTTCTGGTAGCGATTCACTTTTTGGTGGGGTCACAGTTCTAACTTATCTACTTTGCTGGTAGCGATTCGTTTGAAATAAATGCATATAAAACTGAAATCTGAGTAATTAGTAGGACACTTGAAGCTCAACAAAATAAAAATCACTTTAGATACTTTTATTATTTTATAATTTCGTTCCACGAATATGTTTCAAATTGTGTAAATTTTTTATTAAATTATGGACAACATGTCTATTTTTACATTTTCGTTGAAACAAAATATTATCGTAAATAAATACATCGAACAAAAATAATCTTTAAAAAATAATTCTATAGTTTGATGCAATTGTTAAATAAAAAAAAAAACACTACAAAATTCATTGAATTATTTTTCTAATAAATGTGTTTCATTCGAGTAAATAGTAATTAAAACAAAGCATCATTTTGCTTATTGACTTAGAATTGTATGTATTTAATTTGGACCTATGTTGTTCTTGGAACTAAGTAAGTAACTAAAGTTTGACCTTGGTGATTAAAACAATAATATTCAAAGTAATAATACAAGGACCAAATATTATATGAAACATTTTCTGTGAAAGAAGGGACTATCGAAAATGTGTTCATACAAATACACCTACTTATTATTTTTGTCATTCATTACCAATAAACAGTAGCTAGATGCGACATAACAGTACACTAAACAAAGCATACTGCTATATGAATACATAATTTATAAATTGCTAGAAATTTCCAAACTCTGCGAAACGTACGTGTAACTTTTCTGTTAACGTACAAGTTTTTTTAGTTACTGAAGTATTTTTTTAGTTACTTAAGTAGTTTTTTTAAGTTACTTCAGTATTTTTTTATGTTACATATAACTGTGCCAACCCTAATTAAAAAATAAGAGAATTGCAGAATTGGGGACACTATGTGTATCTATCCTTTTGTCTATTGTACCACACACTAAGCCGTCCTTAATCATTTCTTACATTTTTAAATGTTAAAATCTGCATTCGATTTCATAACGCAGCATAAGCAAATATAATTTGCAAATATATGCCATTAAAATATAAATATATGTTTAAAACGGATTAGATTAAACTGGCCTTGTACAAACGTGTGTGTGCGTGCGCACAGCAACTGCGTAGCAACGCGTTATAAAGTACGCACTATGAATACCATGTGGTATAACAGATAACGTTTTTAGGGTACCTCCTATAGAAGTAAAGTGGGGTTTTCTTTTCTCATCTAAATAATTTTTGTGTACGGCATCGGTCGATTTACCGTCATTTGGTGCAAATGGAAAATGGACTACTCTAAATTATACGTCAAAACAGAAAAAATAAAATTTGTAATACATCAACATGAAAAAATTTCCAACCTGAATATCGTCGAAAATGGAATCTTGTCTCATAAAAAAATTAACAAATTCATGCATTTGTTTTGTTATTAAGTTACTAGCTTTTACCCGCAGCTTCGCTCGCGTGAACCAAAAACAGTTCAAAGAAGCAAGCAATTAAGCAAGCACGCAAGCAAACATCTAAGCAAGCTTGTAAGTGAGCATGTAAGCAAGCATGCAGGTGAGCATGTAAGCAAGCATGTAAGCAAGCATGCAAGCAGGCATGTAAGCAAGCATGCAAGTAAGCATATAAGCAAGTATGCAAACAAAAAATCAGGCAAGCATAGTCTCAAATGTGAAAAAAGAGTGCAAGCAAGCATGCATTTAAGCATGGATTTCGGGCTGTATTCAAGCATGCAATCAAGCATCCAAGCAAGCTTGCAAGCAAGCATTCAAGCAAGCACGCAAGTGAGCATGTAAGCAAGCATGCAAGCAAGCATATAGGCAAACATGCAAGCAAGCATGCAAGTAAGTATCTAAGCAAACTTGCAAGTAAGACTTGTTTGCATACATGCATGCAAGTATGCAAACAACAAATCAAGCAAGCATAGTCTCAAATGTACAAAAAATAGTGCAAGCAAGCATGCATTCAAGGCTGTATTCAAGCTGCATTCAAGGCTCTATTCAAGCATGCAAGTGAGCATTTAAGCAATCATGCAAACTAAAAATCAGGCAAGCATGGTCTCAAATGTAAAAAAAATAGTGCAAGCAAGCATGCATTCAAGCATGCATTTAGGGCTGTATTCAAGCATGCAAGCAAGCATGCAAGCAAGCATGCAAGCAAGCATGCAAGCAAGCATGCAAGCAAGCATGCAAGCAAGCATGCAAGCAAGCATGCAAGCAAGCATGCAAGCCAGAATGCAAGCAAGCATGCAATCAAAAGATCAAGCAAGCATACTCCCAAAGGTGCAAGCAATAATGTAAGCAAACCAGGCATGCAAGTTATTTAGTTGAAATATTGATCACTTCGCTCGTGTTAATAATAAGATACAGCGGTTTAATTGATTTCTGGAATTTTACAAAATTCCCGTGGGAATTCCTGAAAGTTATCGTGGTTTTCATTGACGTTGCATTAAAAACAACCATCCCAAATTTCATTACTCTAAGCTCAGTGGTTGTTATTTCGAGATTTTATCCCTATCCCGTGGGAATATCGAGAAAAAAAGTAGCCTATGTTTTATTCCAGATGTCCAACTATCTACATACCAATTTTCATCCAAATCCGTCCAGCCGTTTTAGCGTGAAGGAGTAACAAACATACTCACTCACTCACTCACTCACTGACTCACTCACAAACTTTCGCATTTATAATATTAGAAGGATGACTTGATTTAGACAACATGCACATTATATTTAATTTTGATTTTGCTCCTTATTTATAATGGACAATACCTATTTTATAAGGGTTTAATTATTTACGACAAAAAATTATTTGGTGGTATTTTTCAACCCAATTACGTTTTGACAGAGTTAACTTTGGATGATACTCATTTTGGTCCAAATTCAAAATGGCCAATTCAAGTGGACGATTTTCCAATTGCACCGAATGACAATAAATCCATCGGGGATCTCTTGGCCGTTTTTTTTTTCGGTATTATTAAATGAAAACTGCCAGTGGCACGGAACACTTCGTGTTCGACTTGCACTGGGTCGGTTTTGTATATTCCCCTTCTATTGACCCAATTCTATAATTTATTTTTCCTTCTAGGAATTAGGTACGTACCTAATTACGTGTAAAAAAAAACATTTTCACTGTTTATGCTGGATGGAGGCAACATGAAATGACTTTTTATGCACTAGTGCATAAAATAAAATCTTCGTCTAAGACCAAGGTAGTTAGGTGTCAACAGCCACAAACAAAGAAGTTTCTTTACATTTTTTTAATACATTTTTATTCATATAAAACTAAAAATCAATCAAACATACATAAAATCACGCCTCTTTCCCAACGGGGTAGGCAGAGACTACATCCTTCCACTTGCTACGATTCTGGCATACAACTCTCGCTTCCTCTACATTCATCAATCTTTTCATGCATGCACGTCGGTTTAGAGTACTCCTGACCCGACCTTTCTTCAGAACGTCCCCGATTTGATCGTGGTACGTTCGTCTAGGCCTTCCTCTCCCAACGTTCCCATTCACGCTCGTCTTGTAGATCTGCTTAGTCTATCTGTTTTCATTCATTCTCTCAACATGCCCAAACCATCCAAACATCCCTTTCTCAATCTGTGTGACTATACCTTCATTTACACCACAGCGTTCCCTTATTGCACTATTTCTAATTCAATCAAATCAATCAAAGTAAATCGCTAAAACTAAAAAAAATATAATTATATAGTAATGCATGAAAAATAAAATTTACGTAGTGAGTGAACATTTTTTTTTCACACCTCTCCTTCAGAAAAGTAACTTTTCCTCCCTGACGAGAGGGAGCAAAGTGCAACTTTTCTCTTCAAGGCTTTTCTAAGTGTTTTATTGCAAATGCCATTTTTTGAAGTTGATAATTGTAAAGCCACGCCATTTTCTATGCTGGTTGTTCTTTAATAATATTAAGAATTATTTGTTTCAAGTTTATTAATGCTCGGTGTGAAAAGTTGTATGAGCCACTCGGGAGCAAAAATATTTTCATCTTGGGCGCTAACACTTGAATCCCTCATTACGCTTAGGATGCCTCCTCCCCTACATTCTGGATTCAATTTACGCCCTCGCCGTAAATACACCATTTTGCTCCCTTGTGACACAAATAACTATAACTGTTGCTATTTCATTTCCTCCCCATCGAAGTGAAAAGCAGTGTAAAACTCGAGCATTAAATCCATTTTCCCCTCGACGTGGCTATATGAACGTCTTGGGTAAAATGGCTCGTTTTATGCTCTTGTTGTACAATCTACTATTTGTCGCAATTATATACTTTGAT
This sequence comes from Choristoneura fumiferana, assembly GCF_025370935.1. Classification (NCBI taxonomy): domain Eukaryota; kingdom Metazoa; phylum Arthropoda; class Insecta; order Lepidoptera; family Tortricidae; genus Choristoneura; species Choristoneura fumiferana. Next base: position 16,312,223 of record NC_133479.1, on the reverse strand, counting down.
CTCACTTTAAAGTGCTTAATTGGTGAGTTAAATGTTAGCAGTTAACCCTCGCTTTCATTAACGACAACATTTCATTTTTACTCGACGCAAAAAGACAGGTTATAAATTTGACGTTCTATGTGTTTGTCTGTGATATTATAGCTCCCAAACAGAAGAACCGATTTTGATGCCTTTTTAAAATCGAAAGCTAGATGGTTCTTAGCTAACTTTAAATGGCGGGGGTAATTTTTCTAACTTGATTTCTTAGTGGGTACGAGTAAGTAAATTTTATTTTCTAAAAAATAAATTTCAATTGGGTTACTTGATCAGTGCAGGATGTGGGCCTATTATATTAAACACAATCAATCATTCGTATTATTCATATATCTGCTCCGACCGGGAATTATACCCGGCACCACAAGCTTCGTAGTCAGGATCTCTAAACACTGGGCTATTTGGCTGTAACGTGTTGTCTATTTGTACTTAACACTATTGTTGTGTCTTGTGTTGTGAATAAATGTATTTTCTTTCTTTCTTTCTTTCTTTTATATATATATAATATAGTATATTATATTATAAAAGCTGTGTTACACGAATTGTTTACGAAAATCCACGCTCGTTTTCAATACGTCCGTTTTTTTTTGCGAATACCTCGTAAACGCTTCTTTGCATACAGACGGTGTCCTTATCACGTGTCGGGTATTTAATGTACATATGCCGTCCGCCTGACGACAATGATATTTAGTCATTCACAGCATTAGACGACCTTACGTAAGTCCATTGACTTGCTCTTTGTGATTCGTCTATTTGCAAGGAAACAACCTCTTGCATACATTATATTTCGTGGTCTATTATTATAATATATTCGAACGTACGTTTGTCTGTGCGGCCTCGGATAACTCAATAAAAATTATCAGTGTGCATAAATCTTTAGTGTTGTCATTGGCAGTTTAAAGTTGCCCAAGTCTGTAAAAGGTGCTGAAATCTTGCGTCACGAGCATACACTGTCTCTGTCGGTTAATGTGACTTAGAAAGAGACGATGCGTTTTGTGGGTACTTTCTCATTTGATTCGTATAATGGTGACATCGTAGAACATCTCAGTATGAGACTAGAATTTTAAGCTATAAGTTACGGAATGGAAAGTTTCGGAAGCCCTAGTACCTCGTATAATGTACTTGGTATCGTGACTTGAAATTTGGTAAGTATGAATAACATTGCAAGAATAATCAACAAATAATACAGTGAGTAAAAAAGTTTATATTAAAAATGTTTTATACAAACTTATTCTAACTACTGAAACTGGTAGGAAGGTATGTTGTACTTAAAGTAAGCAACAGGTCTATTTAACTTTACAAGGTGTTAATTATTAAACTGAAAACATCAGGCAGCCGAGCTGTATTTTTTATTTTAATTGTGCGAATGTTTGTTCTTGGGTATTGGATGTTTAATATGTATTTATGTATATATTTATGTACATAACTATGTTTATTTGTTGCCATTGTTGTTGTATCCATAGTACAAGCTTTGTTTAGTTTGGGACTAGGTCAATTAGTGTCAAGTGTCCCATGATATTTATTTATTTATAATTTTACACCCGTCAGTTGCGCTTTGTCGTTCTTTGAAGAAAATCAAAATTGATCGAAATTCATACATACTTACGTAAAATAACGCCTCTTTCCTAACGGGGTAGGCAGAGATTACGTCTTTTCACTTGCTACGATCCTGGCATACAACTCTCGCTTCCTCTGAGTCTACATTGACCGAAGTACGGCTAGTAATAAATCATCTAAATATTTTATGCCCACTCCTCAAGACATTTACTTGGCATGTTACATTTGTAAACTTTTAGACAGGTACCGTTTTCAGGTAACAAATTTCATTTTTAATACAAGCTTTTTTTGCTGACTGTTCTTTTGTTGACTGTACTTGCATTGTCATCCAAACTACATTTGCATATCAAATTTCAAGTCGATGTTATTAACCGTTCGCCTTTGTACTCTTTTGTTTTGTTGTTTTCTTTTTGTATTATTTTTGTGTTTTATGTACAATAAAGTATTGACATACATACATACATACATACATACAATCCTGGCTGGACTACCAGGATGTCACTACTAGATTATTGTATTGTCACACGATTTACATAAGTATTCTAAATTTTAAGTCAATCTGACTACTGAAAGTTGGTCAAATTTAACTTGCAAGATTTGGTAACAGACATACAGACAGACAACGGGACCGGTGAAACTAAATAAAACACACACAACAGAAACATCACGCCTGTATTCCCAAATGGGGTAGGCAGAGCACACGAAACGTTACCGCTTCGGAGCCACTTTTAGCAATTTCAGGTTTTAAGTTTGACAAAAACGGTACAATAGTGACAGGTTGCTAGCCTGTCGCCTCCCCTGCCCTATATCCTCAGTCGCCTCTTACGACATCCACGGAAGATATGGAGAGGTGTAATTCTAATTGTAATTAAATAAAAGCTTGTAAAAAACGCAACCGTTTGAAGTAACTATATAGTACTTATAATAGAACCTCATCTCGATTCTGAACCAACTACTTCCAACTACTCGTATACCATGCTTTGCAGTGGCTTGGCGACAGATGTTTCCGTGGTAAAGCCGAAACGAAGATCATTTACATCTTTCATAAATTCTGTATAATCTTGTTGTTCTATGTATTTTGTAAATATTGGGCAAGCCGGTGGGAACAGAGTTCTATGGACGCTTCGCTTTAACACTATCAAGTTTTATGTAAGTCGCAAGCTTGATACCAGCGTACAATTTTTTATACACAAGTAAACCCCTAGGGCGACGCTAGCAAAAAATACCACATGCAAATGATATTAACGAGCGCGTACGCCGCGCGAATGTATATGCTATGTACATATATTATATCACGTAACATCCACAGGAAGGGAACAAGGTTACCGGGTTATGGCCGGCGCCGAAGCAAGTCGCAGTTTCTTGAAATTAATAGAATTGGTAAAGAAAAGAATTTACCAAGTACCTACCTTGTTACCATGTCTGTATGATATATAAGCTGGTCTTTGTACATCTGTTACTTGATATAATTTGTTACTTTTATGTGCTTTACGTGTAAAAAAGAGCTATATAATACAAAATATATGATACTTAGATATGTTGGCTTACGTGAAAACGGTAGGTGAGTATACGCCATGCCAATATCTCATGCATATAACGTAGAAACACACGGCCAAGGGCGAGTCGGGCGCACGCGCCAAGGTTTCCGCACAACTTTGTAGGTAACTAACAATTTCCAGTGGCTGTGCTATAACAGCTATCTTCATACCAAATTTTAAGTTTACATGACAAACGGAAGTACCCTATAGGTTTTCCGGTTAGGACAATTTGTATGAAACACCTTGTTAACGACTGGGTGTTTTGAATATCTAAATTGGCTTAAAAGGGAGTAGCAACTGAGTATTTTGATATGTAATGTCACAGCTTGAGTCTCCACGCGTTCCTGAGAAAAACGGTATCTACAGACGGAGAGACGGATAAAAGAATGATTCTGTTTATAGAAACCTTTGTTCCGTAGTTTTCTTTTGAAGTACAGTCGAGTTCTTATACTTCTGAGCAAAAGAAAATCAAAAATACATATGTAAATACGGCTCTATTGTTGACTCTAGGTGTCACGGCGTAGAGGCGTTTAGATATTTTTGTTTGAATTTCTGCTCAGAACTATAAGAACTCTGTACGGAACGCTAAACGTTCAAAGAATGCACTTAAGATAGCAAAAATTCAACAACTCGCCGCGGTGATTATTCTTATCACGACTCAGCCTATATTTAGCCCGACTTCGTGTAAACACCTTAATAAAATTCATTAATCGTTTTAAAATACAATTTTATGGAGCTGTTTTCACTTAATTGTGATAACAATAAACATATTATTTGAGATACTAAGTAAAATTTACGGTATTAGTAAACCGGTGGTTATAGTTAATAATTTTTTGAAAGTTCTGTCGGGCGTCGAATGAAAGTTGTAAACATGATTTGATTACGATCGCGGTTAAAAGTTACTTTGTTTTTAATTTTGTTGGATATTTTTAGGCATTGTTTGCTAAACTCATCTCGTTTCTATAACGATGAAAATGGAATAATTTATAAATAGCTAAACCACTACAGATTTGATATTTAACCTCGCCTAAGAAAGGATTTTGTAAAATTCGAACGAAACAAACAGTGAACCAACCTATTTTTATTCCTCCACAACGGCGAAGCCGCAAACACGAGCTAATATAGCAATATGTGGTGGAATAAAAAGCCATAACAGAAATTCTCTACGTATTCTTATTAACTTTGATAAACAGAAACTAATTCTACAGATAATCTAATAATGAGACTATAAAAACTTTGAGCTCTTGGGGCCTAAAGTATTCTATCGAAAGAGAACGTTCTCACTTTTTTTTTTCATAAAAGCTCTCACCACAGAATTACCATAAAAGAGTAATCAGCAACTACGGGTACTTGTTAAACGTAAATTTCAACATTTTACCGTAAACCGCTTAATTAAAAGGCTTGTTCTCACGTCAATTAGAAAAAAGTAAAACTGCCGTTTAAAAAGATTAACGCACATGATTTCAAAACGCACAACCATCGCAACTTGAGCCGTAGGATATTTTTGGGGATATGTTATCTTTTGAGGTGATTGGGGAGTGGGAGGTCAGTTATGGGTGGTTGTTGGGTATGGTGGATCGAAACGTAGTTAGAGACGCAGCGATGCGGTGAGCTTTAAAGCGAGGGTCACCATCTTCGTATCACATAAGGTTTTTTAAGGGCACTCTGATTTGCAGAAATTTTACGGTTGATATTTACTTCATCCATCCATCCCAGCCTATATACGTCCCACTGCTGGGCACAGGCCTCCTCTCAGAACAAGAGGGCTTGGGCCGTAGTTCCCACGTGGGCCCAGTGCGGATTGGGAACTTCACAACCATTGAGTTGCTTCGCAGGTTTGTGCAGGTTTCCTCATAATGTTTTCCTTCACCGCAAAGCTCGTGGTAAATTTCAAATGTAATTCCGCACATGAGTTTCGAAAAACAGAAGTGCGAGCCTGGGTTTGATGAACCCACGACCCTCTGCTTGAGAAGCGATAGGTCAAACTACCAGGCCACCACGGCATCTCAAGAGTTGCGGGTAACCGGTGGGTGCTAGTGTCGTCGTTCAAGGTGACGTTCTAAGGGAGAGGCCTTTGTTCAGCTTTGGACGTCTTCCAGCTGATGATGATGACGTTACAATATCTAAAGCAAAATAATCTATTTCAACACCGAGGGAAGTTCATCAAGATTGTAAGTATAAATGGAGAGTCGTCTCGCTGTACGTACCCTTTCAGTCCGCTTTTGCGCATCTATCCTGACCGAAAATTAACGCAGGACTAAAAAAGTAAAAGTAACAAAAAATTTGGAATTGTAATAAAATAAATACTAACAAAAAGATTACAAAAAAAACAATCTTAATTTGATTGTTTAATAACGACATCTCTTGTCCGGGTGAGCGGTTAGTTCCAATAGGGTGCTAAAAGTTTCTCGATGAGGGCTACAGCATAGATGTCGCTAGTGTCGCTGCTTAAGTGGCTAAATAAGAAAACAAACAAGCTGAGATATGTGGTGCATAGGAGAAATTCGTGTCTGTATCACTGTCCAGTGGTGGTGTAGTGGTATAGCACGTGGCACGGAATGCCGAGGACCTGGGTTCAATTCCCAGCGCTGGTCTTATTTTTCTGGTTTTTCTATGCATCTATATGTCAATTTGTATTTTCGATATGGGTTTTACGGGATGACCGTAAAAGTAACAAAAAATATAGAATTGAAATAAAATAAATACAAAAAGATTAAAAAAAAAACAACGCAGTACTGTCCGGAAGAACCTGTTACGGTTGGCAACCGTCAGCTGTTGGCGCTGTCACAGCGTCGCCATACTCGTAGTTTAGCGACGCGAGGGTTATTGCGTGCGGCGAGTGTGATGAACGGCGCGCGTTGATTGTACAACACCTTATAATAGTTACAATAAAAGGCAGTACATACAATGAACAAGAACCATTTAACCTTCATCATCATCATAGTATTGCCTCTCACATAGACCTTCAGTTGCTAGGTTGAAAGCGGCCTGCAGCCATCGTAAACAGCGGTTAACCAAGTCATTGCCCATTCCGTTGGTGAACGTCCTACGTTGCGCTTGCCGATCCGCGGTCTCTATTCGAGAACTTATCAGCCCCAACGGCTATCTGTTCTCCGTGCTGTATAGGTAAATAAGGCTAATTTGAAGTAGCAATAAGCCAGTGCCGCTTCAACGAGCTAATCGCTTGATTCAGTCGCTGACCCTCATGTTTTAACCCCCGACGCAAAAAGGGGTGTTATAAGTTTGACCGCTATGTGTGTCTGTCTGTGGCACCGTAGCTCTAAAACGGGTGGACCGATTTGAATGCGGTTTTTTTTTTGAAAGCAGGTGTTCTAGCGATGGTTCTTAGATATGTTTCATCAAAATCGGTTCAACCGTTTTTGAGGTATTGAACTTTAAAGTGACAAAGTCGAGGTTTTCCAAATTTTTGTTGGTAAGGTTAGTTAATTTACATATCTCTCCATTTCTGATTCGATCCTGTAGAGAAACCCCGAACGTAGCTCTCTCTATAGCTCGCTGACTTGTCATATTACCGGTGGACGACAACTGTACATAAACCTTTCCCATGGATCTCCTTACGAGCGGTTTCATCACTCCAGAACCCGAGCCTCCTCAGCCAAGTAATTTAGTAATATTCCCAAACATAACCTTAAAAAAGTCGGACAATCCTCAATATTGTCATTTCAAAGTTCAATATATCAAAACATATCTAAGAACAACCACAAGAAAACTGGCTTTCACGAAAAATAATCCACATCGAAATCGGTTCATCCATTCAAGAGCTACGATGCCACAAACAGACAGACAAACCGACATTAGCATCAATTTGATCATCATCATCATTGTCAATAAGCCGTAGGAAGTACACTGTTGGACATAGAGTAGGTACATTTTATAACACCCCTCTTTCTGCGTCGGGGGTTAATAACCGCTCCAATCAACCATCTTGCACCACAAACGAAATCATACATCGTTATAAGAAGCGAGTGAAAGCTACGCATTCCACTAATGCCACATATTCATACATACTACGGAACCGGGCCGCACGTAGGGTTGCCATAATGGAAATATCAAATGTCCTGATAAAAATCCTGACATCACCCTAAAAGTCCTGACAACTTGATTAATTAGCAGCTAGTTTAAAAAAAAATTGAGATCTCTTTAGCTGTAATTAAGCCTATCTAAAATTATTTTACAATAAATATTATTGGTTTTGTTGTTTTTTTTATTAACATTCATCATTGCATTCATTAACCACCAAACTACCATACATAGTGCTTACTACCATAGTTTCATAAGAACATTGTATACACTAACAAGACTTGATCTACTGAGTTATCCGAAAATAAATTATTTTGATTTGATTTTTTTGATTAAAAATTGCGTAAGTTTGTGATACATTAATTATTTATAACAGCAGTGACACATAACACAGGTTAGAAAAAATAACAATACGAAGTGTTGCCGCTATAAAAAGGTCCCGGCTCAGCATATCGCTGGTTGAAACCCAGCACTGGTCTTCCGCCGGGCCACAAAAGAGTGAAATTACGGAAATTCACACAAAAGAAACACAAAAATAGCTACGAGACTAAAATATTAGTTGGCTGTATAGCCCACATTATCATGGCCACAGTACATGTAATGAAAAAGATAAGAAAAAATTGACATATGACATTTATAACATCCAGCAGACAACATGCGCAATAAAAACAAAACAATGTTGATAGAAATTTGAGTTGAATTGTAAGCATAAAACGATACGAATAAGATTTCGTTTTTATTTATTTATTTAATGCGGTCATCTCTAAAAACCCTGCACCTGTCAAGTCGGCCGCAATCCTGGCAAAGGGGTCAAAAATCCTGACATATGGCAACCCTACACGAGACCTGTTAATTGGTGCAAGGCAAGCTTTAGGATTCCGTGTCGGGGGCTTTCCGGGAACTCACCTGAGCTTTCAGCCAAGAAAACAAAGCTTACGAGTACGACGGTGTCTTAATGGACGCTTTACATGTATACTTCCTAGGTTCCTGCTAATATTATAAATGCGAAAGTTTGTATATGTGCTGTATACGTACCTATGGTTGGGGATGCGGAATAGCAAAGTAAAAGGATGTAAGTTGTTGCTTGATTTGGAACTACGCAAAATAAAGAAAGAAAGAGATAGATTTATTAATTAATATAATTTCTTTCTTTAATTGGTTCCATCAGTAGCACCACCTAACAGCAATAAGACTAAGGGGCTGTTTCACCACCCATTGATTAGTGTTATTTGACGGATAAATGTGAGGCCGTCTCCGTCTATTCGAACAAAACAAACAGAGACGGCGACACATTTATCCGTCAAATAAAAATCAATGGATGGTGAAACAGGGGGTAAAACACTAAAACTAACAATAAATAAATATAATTAATATCATGGGACACTTGACACCAATTGACCTAGTCCCAAACTAAGCCAAGCTTGTACTATGGATACTAGGCAACGGATAAACATACTTATATAGATAAATACATACTTAAATACATATTAAACATCCAAGACCCGAAAACAAACATTCGTATTATTCATACAAATATCTGCCCCGGCTGGGAATCGAACCCGGGACCTCAAGCTTCGTAGTCAGGTTCTCTAACCACTTGGCCATCCGGTCGTAAATAAAACTAAGTCACGTGGTGACACGACAGGACACCAAAAAGGGCCACAGCTCAGCATGTGTTGCCACACGTTATATGTAGCACCGCTGGTTTTCTGTTATAATATGTATACATGCAGGTGGTAGGACCTAGTGCAAGGTCCGCCCGGATTGCTACCACCATCTTGCTCGCTAATCCTGCCGTAAAGCAGCGGCGTGGAGAGTAAAAATAATCATGAAAATAAAGCCAGGTGTTACAAACATACTGGTGTGCGGTGGTGGTGTGGTGTTGGGTGACAGTTGATATTAGAAACACCGGTCAAGTCGAGTGGTACCCGCGCACTGAGGGGTCGCTTTAACTAGGTCATTCGTCCATCTCGTCAGAAATGTGGAGATACGTAGAAGAACGCGAGGATCACTGAGATAGCCAAGCGAATTAGCTCGTTGAAGTGGCAATGGGCAGGCCATATAGCACGGAGACAGATGGCCGTTGGCGCTGAAGAGTTCTCGAATGGAGACAGAGATAGTGAATCGGCAAGCGCTGCGTAGGACGTTCACGGTACGCTATTCAGACACCTATAAATAATATGATTTTAATATAATATTAAAATGTACTCGTGTCTTTGGAATTAGAGCAGGAAGCATTTGACTTGCAGATCGTGTAAACATGTCTAAGACTGTTGTCATTCTTCATTATTAACAGGTGAATGAAGTGTGAACAACAAACATAAGAAAGACGCTGAAAAAGCCTAGTGGTGCTCGCACTCGAAATTATTTTGATTTTGTATTTAACTAGGTGTTGCCCGCGACCCCGCCTGCGCAGAATTCGCTTATCGCTATCCCGCGGGTACTATGCATTTTTCCGGGATAAAAAGTAGCCCAACTATCCCCATACCGAATTTCGTCTAAATTGGTTCAGCGGTTGAAGCGTGTTGTAACAGACAGACAGAGTTACTTTCACATTTATAATATTAGTAGGGATTTCATCATATTGACATTTCATTTTTTCACTATTTATTTTACAATATTTATCAATACATAAACTTAAATACCAACATAACATTAAATCATAAATACGTTTGCATTTTTTGAAATCCTACTAACAAAAAATATGGACTTTTGTTTTGGTCTGAAATAAAGTATTTCTATTTTATTAATTAATTTATTTTTATCACAATACATTTTAATCACCACAAATCAACTTCTAACGTAATATCAAAAACTCGATAATGTTCTTTGTCAAAGGCTTTTTAATCACAGATGTTATCATAGACTCTAGCATATTTCTCGTATATTTACCAGTAAAATACATTGTTGGTTAGCGAAAAAAACCTCGAATAAAAAAAACTCAATCATAATTATAATCATAATAATTGTTTCAAAACACTTGGTTTCCCCTACAACCGCTGGCTTCGGTGAATATAATGGGTGTTTATAAAACTGTATAACTGTAAAACGCTCTTACGACATTTTGAATCACAGGTGAAACGAACTAGCGCATTTTTGGGGACCGATACCGGTTAAGGGCTAGCTAAGTTGTCAATTAAGGTAAATGATTACCGGTTTTCGTCCAAATTTATGGAATTACTTTCGAAGGCAATATTATCTTTACTTTATCACATAGGTAGCGTTAATAATTAATGAGCCATGAATTCGGTTTGGCTTGCGTTTCATCGTAAACTAAAAGGTTTTACTATGTAGGGATATATAATTCTTAAGTATGCATATTTAAACTTCTACAGCGTGTATATTTATTACAACCACAAATTTTCTCAATAAATACAAATCAATGCTGTTGTTTACATGACCACGCGTCATCTGAACTTAGCCTAAAAAAGAACTTTTCAAATAAATTATCCGTATGTATACCGAATTTCATCTAAATCGGTTCAGCAGTTTAGGCGTGATAAGATAACACACAAACAAAGAGACCTACAGTAACGGTAACAAACATTAAAACTGTACACAATTTCGCATGTAAAATTAGTGGGAAGTCTACAGTGTGAACTTGGCAACCATCGGGCAGTAAATCGAAAGGGATAACAACTTCCTTTTAAAGCTACCGCTAATTAGCCGAGCTTTCGTGTATATAAAATTAATTAAAAAAATAATAATTGTGTTATTTCTCGCACGAGTGAGTCGCAACGAAGATGCTGATAAGTTATAATTAAGATAATACCGATTGATAGCGGCTGCCGGTGTATGTATAATTTTAATTGTTTCGTAACCATTTCACTGCACTTAGTATATTTGATTAAAAATTTGTAATGCCTTTTATTGTTTTTAAAAGATGTATCTTTAACGCTTTTCCTTTAAAGTTAGGGCACATCCATAAAGTCCCAATGGGTCTGGTAATTTATGTAAACGAGCCCTTATCGTTAAGCGTACGACACTGTCTCACACTCACACGTTGACTAGACTATAAGTTAACTATAATGATCATCTCATTTAAACTATTAATTAACTGTTTTCTTCAGGTAAATATAATTTACCGCAAATAAAGAATAAAATAAATGCCAACGGACGTGATTCAAGTTTCAAATTGTGCTTTATTCGCACATGAATGGATAAATAAATTAGTATGATAGTCGAACCACCTTAAAATAATATAAGAGATATGTGACTGATTTAACTTCGAAGAAAAGTACAGCCGTATGCCTATCATAACAGGAGGGCTACTACGAAACTCGAAATTCGTGTCGTGCGGTCCCTCTGACGCGTATACTGTTTAATACGAGAGCGAGAGGGACCGCACGACACGAACTTCGAGTTTCGAGTTTTGTAGTAGCCCTGCTGGAGCAAAAAGGACACAAAGCGTGTGTATGCGGCGGCTGCGTTCGGAGCTTGTTTTCCGGTTGTCTTGTGGCTCTTGTGAGCACATGCTGTATATTTACTAGTAAAACCACACATAAAATAATTGAGATTTTCATAGTAATATGTACGATAAGGGGAAATGGGAGGAAATTCCATAAAGAAAGCTATCTAATGTTAACGGTATTCGATTTCTTTCACTGGTGCTCCTAATCTCAAATGTATTTAAAAAAAAAAAAAAAAAAACCGACTGCCTTAAAAACTAAAAGGAAGAAAATAAGTGTAGTGGTCTAGAACTCTGTCAAGAAGCTCATTTAAGGTTCAACAGTCGGGACCGATTCAAATCGTAACCAGCTCAAAAAATCTTGGTAGTGGGTCCCGACTGTTGAACCTTAAATGAGCTTCTTGACAGAGTTCTTTTATTTTTTTATTTTATACTTTTTTAGATTGCTGTGAAAATAGTAGATTAAAAGTATTATAACCCATATATATTTAGAATGGGCTAATTATTAGCTTTCATTTGATTCTCATAGTGTTACAATACAAAATATATTTTTTTATTCCTTCGCCATATTTTTTTCCGCAGACGCCATATTGAAATATTATATACCCTATGTCACTCCACCAGTTATGACAAATCCAATGATACCCCATATGTTACAATCCGTCCAGCCGTTTAGGCTGCAGCGAGGACCAAAGAAATGGACATACATACCACATACATACATACTTACATACGCTCGAAAAACATAACCCTCCTTCGGGCAGTCGGGTAAAAATAATAATAAATTACTCATACAACTAACTTGGCTCATACAATAAATACCTTACAGACTAACATACATATTTATAATCAGAAATATTTAAAACTAATTTGGTGACAAAACGGCGTGAAATACACAACCAAACCCGGGCCATATTAACATAACAAAGTCACCATCTTCCTTTTTAATTCATGGAATTTTAAACATTTGACATATATGTTCCTTCTATCCGATTTGAGGTAGGTACCTAATCACAAGTATTTTAGATAATGCTTGCTTGGAAACAAATTAAACGTTAGATAAAAATCGTCTGTCACATCATTACTAATTCAATACTAATCCATTTAATTATTACAAACGTAACTAACTATACACAAGAAACATAATGTTTTATGTCAGAAAACCTAACCACTCGAAAGTCAAATTCAAAACGTTTATATTGTAACTAGGCCGCAAAGGGCTCTATTAAACTTTACTTTTTTATACCACTAGCGCCTTCGGAAAAACCATCAGTGCCAAGAATAATGCGCCGCAAGAAACTTAATTGGCAGATCGTCGATGGCACAGGTGCCCCTTATTTCGCATAACATTAATTGTCCTAATATAAATTCGCATAACAAATTTGGCATAACATAATTGTGCATAACAGCGAACATGCATAATAGCACTTATTTAGCAATTTTACCATAATAAATAATGAATCCACATAATTGAAATATGCAAAACATTATCAACCATAACTAAAACTGTTATAAAATCAATACGCATAACTTTATCAAGCGAGTGAATTAGCTTGTTCAGGGCAAAACCGACTCGGTTAGGTTAGGTGCTAGCTATTTTTCTATAACAGCCATAGATAATTTCACATAGTAGTTCACTTCTCAGATCTAATTGAATTGAGTAAATAAAATAATAATCATTTTACTTTTAGTAATATTTTTATTTAATATAACATTTTATAAATTGTTTGACAAATAAAATTTACAATTTCATTAAAATAATCATTTTATGTTTATACTATCAAATTTATGCCAACTTACCGTTATGCCAATCCCGATGGTAATGCCATGCCGCGTTACCAACAATGGCTAAAGCCGCATAACCAAAAAATGTTTTAGTGTTTATATATACCAGCCGCGAAATCTCTAATTTGGTATTTTTTAGGTTACGCGGGATATCATCGATGAGATGATTTTTTTTTCAATACAAAAATTATGTTACAATGTAAAACTTAATTAGAAATGTCATTAGAAAGAGAAAAGTTAATTTGAAATTTATTTATAAAAATTAAGTAGGTATCTAGATATAACTTTTACAGGGATGGTAAAGAGTCATTTCAGATTATTTTACAAGCGTATGGTTTGTTAAAATTTAGCAATCTTATATTTAATCATTGCTAGGTGGTCTGATCGACTTAATATTCGGTACGATGCAAACAGTCTACAAAAAGTAGTCCGGAAAAAAACTTGATGAAAATGTATGTATACATTACGGACACGCCATAAACTTGAAGTTACGACATTTTAATTTATTTAAGAGTAAACAATTTGGGTCGTAGAGCGCAACCTTGTACCGACCAAATTAGTTTCAATTGTTGATTTGATACCTTCAAAGGTTCCGAAGATTTTACGATAAAGGTAATAGAATTGGAATATATATATATATATTTGTATAGTATCTTATTCATATTTCTTTATGAATTGAAGAACCACAAGGAAAACAAAGAATAAATTGCAAAAATTTATGTTTTTCATAATAATATATGGGATATGGAGTAAATGAATAATTTCGACTAACTCAAAGACATACGAGTTCGGGTTTGAACACACGATCCTTTGCTGATAGGCCCACAGGCCAAACCACTGGCCCAACTGGCTATCTGGAAGAGATCCCTTGCGAAATAAGTTCGCCTCCATACATTGATCTCTCAAATCAAACTGTTATTTTTATGAGTTTACTAGCTTTTGCCCGCGGCTCGGCTCGTGTGGTATTCGGTTATCGCGCGCTGTTCCCTCGGAAACTGTGCATTTGTGCATTTTTCCGGGATAAAAGGTAGCCTATGTCACTCTCGGGCCCATAAACTATCTCTATGCCAAAAATCACGTCGATCCGTCGCTCCGTTACGGCGTGAAAGACGGACAAACACACAAACACACTTTCGCATTTATAATATTAAGTATGGATGTAAAATAAAGATTTAAACAATACAATACTAGCCTACGAAAACTTTTTATTTATTTAATAATTACGCACTGTTTGATTGCCCAGCTGGATGACCTCCCCCTCTCGTTTTTAAAAGTATAATGAAGGCTATTATAGTCTTAACATGCTCATGTCCTTGAAGTTTCCATACAAAGTCGCAACACACAAGTGATAAATTTTATCATGAAAAAAATACAACAAAATTGTATTAACTGTGACGTACCCAGTCATTATATGGAATAAAAGTTATACGACGCGTTTTATAAACAATTTATAGCATTAATTATAAAACCCTAAAACCTTTGCGAACGTAGCCGCGGTGGATGCTAGGTTAATTATATATTATACGTCGTGGTGAACGGTAGCCATTGTCTGATGGAAGCTTTCTAGCCGTAGGATCCATTGTTGCGCGGCCTTGGTATTTATCTATTATTATTATAAAATACAACACCCTGTGCAGTTTTTATCGTGAAGCGGGATCTTCGCATTCCGACTGAGATTTCGTTCGAGTAACCTTTTCAACTTCATACCAAGATATATCTACATAATGCACTCTTACTACAGGGTAACTAACAACAATAATATCTTAGGACAAATAATAATATACACTATTAAATAGAAGAAGAGAATAGGAGGCCTTTGTCATTTGACATATATTCGTAAAATTTATAGGTATGATTATTTAATAAGTTATCTAAGTTCTCTTTAAAATAAGTACTATTTTAGCATTGTTCAAAACACTTTTATTAATACAGTATAAATAGTATAGCTACTACTACGATACTAAAAGTTCTTGTTTGAAATGTAGAGATTTTTCACATTAAAAAGGTAAATTGTATTCTTTATTATCATTACAGTAATTAAACTCAAATGACTCTTATTTTCTTTTGAAGAATATATATACATATAATAAGATCGCTAGTTAGAAAAAAAATTACATACAGTAAAAATAATAAATACTTACTGTGCAATATTATAAGTGCGTGTTTATACGTTCCACATTTTAAGGATTTGTCAATGAACCATTTCCGGTACTAGAGGCCTTGGAACATACGTTGCGTACAAAGTAACTATTATACTAAACTAACTTATACATTATGTATCTAGGTAAATACAGGTATTCGTATGTAAAAATGCAAACAATCGTTACATAAAAGAAAACTTAGTCTTAAAAATAACAAAACTTAAATATATATATCAGACATCAGACATCAGAGCCAATAGAGGTCGGATGTGCATTTTTGATACTTTTCAAGTCGAAGTTAAAACCTTAACTTCGACTTAATGTATCAAAATTAAGAAAAGTAGTTATTATATAGAAAGAGCATATAACTACAAGTATTTTCTGTCAAACAAGTTATTTATTGTGCTATCAATAACAATGCAATTCAAATTTGAGCATCAAATCAAAAGGGTGTTACATCCGACCTAAAATTATTAATATAATATTAGGCATATTGCTTTGCTGTGGTCGGATGTTAACATCCGACATTTTGGTTTAGGAAAATTCGGCATCACGAAATAAGTATAGGACTTATGTTCAAATCATACCTACTTTTACTACTACTTTTAAAGCCATACATTAAGATTAGTACTAGAGGCAAAAAATCATAATTAAACATTAGTTATTTTTCTTCTAAGGTATTATGGACAACCGACCTTTTTTAGTAAATCAAACTTGGTTAATAAAAGAGATAGCGATATAACAGTTAGATGGCCTGAAAGAGGACAAAACATTTAGTATGATTCTAAAAAAAAGTGAGTTTGGTAAAAATTGGAGATATTGGTTCTGATATCCAAAATTAACACATTACTAACGTTACAAAATGTAAACAATTTGCATTTCAAAAAGTAAAAAAAAAGCAAAAAGAATAATCCACCATAGGCCCCGACGAGATTCGAACTCGTGATCTCCTGTTTACTAGACAGGCGCTTTAACCAACTAAGCCACGGCGCCTCTACAAGGCGAGGTGAAATTTAGCATCAGTTCACTGAAGTCAGAACAAGACTTCTTATCTCATCTGCACGACAAAATTGTACCGATATTAAAGTTTAGATTATTTAGTACACTAATAAAAATAATAGTAAATAAAATAAATAATAGACAATCTGTAATGAAAAATAACAATGAATAATTGACTAGATGTTACGAGGAAAAACGTTTTAATATTATTTTTCTCAAACATGCTCGGAAATGTATGCGTTAATGTCACGAAATGGAGACATGAAGTTTCTTATTTATGGCTTCCTACCACCTCCCTACATAACTTCTTGGCCTAGTCCATGAAGTATGTATGAAAATCCATTATTGTCCGCTGCTCTAACTTTTTAATTTTGCTTACTAACATTAAACTGATAAAGGAAAAATTACGAACAGCCAACCACCACTACTCTGTAAGCATTTGCGATACTGCGATGCGATGCGATGCGATGCGATGCGATGCGATGCGATGCGATGCGATGCGGTGCGGTGCGGTGCGGTGCGGTGCGGTGCGGTGCGATGCGATGCGATGGATGGATGGATGGATGGATGGATGGATGGATGGATGGATGGATGGATGGATGGATGGATGGATGGATGGATGGATGGATGGATGGATGGACGGACGGACGGACGGATGGACGGACGGACGGACGGACGGACGGATGGACGGACGGATGGATGGATGGATGGATGGATGGATGGATGGATGGATGGATGGAATGGATTGATCCTTGGATTTGGAGAAATGGATGCACTGGATACATGGATGGACCTCGGACCGGAGGAACGGAGGGATTGCTGGATGGATGGATGAAATGTTTCCTCACATTGTTTGAGAAAAGCACTATACAAACCTCGGCCAGAACAGGGATTGCTGGACTCGTTTTATCCCTTACTTCATGGCCTCTGCAGTAATGTACTAATAGTATATTATTACAGTAGGAGGAAGAGTTAAGCTAATAATTATTTTATAAAGCGGGCAGATACGACGTAAATAGATTGGAGATGATGATTAACATGGCCATTTTGTCGTAGGTATGTATTTTGACCATTATGAAAAACGTACCCTAAGAATTTTAATTGTTATTTCTTTCAACTATTATAATATTCTGATTGAATATATTCTGAGACCGGTGGTTTGGGATACAACGTGCTCAGTTACTCTGGCCCCGTCCCACCTCCGTGGCAATGCAGCAAAGGCTGGCTCTACTGCCAATTCGGCCGAACTCCTCAAGCGGCGCAAATACGCACAACTAAGCAGTGGGTACAGTCACCAGCACCAATATCTGATACAACAAGCGTGTACAAATATCTGATACGACTCTATTTCTAGGGCCGGAAGGACGTGTCAGATATTTTTTTACGCTCCGCTGTTGTAGATATTAATGCTGGTGACTGTATGTGTTTGCGACGTTTGGGGTAGAGACTCTGGGACCCTGGGGGTAAAGCGCCCACAGACTCTATAAAGTACCCACTACCAAATAGTATCAAGTTGAATAAGTACCCACCTATTTTTTATATTTTTTTTTTATAACTCGTAATATACATGCAAATGTAAATTAGGATACTTTTCTAATAGGTTAGTCATATAGTTAAGTTTTGCACAGTATTTATATATGGAAGTGTTTTGAGTGTTTCATTTCGCTAACAAACTGTCATGCAGTTTGGAGAAAAAATGTGTTCATGTTTACACTGTGTAATTGTTAAAATTAAATAAATAATAAATAAATAAAAAGAGTGCTGTAAAAGACTGTGTATGTAATCATTCACTTCAACTCTCGTGGCACTACCTATAGCTACATGAATAGGGCCAGTGTGACGTATCGCAGCGATTCAGTCCACGGCCGCGCCATGCGCGCGCGCAGCCTAATGACGATTGTTCCGGACACGCCATAGTGCCCTGTGACCGGGCACGGGTGGCAAAACAAACTCATCATCATCAAAAATATAAATTTACCCGCTGCTTCGCACACGTAAATCATTAGATCAAGCAGCTGATTTTTTTTTTTGGGATTTTTAAAAATTCCCGTGGGAATTCCCGAAAATTAAATCGTGGTTTTCAGTGACGTTCCATAAAAAACAATCACGTCAAATTTCATGTTTCGAGATTTTATCCCTATCCCGTGGGAATATCGGAATTAAAAGTAGCCTATGTTTTATTCCAGATGTACAGCTATCTACATGCCAAATTTCATCCAAATCTGTCCAGCCGTTTCAGCGTGAAGGAGTAACAAACATACTCACTCACTCACTCACTAACTTTCGCATTTATAATATAGGTAAGTAGGATAGGATTTGAGGTGAAATATTATGCAGCCATAACCGGCTACAGCCGTGTTGGCCTCGTGGTTTGACCTACGGCCTCTCAAGCAAAGGATTTTGGGTTCAAACCCCGACTCGCAAGTTTTTCGAATTTCATGTGCGAAACCTGCACAAACTTGCAAGGACAACGGTGTGTGTGCAATCCGCACTGGGCCCGCGTGGGAACTACGGCCCAAGCCCTCTTATTCTGAGAGGAGGCCTGTGCCCAGCAGTGGGATGATAGATGATGACCTTGAAAATCCATACTAATATTATGAATGCGAAAGTGTGTGTGTTTGTATTTACCTATGTTTGTCCGTCTTTCACGTGGAAACGGAGCGCCGGATCGACGCGATTTCGGCATAGAGATAGTTAGTTTATGGGCCAGAGAGTGACATAGGCTACTTTTTATCCCGGAAAAATGCACAGTTCCCGAGGGAACAGCGCGCGATAACCGAATTCCACGCGGGCGAAGCCGCGGGCAAAAGCTAGTAATATTTTTTTTAATATTTTTTTTTCTTGCTGACGGTACGTCGTTATCACATGTGACGGCGTGGGAACGCTGCTCAAGCGCCGCGAAAACGTTCAAAAATAATTGTGTTTTAAATAACTTACGAGTACATCTGGAATTCATAAATATACATAGATGCACTAAAAACTGTACATTCATACATATATTGTAAATGCGAAAGTGTATGTGTGTGTTTGTACGTTTGTCTGGCATAGAGATAGTTAGTTTATGGGCCAGAGAGTGACATAGGCTACTTTTTATCCTGGAAAAATGCACAGTTCCCGAGGGAACAGCGAGCTATAACCGAATTCCACGCGGGCAAAACCGCGGGCAAGTACTACATATATTGTGTTATGGTGTACAATAGTGTCATCGTATTGAAATGATTGTATTGTTGATGTGGTTCATCCAGAACTTATGAATGAACACACGTGAATCAAAAACACTGTAGTTAAGTACAGACATTAAAAAAAACATTAAATTTAAAAAAACAAAAAACCCGACTGCCTTACTGGGTTTTTTGATTTTTTTAATTTAATTTTTTTTATTTTATACTGCTTTGATATTTCTGTGAAAATAGTACATTAAAAGTATTATAACCCATATATATATTTAGAATGGGCTAATTATTAGCTTTCATTTGATTCCCATATTGTTACAATACAATTTTTTTTTATTCCTTCGCCATATTTTTTTTTCGCAGACGCCATATTGAAATATTGTATACCCTATGTCACTCCGACAGTTATGACGAATCCAATGATACCTCATATGTTACAATCCGTCCAGCCGTTTAGGCTGCAGCGAGGACCAAAGAAATGAACATACATACCCACATACATAAATACATACATACTTACATACATAAATACATACTTATATACATACATGCATACATACGCTCGAAAAACATAACCCTCCTTCGGGCAGTCGGGTAAAAACTTCGTAAGTTAAGCGTTACAATGTTTTAGGTACTGCGCATCATTAATTAGGTACCTTAATTATTGAGCCTTTTAAACACTAAGAATTAGGCTTTAACTTCATATGACCCCGTTGTTTCCTTAAAGTTAACGCAGGGTTTCTCAAACTTATGGGTCCACGTACCCCTGTTAAAGTTTCTAGACGACAGCGAACCCCCCCCCCCCCCCCCGCCAAAGAAAGTAATAAAATTGAATGTTGCAGAAAGTAAGGTTATTTTTATTTCAATCATCATCATAATATAATGTACCTATATTATTGATTTCAATAAAAGGTAACAAATATAGGTAAGAATCATCATGCCAACGAAAATACAAACTGAAACAAAAAAGAACAAATAAATAACAAACAAATAAGTAACAAATTTGGAGTTGAAATAAAAAATACAAAAAGACTCCAAAAACCAATCTTAATCATCTTGCTAGTCTTGCAGCCTGGTGGCTTTTGGAGTCACGTAAACTTGTCGGGAACCCCCTACCGTCGAATAGCAAACCCCTAGGGGTTCGCGTACCCCACTTTGAGTAACCCTGAGTTAACGGAAATCAAAAATGTTATACCTACAACGTGTATCTACTCTACTCTCTGGACAAAAACCGAAATCTCGAGTAGAGCTCTTCCTAAGGACCGTTTTAATATTATTGATGAGTAAAGTGAGTGAGACTGTACTACGGTTATAACAACACTTATTCTACATAACTTATGCCTTCATGTACACCGTGCTATAAGGGAATACTCGCTTTTAGTTATATTTATATAAACAATGTTACGGAACAACACAAGTTGTGTCTTTTTGTAAAAAAAATAACTGCAGACGTGTCTTTAGGTTGGATGGAAACTTACCCAGAGGGTAGAGTCACGTCGTATATATATGTATAGTCCTTAGGTAAGTACTTGGGCTTTTTTAACTTTCTGTTCTTTCGTCACCAATTATATAAACCGGAAATTAACGACTATGCGTCATACGCTGGCTCACCGAAATAATATAATTTCAAAGTACCGCTGACTCAGAGCTCAAATTTAATTCGTCATGAAGGGGTGGTTTTTCCCTATTGCTGAGATGGACGTGTAGTTTAAAGAACCAGCTAAGTGCGAGTCGGACTCGCGCACGGAGGGTTCACAGTTTACGTAAAGTTTTTTTTTTATACGACTGGATGGAAAACGAGCAAGTGGGTCTCCTGATGGTCAGAGATGACCACCGCCCATAAACATCTGCAACACCAGGGGTATTGCAAACGCGTTGCCAGGATATATTTATTGCAGAATGGACAGCCGGTGAAATTACTGGCACTTAAGGTATCCCATCATAGGCATCCCATCATAAAAAAACAGCGGTCAAACTTATAACACCCCTCTTAAAAAGAAAGAAGGACAGAGAGGTTTATTTTGGTTCCATAAATCCATAAGCACCACCGCCTAACAGTAAGAAGACTAAAATTAGCAAACTAAGTTATTTGGTGACACGACACGACAGGACACCAAAAAGTGCCTCCACTCAGTATGTGCTACACGTTATGTGCAAAAGTAAATAAAGATATTGTAGTTCTAAGTTAACTTAATTGAAACGTTTAAAATTCTCAAACCTGTTTTAAATTAGTCGCACTAAACCGTCAGCAGGCGGAGCCATTAACAATTCCTAATTAAATGGAATCCACTGGAATAAAAACGCAAAGCAAACTACTTAATCAGTAAAAGAAATATTTAAAACACAAAAACGTCACAACACACAGACAAGGCAAAGTGTTAAATCGAATGCGGCGATTAGATTTTAAACTTTGTGTTGATACTTTTTACATTTAAATTGGTTGGATTTTTTTAAGAACTTACGCCGTTTCAACCGGTTCGCGGTTGCTAAGAGTCTTATTTGAACTTTGTTAAGTTTCAAATTGCGTTGGTTGAAGTTTAGGTTGTATGGGAGCTAAATGATTCATTGAGTGGCCCCCTCAAGGACGACTCATTCATGACGGAGCGGGTATCGTTCGCGTTACTACCACCACTCGATTTCGCCAGATGTTATGAGGAAAACATGTGATGATCTTAATTAATTAATTTTTATATTCTTGAGAATACCTACAAGGGGTTACTATAAAGCCGAGTTTAGAGTTGCAAGAAAAATCGTGCAAGTTGCATTACTGCGGCGCTCAATGCCCACTATAAACTCGTTGGCTTTACGGCCTCACGATATAATGCAACTTGTACGATTTTTCTTGCAAGTCTAAACTCGGCCTTACACTGCACATAAATTTCCTTCTAGATAATTTTATTGTGTGATATTTTTTTAGTCTGTGACAAAATCGTAGCCAAAAAAGTCACACCGTATGTAAAAGAAGTAAGTTATAAAAACTTACATACTTTTTTCACCGTTAAGGTTCACGGTGGATGCAGGGAGCAACTGGAGGTCTATGGGGGAGGCCTATGTCCAATAATGGACGTCCTATGTTTGATATGATGAAGATGATGATGAGGTATATTCTTAGTTATCACTGTCACACAGTTAAAAACCCTGCTTGCAAATAAAAAAAAATAGCATTCAAATCGATTCACCCGTTTAAGAGCTACGGTGCCACAGACAGACACACATAGCAGTCAAACTTATAACACCCCTCTTTTTGCGTAGGGGGTTAAAACTGACAGGGGTACCTCTGTAAGAAAAAGAAAATAGAAAATAGAATTAGAAAATATTTATT
This sequence comes from Choristoneura fumiferana, assembly GCF_025370935.1. NCBI lineage: Eukaryota > Metazoa > Arthropoda > Insecta > Lepidoptera > Tortricidae > Choristoneura > Choristoneura fumiferana. The sequence goes on along the minus strand of NC_133479.1, from coordinate 16,289,226 downwards.
TCGCACTTCGCAAATTACACAAACACAAAAAAAAACAAAACAAAAAAGAGTTTTTCCGGCGCGTTTTGCTGAATCTCTACGAATATATACTCTACTGCCTAGTCTGAAACGTATATATACCTACCTATTAGATCTGATATATTTTTTCTTCACAAATTTGAAATAATGTCTATGTTTCCATTCCAGCAAACAAAATGGCAGGTTTTTAATCATTGACCTGACCCCCTCTGTACTGTTAAGTCTAACAACTGATAGAAGGTAACACAAATAAAACTATGACGTGCTGCGCAATTACCATGTTAATATATAAAAAAATAAAGATACATTAAATATATAGATAACATAAGAGCTTCATTAGTAAAACGACAGACTGATTTTTGTTGGACAAAGAAGACTCCCAAACTTTTGCAGTTTACTCCGCCCGTTCACAGATGGCGTTGTTCGCAATCGCGACTGGCGGGAGTCGCGCCACGCCAAGGTCAAGGCTGAATGTCAGCCAATGACGTTTATCGGACCCGAAATGGCACGAAATTGTGGACTTTATTGCCCTTGTGACCTGGAGTAAAATATTTAACGACTCAGTTACGGTTTTGGGACAAAAATAGATAGGTACCTATAGGCTAATAAATAGTTATCATCGCGTTTAATAGATGAAAATAAACTTTCTTAGAAACTGTATTGTGATTTCTTAGGAGTTATAAATGTACCTATTTCAAACGATTTCTCATTATGCTATACTTACTTTTATCAAGTTTCAGTAAAACCAACATAACTGTTACAAAATGTACATACAATAATGTACATAGTATAAAAGATAATTATGCGACAACTATCCGCCATTTTGCCAAACCGTCTAACTAAACAAGGAAAATAACGACGGACCTTGTTAGCCTGCAGAATAACTCATCTTTCTTAATCATGTCACGCTCAAAACAGCGAAAAAAAAATACAGAGCAACCTTTTTAATTGCGATCTCAAATAATATTTCCAGCTTCAAAAACCACAAATGCAACTTTAAAGTATTGTAGGTATGGCTGGTATTGCGTTGGAGGTCGTGGCAAAGATGGCGGTGTGTTTTATGAATGAGCGGCGAGTGAATGGGGGCGGATGTGACGTCACGACGCGACGGAGGCGCCGCTGCGCGCGCGCACCCTCGAGCGTAGTGTGGTAATCCACACGGGACTGACTAAAATGACTAAATAGATGCTGCGAAGAGTAATAATACTTAAGTATACCTACAGATTGATCGCCTCCGACATATTGGCGTCAGGTCTGTGTGCATAGCCTAGAATATGTCTACAAATTGAACTGATTTTCATTAAGGCGTTAAAGTAAGAACCTTCTTATATCCTTTTGTACATCTTCTGTATTTAGATGTTACAGTGTAATGGTTTTTACTGTACTAATGTCATAAATTAGATGTTGACAAATAAATAAATCCTATTAATATCAGAAAAAAAAACAGTGTGTACTTTAAATCCCTAGAAATTACAAGGTAAAAGTTTTATCCAAAAGAATTGCAAAGTTACCGTGGGATGGGATAGAGATAAATGAATTATTTGAAGACGAAGTCGCAAACAAAAAGTAGTACATAATAAGTAAATAATAATAACGACGGTTTCTGGTGCCGTTTTAAACATTAAGAGCATTTTTTTTTTCAAATACATACATCTCTAAAACAATACAATACAAAACAAATGTTATTTATTCAACGCCAAAAATCATAAAATGTAATAGCAAAAAAAAAATTAACATGACTAATATCTAATGAATCAAATCAACGTGAATTGAAGTTGATTAAAAAATATACCGATGAGTGCTAAGTGGCACAAATCGGTCACATGACAATCGCATGTGCGCGCGTCGGTGAATCACTGTGCTAGTGCAGTTTTTTCTACTGCATGAATGGGCTATAACGCCACTATAGCGCTACTATGCCGCTACTACAGTGCTACTATACAGCTACTACTGTTATTAAAATAGCGCAGCGTGCACTGTTGCGTAATCTTGATGCCATTATATTTACATTTAAGCGTCGTACAACTTTTTGTTTACATTTACACTATCTGTCGCGCTCGGTGTTGGTTAAATGAATTGTTTCAGTTCATTGGTTAGTTTATTCAGGGAGTCTCAGTGTTCGATTCAAGTCGCATAACTGAGCTACTTTTGTTCTGCTACTTTAAAAAAATATGACCACTGTTAAAATCATTTTTTTCATACAAATTAAATGTAATTTTCAATGTATGCCATACAATATACAATACTAAATTGACGGCACATGGATAAATGTTTATCTTAGAGATGTTAAATAACTGTCAAAAATATATCTAGGCCCCCGTACCAAGAGACAGGGATAACACCGCCATGTCCGATAAACTGATTTAACAATTAAACTTTGTGGATCAATAAATGATCTAAATTTAAGTTTTTCGAAAATGTTACAAAACAAAAGTAACTTAGTTTCGTGAGTAGTATCGAACCTTGAATTTAAAGCCCCGTCAGGTCAGGGACACACTCTGTATATTTTATGAACAATTCTAACAAAGTACCTAACTGAATACTATGACCGTACGTACCTGGGTTATGAACCTTCGCATAGTAACACCTGAATCAATCAATTACAGGAGTGTTTGCATAAAAATACAATCGGATTGATAACCACCTCCTTTTTTTGAAGTCGGTTAAAATACACAGTATACTTTCTGTATGGCCAATTAAATAAATTAGCTAAAATATTTTTTTTGCTCACCCGCGACCTTATAACATCAATAAACATAAATGTTAATATCATGAGGTCACGGGTGAGCAAACAAATTCTTTTAGTTCATTGATATGGACCTCCGCTAAGTAACATCTGATTCAATAAATTATTTAAATTAAATAATGAATAAATAAGAATAGTAACAAATTGAAGTAGTCTTCAAGAACTAGGCGTAACCTTTGTTTCAACACCATCAAGGTGTAAAAATATTAGAATGCTTTATTGAAACTTTGTAATGAACATAAACTAGTTTTGAATTAATTCAATGGGCCCCAAAGCTATTCAAAGTAAGTTAAATTCATTACTTTATTAGGATAGGTACACTCGGAGTACATTGTAATACAAGAGCGAGCATCCGAATAGTAGTCAGTAATAAAGCAACAATGTGTGTGCGCATAAAAACTCGTAGATGTGGCACGAGAATAAAAAATATTGTAGTTCCCTGAGTGCCAAATAAAACGTACGTGAACTTACTGGTTTACATTAATATATGTTTATTTAGAACAAATAGTTACAAAGTTATTTAAGAAAAAAATGATAGTAATTTGACACTTCTCATAATAATGGCTGGACACTGACATGAGAAAAGACTGTGTTTCGCTTTTGTAATTGTTTGTAATAATAATATGTTCTTTTCGTTTTATATTGGATTTAATGTAAATAATTTTGTATTTTGCATTTGAAATTTACCACGAGCTTTGCGGTGAAGGAAAACCTCGTGAGGAAACCTGCACAAACCTGCGAAGCAATTCAATGGTGCGTGTGAAGTTCCCAATCCGCACTGGGCCCGCGTGGGAACTGTAGCCCAAGCCCTCTTGTTCTGAGAGGAGGCCTGTGCCCAGCAGTGGGACGTATATAGGCTGGGATGATGATGATGATGAATTTTGTATTCATTTTCTCTCTTTTGAGTACCTATTTCTGTTTTTTCTCTTTACCGCACGTAATTTTCATTGTCTGCTTATCCTCTATATAACAAAATGTCTTCTCTTAACTAGGTTAGCAGGAAGAGATCCCTTTTTAGGGATAAGCTCGCCTTTGTTCTCCTCTCTTTGTATTTGTATTTTTATTTTTATGTGCATAAAGAGTTTACATACATACATACATAATATGCCCAACTTTTTTTTATAAGTAAGAAAAACGTTTCTTAGTATTATAATGTCTATATTTTATCTTTGAACTTGGCTGGACACACTGCCGCGTGTCTAGATAAAAGGAGTCTGCATTATAGTCTTAAGATCAAAAAGTAAATTCTCCAATATTAAATATATTTCGCAGGAGGTGGTGGTGGTGCTTGTGCAAGGTCGGCCTGGATTGCTACCACCATCTTGCTCGCCAATCCTACCGTGAAGCAGCAGTGCTTGCACTGTTGTGTTTCGGTGTGGAGAGTAAGACAGCCGGTGAAATAACTGGCACTTGAGGTATTCTATCTTAGGCCTCTAGGTTAGCAACGCATCTGCAATACCCCTGGTGTTGCAGATGTTTATGGACGGTGGTGATCTCTTACCATCAGGAGACCCACTTGCTCGTGTTCCATCCAGTCGAATAAAAAAATAAATATACATGGAACCCTTGGCCTGTATGTATGCTTAGCCACCGTTTTTAATTTTATTTTTATCGAGTCAACCATTTTTTTCATGAACCATTTTTTTATTGATGTATAAAAATATGATTTCAAGTTACAATTGTAGTGATATGAGATTAGTTTTAAAATAAAATGAATATAGATTCATTCTATTAACTAAACTAACTCTTACTCTGTACCTGCCGTGTCTAGTACAATCATAGAGCTACACTCATGGCATTATAATGGCAATAAATAACTCAATATCAGGCACATTTCTAAGCCACAAGGGTGATTCTGCTACAAGTAAGTATTTAAAAAATATTGACGATTATTTTAGGGAAGAGTGGCGAAAGAAAGGGGAGGCCTAGGCTCAACAGTGGGACATATTACAGACTACATAAAAGAAATGTGGCGTTATATTTTACGAGCAATTCACGGAAGCTACAAAAATATGTATATATATCCTTTCATTTCATAAAAAAAAAAATATATCATGGGACACTTGGACACCACTTGACCAAGTTCCAAACTAAGCAAACCATGTACTATGGATACTTGGCAACGGATAAACATAGTTATATAGATAAATACATACTGAAATACATATTAAACATACAAGACCCGAGAACAAAATTATTCGTATTATTCATACAAATATCTTCCCCAGTCCGGCCCGGCCGTGGTATTTGTAAGTTTCACAGATCAAAAGATCAAAAAAATGCAATAAGGCCGTGACGTGAACTACATCTTCTTTAGTTGGAGTTGGACTACTACGATGCAATGTCAAAATAGGTCAATGAACTCGTGAGGGGTAAAAAAAAGTCCAAATACTCGTTCTGTATCTGCTTCAACTGAAAATGTTCAAAAGTTTCTGACCGATATTGACTTTCAAATAACAGAAAGACGAGCATTTGCAACTTACACTATCTGTATACTCTGTATACTACTACAACTTAGGTATACTTTAGCTGTATACTATCAGGTTATCTATTGTAAGAAAATTTTAGGTAAACACATGTTATGATTGTTTTTTTGGAGTATTTTTTGTATTTTTATTTCAACTCCAAATTTGTTACTTTTACGGGTATCCCGTGAAACCATACAAATTTGGAGTTGAAATAAAAAATACAAAAAAGACTCTAAAAAAACAATCATAATTTGATTGCTTACTAGTGACATCTCTTGTCTGGGTGAGCGGTTAGTTCCGAAAGAATGTGACGTCTCTCGATGATTCTCGATGAACATCTAGATTCCTGTCCAGCAGTGGTGTAGGGGTTATAGCACGCAGCACGGATTGCTGAGGACCTTGGTTCGATTCCCAGCGCTGGTCCCTTTTTCTGGTTTATCTGTGCATCCATGTCTCAGTTTATATTTTCGACATACTATCTGATTATTTTAGGTAACATTATTTCCAGAAATTCAATGTTTCCATTTTTAAATTTATATCTCAACAAATAAAACAAGTTCAAATAATAAACAACAATCAGGCTCAAAGATCCGAATCGTCTGTAATAAAACGAATACGAGAATTCGCAAGCCCCAGAATGGCCCTGGCGGCCACAATTGAACTCATTTCCTTATTGTCGCGTTGCGTCATACTCGGCCTCCCGGAATCCGGCGAAGGACGGGAGTTGTGGGGTAGCTGAAGAGTCTGACGACTAATTAGACAAAAATATAAGTTTTATTTAATAAATAGGATGGCAAACAAAATATTGCGGCACCTGATGAAAGTGTATGAGTAGGTACCATGTCTGTATGTATGTATTGAGTACCAACACTAATAGACATGTGTAACAACAGAGGACAGCCTAGAGGGCTAAGATAAAATAAGTAAATCATGTTTTAATCATTTTACAAGTTTCAAGTTTTTATTTAACTTGCACTGTATGCATGTATCTATGTATGTATGTGCGGTTCAAATCTTGCAAGTTGAATTTGACCCACTTCCAGTGGTTTGATTGACTTGAAATTTGGCATACTTAGGTAAATTGGGTGACAATACAATAATCTAGTAGTGACATCTTGGTGGTCCAGTCAGGAACGGCTCTGCAGGATGGAATTCCTCAACGGTTAAGGCATCGACTTGAAATTTGGTACGGAAATGTGGTGTGACAGTGCAAGTACAGTCAGCAAAAAAGCTTGTGTTCAAAATGAATTTTTTAACAAAAAACTTTTTAGTGCACTATAGGTACCTGAAATTTTAGGTTGTTTCCACCCCTTTGTTCCACCAGATAACCCTAGACAAGATTTTAACTAGGTGAAACATTCCTTCATTCTTCTTTCTTCATCTTGTTCTCCATACGTAACCATCTAACATAACCACAGGCCCTTTACTACGAAGTGCAAAATTCGAACTTCGTGTCTTGCCGCCCCGCTCACACTTATATTATTTACGTGAGTGAGTGAGAGAGACGGTACGATCCGAACTTCGATTTTCGAATTTCGTAGTAGCCCCTCTGCGCTGGCAGGGGACAAATTATTATTTAACTTAATTAGATCCTGCCCCTGTACTACGAAGTGCACAACTCGAACTTCGTATGTTGCCGTCCCGCTGATGCTTATGTCATTTAATACGCGAGTGAAAGGGACGGTGCGATACGAACTTCGATTTTCGAGTTTCTTAGTAGTCCCTCTGGCGCTTCACCGACCGTTACAGCGGCGCTCTCGTTTCGCTCGCTTGGCTCGCGCGTCGAAAATCGGCAACAGCCTATATCTCAAAACAAGTCGTCTTCAAATCAACACTATCGATTCGGCACTCAATCCACCACGCCCATAGCAGAGCAGGGTCCGGATTGAAACGGCAACGTATCGCAAGCGGAAGCTAGATACGCGATAAGCCTGTAGTAAGGCTGGGCCGCATGGCAACAGACGAGACTGCGCGCGTGCATAGGCGGAAGCGATTTAGGCCACGAGCGCTTATTAGATTAGAGTTAGAGATTAGAGTTTGCATTGCCGGCAAGACTTTTCTTTGAGCCACAAATGCACATATGCGTTCAGCTCAGTGCCGGACTAGCAAATTCAGGGCATCTTTGGGGAACACTCTAAACTGAAGTAATCGAATAAATACGCTATTTTTTTAAGTAAGTCTACAGGTTGTAACATTCATATCGGTCAGTATGGGAAAGTCTGAAACTAATCATACGAAGATCCGTTCTTAAGAACCATGTCATTGGTTTTAATAACAAGAAAAACTGCAACCATACATTTTCAAAAACTTGTACTCAGTTCCAGAGCGGGAGTCGAACCCGTATGTTTTGAAAATAAAACTTACATTATTAAAGAATATGAAATACAATGAATGTTATTAATTCTAGTTATCGTGTTTCATAGTAACATTTATTGCTTACGACCTTCACTACCGATATCGAAATAGCTTTTTTTATGTAGCCTGTATTATGTCCCACTGCTGGGCAAAGGCCTCCCCTTTTCTCCGCCACTCTTCCCTGTCCTGGGCATGCACCTGCCAATCGAGCTGAAAAACGCTCAGGTCGTCCCGCCATCTCCTCTTGGGTCTGCCTCTGCTCCTATGCCCATCCCTCGGATCCCATTCAGTTACGATTCGTGCCCATCGGTCCGGGTGCATGCGGCAGACATGTCCGGCCCAGTCCCACTTCAGCTACGCGGTCTTGACACCCACATCTGTGATACGAGTTTTGGAGCGCAGTATCGTGTTTCTGATTCGATCAGTTCTCCGAACACCCAAAATACTGCGCTCCATTGCTCGTTGGCAAACCATGAGCCTGGAATTTTGAGCTTCAGTCAATGACCAAGTCTGTGCGCCGTAGGTTAAAATGGGAAGAATACACATGTCGACGAGTTTGAAGTAGAAATATGTAGGTATGTTTTATTTTTCAAAACGACCGGGTTCGATTCCCGAACTAAGCAAGTTTTTTTTTTGTAAATTGTATGAATAATACGAATGTTTGTTCTCGGATCTTGGATGTTTAATATGTATTTAAGTATGTAAGTTATCTATATAAGTATGTTTATCCGATGCCTAGTATCCATAGTAGGTACAAGCTTTGCTTAGTTTGGGACTAGGTCAATTGGTGTCAAGTGTCCCATGATATTTATTTATTATTAATTATGGGCGAAAGTCATGTAACGCTATTGCGGGCATTGAATGCCTTAAACACTATTATTTTAGTTGATAAGAAATAATAATAATAATAATCTAGCCTGGATTCATGTCCCACTGCTGGGCAAAAGCCTCTCCCCCCATGTCCTACATTTCTCCCGAAAAAGAAATAAGAAAGAAATATTAAGTAATATCGAACAATTAATTATTACGATAAGATTCAATTTACTTGTAATAGGTAGTTTTTGAAACGAAGAAACCGATCATAAAACAGCAATTAGAATGCTACGATATCCTCGAGTGTAGGCTAAATATTTTTAAAATGTATACATGTATTATATTCAGGCGGTATTTAGTGAGCGTTTGCTTGCAAAGTTTGAGTTTTGATGAGCAAATCAAATTTATCCATTTTATAACCCTATGTTTTTTTGAAATTGCAAAGTTCCCGCAAAACGCTGACAAGTGACAGCTATCATTTTATTACCCGCTACCGCGTCAGCGCTCGCGCCGCCTGTCACCCCCAGCGGCCCCAGCGGCGCCATTGCGTAATACGACGCGGAGCGTTGGCTACGCGACGCGACTGAATTCCGCAAACGTGGTAGGGTTGCCAGCTCCGAGGGAAATCCGGACGCGGAAGTGACCGTATCAGTAAGTTGTTTTATCAATTTTTATGTTTAAACTTGGAAGTGCTACATTTGAATTTCACATGTACGCTCAAGGACTTTAATTCATGTGCCACCATGGAAACTTTTCGAAGGAAAAGTTGTTACGATTTTCCTTGTTGATTAATGCGATGTCACTTTGGCGTTCAGTGAAATTGTGGAATCAACCGATCTTCCGTCAGCAGTGTTTCCGGACTACGACATCGGGGCTTTCAAGAAAAGGGTTTATACTTTCTTAAAAGGCCGGCCACGGACCAATGACCTTGAGTAGTTGGTACTCATGGGCAGTGGTGATCATTTCCCTCCTAAGGACCCGCTTGCTCGTTAAAAACAAGACATCCATGAAAAATAAAACTTACCTAAGCCTTTCTTAAGAAAAATAGGGCCTAACTGACCAAAAGCGTGTCAGACACGCCAAAGATAGGGTTCCGTAGCCATTACGAAAAAATCAAGTACTTAATAATTTTCTAAGGATTTCGTATTGTGTAGGAAATCTTCCATGTTTTGGTATATTTTATACCATAGGCTGCTATTTACTCTTAAACTACTAATAATTATCAAGTCATTTTAGCCGCTATAATTTTACTTGTAAATTTGATATATTTACTAACATTTTGAATTTTTTCAAATTTGTTCACCCAACAGTTTAGATTTTAGAAACGTTCTATTTTAATGAAAATTTACACTTTAAAGATAATATTTCGCAAATAGAGCACTGTATAGAAAAATCGTCTTAGCATTTCCTCAATGGTTTTAAAAGACCTATCCAACGATACCCCACACTATAGGTTGAGTGGACAAGAAAAAAACATCCCCACTTTACGTCTATGGGAGGTACCCTAAATTTTTTTTTAATTTTTTTATTTTACCACTTTGTCGGCGTGACTGATATGTATATCATGTCTTATTACAGCTTTCTAGTACTAACGGTTTCTGAGCTTAGCTGCATGCGGACGGACAGACAGATAGACAGACGGACAGATATGGCGAAACTATAAGGATTCCTAGTTGACTACACAACCGTAAAAAGGCAGTAAAAAAACACTTTCTCCATTTGGTATGATTAATAAAGGTTTATCACAGTATCGACAGCATATACTGCGTGACAGACAATGCTCTACTAAACTGACTTAAACTTGAGCTGGACAAGAAGAGGACTCTTTTATAGGTAGATGTTAACGATTCTTTTTTTGTATCCTTCACGAACGTAAAATTACTATATATACACTAATAATTAAAAAAAAAGATAAAACAACTTATGTTTTTCCTTCACGGGTCAAAATAACATAAATAGGAGATAAAATAAAGTAATGGCACAAACCAAGTCAGTTTAGCTGGAAGAGTTCGTCTTTGTTTGTTCTGTCCGATAATTATGTTTTAAATTGTAATGCGCAATAAAATGTCTACAATAGTCTACTTACACACATCATCAAATTAACTATTTAATGTCTCTTTTTAGTACATTTTCCCTGAGCGTCCAGTAGTATAGCCGGTGGCAACTGGCAACCCTGCAAGCCCTCTTAGGGCTGTCTGTATAATAATCACATAATAAATAATTCTGGGTTATCGCGTCCGCGGCTCGGGTGTCCACGCGTCGGTGTTACGCGTTTACGCGTTTGGTATAACACGTTAATAAAGTTTGGTATAACGCGTTAACACGTTTTTAACGAGGTTTAATCCTGCTTTTGGTACTGGTTTAAAGCTGCGAAATTATGCGATTAAAATTCCGTTACATTCGAATTTGTTCTAGTTCTTAAGCCAGGAGCAAGGCAGAATTTCTATTGTCATTTATGAACTATTATGATGGCAGTTTGTTACCATGTTTGTACAATGCCCTCGGTACCGCTCTGCTTTCAGAGCATGACATAAGTGCGTGTGAGCTAACTTTGGGGGCGGCAGACGCGAACTTGCCTTCGGAATCCAAAAGCTTAATTTAATTTTTTTATTTTATTTATGACGGTGGAAGCATTCTACACTTCCACTGAACGTAGATATAGTTAGTGTTTAGTTTTGGAACTAAGGGACCCCATGTATACCTGTATTATTATTACCATTTTTTTGTATTTTTTTTTAAATTGTAATCTGTAGTTTTTAAGTATTTTATTTTTGATTATTTTATTTGGAAAAAAAAAAATTCTGCCCAGTTTCTTGCGGCGCATTCTTCTTGGCAATGATGGACCTTAGTTTAAAAAATGACGTGTAAAAGTGCCGTGACGTATAAGGTGGTGCGGCCTATTTACTGAATAAATAATTTGAAATTTGAAATTAAACCGTGAAAGTACCTACATCCTGAATAGGTGAAGAGCGGGGGTAGGGGGGGGGGAACTAACCTCTTATTTCTCTTCACATAATAATAAAAATAAATTCAAGAAATGTAATTTTCCTCATTCCCACGGCAGCTCTTGGCAGCACTACTAACTACTGAAGTGATAGGCCGTTTATTAGTTCCAAGTCGGAAGAAGGTACCTAGCTACTTTCTCCGCACTTCTGTACTACCTTCATTTCGGAAAAATGGCATCAAGTCACGAGCAGAAAAAAAAAAGAATATGTACTCAGGTACAATGGCCTGCATAAGTGGATGGACACCTTACGTTCTATAATCGTTTGAACACGAGAGTTGACGATTTTGTTAGGTGTTCACAAGAAATGAACTAGATGGCGCTGTTAAACAGTTATTATGATATGATCGATATTTTATCCCCGTAACAGCAATGTGCCGATAGCTGAGTTGATCGGCTGCTTAGATAAACTCGTAAATGATCATAAGTTCGTATCCTACATATCAGAATTGTTTTTTGTTCTTATTTTTTATTTATAAGTTTCTATTTTAATTTTGTAGATAACTGATATGGAAATAAAAAAGAATACTCTGAAAAAAAAGGATAACGTTGCAACAGAAATAATACACGTTTTGAAGTTTAAAACATAAAAAATTTATTCCTAAAACAATATTTCTATTCATTAAATATTGACGCAGTTATTAATGTTATACTATATATTCATTAAATAACTGAAAACCAGAAAGTAGTTTGCTCAGAATCCAGAGTAGAATCGATTACACTATGTTTTAAATCAGGTAGTGTTTGAGTTTTTAAATCCTTTTTTTATTGTGCCCAGTCTAAATATTACGAATTCATACGCCAATTAAATGTTTTAGGGATGTTTCAACAACTAACTTAAAATAAAATGAAAAAATATTTTCTGTGTGTCGTGTGAGGTTTTCAGTTATTTTATTAGCACCTAATCAAAAGTTGTATTTTAACATTTTATTGAGGTATTAGCTTAAGTATTCATTTCCGATTCTGGAAAGAGGATTGAAGCTGAACCGCAATAAAAAAATAGTATTTGAAAGTAAATTATACCTGCGACCGGGACATCATAAGACTCGTACGCGTTATAAACTATAATAATTGAAGTTTTCCAGTTTTAAACATTTACTTATCAATAATTGATGGCGTAGATCCACTGTAGTGTGTGTAATGTGTTACTGACAGTTATAATAAGATTACAGTCATATATTGAACTTTCACACTTATCTCACATAAGTAAACAAAACTATCAAGGTATAATTAAATGTTTTGTTCATAATAATCAAATAATTACTTTTCATAACAAAGTGATACCTACAGGATCACAAATAAAGATAAATATTTTGGTTCATATAATACAGTGTGCTAGGAAATCAGATGCGGATATTTTAAGGATCGATTATTTGCATCGTCGTTAATTGGTTTCAATTAAATTAAATTAAAAAAAAATGCAGTTAATGTTAATGCGAGGATGAATTTTTTTGAACGGAATGGTATTTTTGTATGAAGCAAAAAAATATTACCACACAATACTTAAATAATTTATGTGTATAATTAATTATTAGGTTATTAATTACATACCCTGAAAATATCCGCACCTTATATATATTTTATTATAACATAATTGTTTGAGTATATAACCCGGTCTACACGTAACTATCAATTTTATTTTAATAACTGTTGTAACCACCATGTTGTCGATAACTGCTTGCAAAAAGAATCGCATCGATGCAACTAGATTTTCACACATATTAGAGCCGCGAATACTGTCCCTTATTTTTACACAGTGGGCTTCTAACGTTTCCGGAGTTCGCTTATTTTTGTTATCCCAACGTTGGACATGGTTATAACAACTCATAATTTTTCAATGGGATTTAAATCCGGTGATCTGGCAGGCCAAGGAACGACTTTAACATTATTTTTGTGTTGATTAAACCAGTCTTGCACAATATAACTGTTTTTATCTGAAACAATATAAATAAACATAAAATAATATAACGTAGATATCATTTTAATGAAGAAGTTGGTAGGATGAACGTAACCAAAAAAAAACTCACATTAACTCCAATTTCTCTAGAAATTTCCGACATATTTTTTCCTTCTTCATATAAATTAATAATTTCACAACTTTTAACCATCTCAATATTGCGATGAGAACTCATTTTAAAGAATAATTACGATAATCAGCAGATTCAACTTGAAAGAGACGATCAAACGATGTTGCAAGCAGCTGAACAAGTAGCAAAATCTTTGTAATAAAAACTTAGCCTGGTAGTTTGAAGATCTTCAGTCTACCCTCTTTAAGTTTCGTTAAACACGCATGACTTACCGATTAATTTTAAGACGACCCGATATAGATCCGATTTCCATCGCTTATGATAACAGTAATATGGTCAAGTGGTTATGAACTTCGTTCTTCGTTCGTATGTCACAAGTTCAAATCCCACCAGGCGATAATATTGAGTTTGTGTTTTTGTAAATTTACTGCTAGATTTGGAGATTACTAAAGTTGACACTCATTCGCAACATGGGTCTTCATAAATAAAGAATTTCATTATCATCAGCCTCCCAGCCTATAGATACACGTCCCACTGCTGGTCACAGGCCTCCTCTCAGAATGAGAGGGCTTGGGCCGTAGTTCCCACGCGGGCACAGTGCGGATGGGGAACTTCACACACACCAAAGAATTGAACAAGAAACGATAGTAATGCGAATAATAATATTCTCCTTCTCTTACGATAAGTACGAAAGAGACAGAAAATGTCGTTACGCGATTCGCGGTATCATCCCACGGTGTCCCACCCAGGCAGGGGCATAATTTAGTTACTACGGCAGCGAAATATAAAATTTCTAACATGAGTATAAAATATTTTTTTAAGGTCAGCGCCAGCGCCATCTAGTGAGATATTAATAAACTAACTAAGTTAGTAAATAAGTAAATACCGCTAATACACTTCAAACACATAGATGGCGCTGTTTCTCGCGTCAGACGATTATGTTTTGGAATTGTCCATCGACTTTAGCAGGCCATAGTACATAGGATCCAGAATCTTTTATTAGAATAATTTTTCGAAGTAATTCATTCGACTGTACCATAAATGTAACTAGTGCGTTTTGTTGCATTATATCCGTTATGAGTGTCGAAATAAAGGAACATGTAAGACAAGAAAATGAAAAAGGAATCGCAATATTTATATTAAACTCTAGCGACTAATATACAATACAATACAATAACTCTTTATTGCACACCAACACAGTAAGCAGTACAGAAAACACAGGTATATACATAGAGATTTTCTAAGGTGCCTATTGCTTAATAGGCAGCTTTATCGCTTCAGAGCGATCTCATCCAGGCAACCATTACAATGGACAGAAGTAAGGAATAAATTTTAGCAGGTGGTGCAATTTACAGTAGATTAGATCAATATCAAGAATACATAAAACTAACACATACAATACACATACACAACAAATGTAAACAGATCGATAGGTAGATAGATACCATAACAACATATAAACAAGCTAATTATAACATTCATACGCAAGATTCATATAAATAGAAATATAAATAGAAATAATCCCAGTAGAAGGACGCAAAAACTTTTTTTTTGTATCGTTTACCTTATGATGTTCATCTGCATAAATATTTGAGATGATCCATTGTCAACCACCCTTTGAGCCTGCAGTGTACACTTTTGACACGACAAATTGTTTCAAACGCTTTCGCGTTAACGAGTAAACGGTTGTGAGCAAATTAGCAAGGCCTCTAAAGGCGCATATGTCGCATTTTCATAGTATTTAACACTTCAAGTGTCGTTTTTTGCGACAAAAAGCTATTAATAACGCAGTTGTTCCCGCGTACAACCCCATCGTTTGGCCACGACCTCATAATTATATTCATGCTCTTATAATTTATTTGATCACCAAGGGACTATAAAGGCTCTATGGCTTTACATACACATGACCGATTATTTGTTTAATTTGACAGGCGGTAAGCGGTATGGTCAGCCTGTATTTTATAGCATAATAAGATCTATTATTATAGTATTTTATGCAACTGTATCGCAATAGGGGTCCTTAAAACACGAGTGTGGGTTTAGGGTCACCCACACTCGTGCGCGACGACCTGCTGCTGCACGTGGTCACGCATTACGATACAGCCGTGTTCATAATAGAATCCAATGTCGTAATGCTGGTTACCTATGGTTTTTGAACGCATAATTGAGGATTTACTATATGGGTGTAGATTAACAATTTTAAAAGCCTGTTTCACTGTTTAAAAATGTAGCGGAGGATTCAAGATCTGGACGAAAATATGTATTTGGAGCATTACAGCAATCGCCAGTATTATATGTAGGGCTAATATTGATGAAATGATTAGGCTAGTTTTTTTTTTCAAAGAGCTTATATTCTATTTGTTCTAACATTATTCAAATGACAGATGCCAAACTGACGGAACCAGTCCCTCCTACTGTTACGCAAACTATCGATACTGTTACATGTACCTACTTAGTGCAAAAAGTGACAATAGCATTATTTGTTGGTTTAAACGTTACGCTATCGAACTGAGTCTTATTTGAATTTTAAAATATAATTTATTCAACACTAGGAGATCTTTTTCCGACTCTGAAGAACAATCTTACAAATTAATAATAGGTTCGTTTTTTTACCACTTTAATTTTTACTGATAACGATCACCTATTGAAACAACATTGTAAGGGCGTTCATTAAAGAAAGTAAGTTAATATAACACAGTGCCTACGCAGTAACTTAACAATTTGTAAGCAAATTTGAGTTCAAATATTCGAACAATCAGCGGTTTTAATGTGATTTCATTTTTTCAAGCATTATATCTCTGTTGGAAAATTTTAAAAATTAGTTACCTCCTCACATAGTTACATAATCAACATGTGTCATTTATGATTAGAACAAATAGAATATAGCGGTTACTTAATATTAAATTTACTTACTTATCATTCCAAAAATGGGATTCATAATTATTCAGTTATTCTGACGCTCACAGCTAAATAATTTCGAATAATATACTCAGCGGCGCAAAATTTGTCCCACTCTACATACAAAATTACCTATTAAGTACTGCATACATTTCAGGGCCAAATTTTTTGCCGCTCAGTAAGTATATTTAAATCCATGGTAAAAACTAATGACATCTGCTACAAGTTATCAATTGGGCCATTACATAAAACTGTACAATTCCACCTGTAACAGTGCGCTGCAGCATAGAAAATAATAAAAAACAGTACATATCCGTGAAAAAAGGGGGATTTTACACAACCTCAATAATGTAACTTTATACATATTCGTGCGAATTTCGTAACCGCATCATGGTCACACGATCGTCTAATAGTAAAGACAAGGTCATGGCACGCAGTCGGCGAAGCCTTGGCGTCGGTCACAGACCCGCGGAAGTCCAAATAACCAACCCAATAAGACCTCCCAAGCCCCCCCTCCCCCCCAAAACCCTCTTATCACTAGGAAGCTAGTACAAAAGTGAGGGGCAGCTAAGCTCAGCTAGCCTGGTTTAAGAACCAGGTTAATAAAATCTCCGAACTCGCCTACGACATCTCTTATCTTCAGCGAAGTAGTACAAAAGTGGGGGGAGGGGAGGACCAAGTACCCTGGTTTTCGGTTTTATGTCACAGTGTCACGCGGCCTTCGTTTGATAGCGTATTAATTTGATTGTATGAATATTTTGGGAGGTTTCCATTGAGTTTCGATGTTTGTTTTATTTATGAGCATCGATTTAATAAAGTTAATGGAGGGGGGTCGGAACTGTGAATGCGGTGTTAAATGGACCCATGGATACAATGGTAAAGTAGAAGTTTACGAATTTCAATCCATTAATGGACTCAACAAAAAAAAAACTAAGTTAAAGTATGCCCATGTTGTGCCAATGCCACAACATGTCATGGAAGCCAGGGTTTCGTATTGTGAAAAGCTGCAATTCCTCAAATCTGGAAACGATGAATTAAATATATTACATACTTATATATATGTTATGGACCAAGTGATTAATAAGGGCATTATAAATATGTTTATATTAATTATAGATTCATTAAATTTTACGTAAAAATAAAAAAATTGTAATGAGACATATAGACCGTCTGTCCGTCCGTCCGTCCGTCTGTCCGTTTGTCCGTCTGTCCGTCCGTCCGTCCGTCCGTCCGTCCGTCCGTCCGTCAGTCCGTCCGTCCGTCTGTCTGTCTGTCTGTCGGTGCGTCCATCCGTCCGTCCGTCCGCGGCTTATCTCAGGGACTATCAGTGCTAGAAAGCTGTAATTTTGCACGAATATATATATGTAAACTATGCCAACCAAACGGTTCAATAAAAATTTCAAAAACAATTTTTTTTGAGTACCTCCCATAGACGTAAAGAGGGGGTGATTATTTTATTCTTGTCCAACCCTGTAGTGTGGGGTATCGTTGGATAGGTCTTTAAAACCGTTAGGGGGCTGCTAAAACGATTTTTCTATTCAGTGCTTTGTTTGCAAAATATTCAACTTTAAAGTGCAATTTTTTATTAAAATCAAGCGTCCCTCCCTCTCTAAAAGTAAATAGCAGCCTAAAGTATAAAATACGAAATCCTTAGAGGCAAAAATTTGTTACTTAATTTTTTCGTAATGGCTACGGAACCCTATTTCGGGTGTGTCCGACACGCTCTTGGCCGGTTTTTTACATATAACTGACCGTAATTGATGTAAAGAAATCTATAAAGGTTCTTGAGATACAACCTTGCGAGGGATAGATGGATGGACAAACAAACGAACAGCGGAGGAACATTGAAAAATGAAAATGATAACGAAATGGAAATGGAAAATGAATTCGTCCACTTAGTACAAATTTTACTTTGTGCTACTGTACCTTTTATAAGTAAACGTAATACCTAAACATTATGCCAAAGTTTAAGCACGCACGAAAGGGACGTGATCCAAGAAATAAAATTTTAATTTACAAGATTATATCGCAACATCAGCTGAATATTTCGTTATATATAATATGGAATGCGCAAAAATTACCAGTAAATAATGACAGCTAACAAATTAGTAGGCAGAAGTAATTATTAGGCAACAGGAAATGGAAATGATATGACAAACCTTATCTCACCAGAACCAAATAAAAGACGTATACACGATTCAACTGAACTATGACATTCACTTCATATTGACGATAACGCCGATTACGACTACAAACTAAAAATTGATAAATTCTATTGCATCAACAACAGAGACGACAATCAATTAAAGTTATTACAATAATTTGGTAATCATTATTTCAAACCAGATTATTCAAGAAACTGGTCGCCAACCACTGATATGTTTAGAATATTTTGTGAATGAATTTTACGACGGAAGCAATGTTTAGAACGAGCTGTCGGTAGGCCTCCAACAAGATGGAGCGGCGACCTGGTTAAGGTCGCGGTGGATGCGGAATGCACAAGACGGCCACTTGTCGTACCATCAGCCAAATAAGTGGTCTATCAATTTTTAAACAAGTTCCTATCAAATGAATATGTCGCTAAAGTCGAACTTTCAAGTTGACAGACACGTCTAATGGCATTATTGTTTTATAACATGCAAACGATTATCAACTTTAGGGTGGTAGACCACATATTTGGCTGATGGTACAACAACAACTTAACAAATTTGTCACTTTTTTACAAGTAGGATTGTAACGTTTATTTAATAGGGCCCAGGGCGTGCAGAGTGGAGAGCCTTGGGGGAGGCCTATGCCCAGCTGAGCAGTGGACGTCTTTAGGCTGACATGATGATGAATGTTAAGTTTTTAAAGTAATATAATTACTAATTTTATTGGGCGTAGACACTATGTATTTTTTGGTCAAATAAATTATTAAATTCTGGGTACCTGAGTAATTAATGGTTGAAAAATAATTATTGATACAGGCTTAGTTTAAGTGCCTAAAGCTAGTTAGACAACGAATAGAGTAGCTGTACTATATTTAAGTCAGAATTTCTTCTCGATGTGTTGATGCAGATTATTTTTACGCTTGTTTTGTCATAAAAGTGTTTTAAAGAGAAAACCTTTTTTTTTTCCTCGTAGCAAACAAATACAGTTTTTTATAAGGTAAAAGCCACTTACCTCAACACTTTTCTTCGATTGTTATGATGCAGCTTGTCTGCTTGTACAGGATCTATAGTCATCAATCTACGATGAATTTGTTCATTCGTCAACAAATGCTCATGATCCATTTCGTATTTTACTCTTTCTTGATCAAATTCATCGGTGATTTCTATTGTAATTGGATCGTTAGTAACTTGGACACCATTATCATTGTCTTCTGGAGAATTGGCTGCTTTTTTACACGCAGGTTCGTCAGCGCTAGGACCAGCTGCATCTATCTCTCTTTTTCTTATGCTTTTGTCCCATAACAATTCATCAGAATTGTCCTCTCCTTCAACCAGGTTGTGGAAAACAATAGATTCTATATAATAACTTGTTCCTCCGGCGATTATTGGTACTTTCCCTTTGTCTGTTAGTTCTTGAATCTGATTATGAGTATTAAAGAAATTTATTGTTTGTTTATCTTAATAGCAAGCAAATTTATTACATAAGCATTATGAAATCAGCGGTAGTTCTATGTTTCTATTTTAAGGTGATCTAAAGCCGAGTTTAGGCTTGCAAGAAGCCAACGAGTTTGCTTTACGGCCTCGCAATGTAATGCAACTTGCTTGATTTTTCTTGCAAGTCTAAAATCGGCTTAACGGGTTGACGTTCGCGATCGCATTCACCATCTCTTTCTTTCTATCCTCGTCTTGTAGCGTCTAACAGAAGGAAGTGGTGAAAACGATCGTGAAGTGTGTTAGACAATAAGGCCAATAAGGACAATAAGGGTTAGCTGACTTAAAGCCGAGCTTAGGCTTGCAAGAAAAATCGTGCAAGTGCATTACATTGCGAGGCCGTAAAGCCAACGAGTTTGTAGTGGTCCATCAAGCGCCGCAATGTAATGCAACTTGCACGATTTTTCTTGCAAGTCTAAACTCGGCTATAGATTAGACGTTACGGCCTCAGGTCTTAGGGGTCGACAATTTCCCTCTTAAGCCGAGTTTAGACTTGCAAGAAAAATCGTGCAAGTTGCATTACATTGCGGCGCTTGATTGACACCACATTAACATTACGTTACATTGCGAGGCCGTAAAGCCAATGGTATTGTAGTGGTCAATAGAGCGCCGCAATGTAATGCAACTTGTACGATTTTTCTTGCAACCCATAACTCGGATCATAAAGAAACAAATTATTTCATTTCGCACAATTAGATTGTACTATTCAACGATTTGATAAACCTACTGACGTAACTAACCAAATTTCAAAAAGCGAAAATTTCACAAATTCTTAAAGTAGAAGCATAAAACGGCGATATAGTAAAGAGGCCTTGTTTCTAATTTAAATATAGAATAATTACTGATAAGATTCTTGTCAGCAAATGTCATAACGTTTTTTTATCGCAGCTCACGCTCATTTGGTACAAATGGTACAATGACATATAGATCTGACGCAGATAAAGTAAATTAGTTAACAGTACCACATTGCCAGAGTTCCTAGTGTTGCAAATAGAATTAATCGCACGGCGTAAGTATGCGCAGATTAAATTAAAAGCCATCATATTAACATGAGAGATAGCATCTGTTAATTAAAATTGGAAGTTCAAAGCGCAATGGTATCGTTACAAAGAAACGCCGACGGTTTTTCATAGACGGGCAAAAAAATGGTCAAGCGGGAGAGCCGACTCGCGTGCACGTGGTTCCGTTTAGGCCGTACTTGAAACTTGGTTTTGTATTTTATTAATCAGCACTTTTATTACCTGGCCGATTCAGTTACGGCAACTGGTTCAGCTTCACTTTCGTTCGTGCTTCCTCATGTGGCTCGCGTGTTCAGTCTTCCTCAGGTGAAGTGAGGACACCATTGTTATCCATACTTAATACTACAACCCTATTTTCGATTATGCTGGCATTTGTTATCCCGATCTTTTAGCAGAGCGCTTGAATAAACTTGAGCGAATTCAAAATCTTTGCATTCGGTTCATATTTGGCCTACGTAAATATGATCATGTTTCTTATTACCGATCACAGCTCAAGTGGCTCCCAATCCGCTTTCGCCGAAACTCTCATATTCTCCATCTTTTCTACGGCATTCTCTTTAACCCTGCAACTCCTTGCTACCTCAAAGAGCGATTTAGCTATGTTACTTCTGTTCGTTGCTTTCAGAACTTTCTCCTTACTGCTCCTCTTTCAAACTCAAAATTCTATGTTTATTTTTACACTGTCCAGGCCAGAGCCGAGTGGCTGTGGAATTCCCTACCGATAGACTTGAGGTGTGCTTGGGGCGCCTTTTAAGTCTATGCTTAGAGAGCACTATCTGTTATCTTGCGTATGAATGTTATAGTTAGCTTATTTACATGTTGTTATGGTATCTATCTACCTATCTATCTGTTTAGATTTGTTGTGTAACATGTGTATTGTACATACAATACACATGTTACACAACAAATCTAAACAACACATGTTAATTTTATGTATTCTTGATACTGCTCTAATCTACTGTAAATTGCACCACCTGCTAAAATTTATTCCTTACTTCTGTCCATTGTAAAGGTTGCCTGGAAGAGATCGCTCTGAAGGGATAAGGCCGCCTATTGCTTACCTTAGAAAATCTCTTTGTATTTACCTGTTTTCTGTACTGCTTAATGTGTTGGTGTGCATTAAAGAGTTATTGTATTGTATTGTATGTTTATTTGAAAATTGACTCTTTTTCTGCAACAAGTGCAAATATCCGGGTATATGATAAAATAATATCCGATACCCGGGTATTAGTACGAGCAATAAAGTTCGGGTAGGAAAACCCTAGTTAGCGACTTTTTTAACAAACGGTTCCATTTTTTCCATTACTTTGTTTGTAGCCAATTTCCCGCAAACAAGCCACATTTTGTAAAATTTGTAATGATAAATTAAATTACAAAAATTAAATATAAATCGTTAATGCACTCAGCTTTGAAAAAGATCATCCGAAAAGACCGAAACTAATCGGACCGTTCCTGACTCATCCTGTATTTCTCCAGATACGAGTAGCTTGCACGCACGAAAGCTTAAGTAATATTAATAAAAAAAAAACTATGACGACTCTGATAGACGCGGCCCGTAGAAGGAACAAAAGTTGATCCAGATTAGCGAGAGGTTTTCCATTAGCCAATTTCAAGCGCGGATCCCTGAGCTTTTTTCGCTCGTACCGCGAGGAATAAGAAATGCACTTAGCTGCAAGCCTGTCGAAAAGGAATAAATTCTTAGGAATAGTGGTGTGACATTTCACGCAGCGAAGTCATGGTCCCTGCACCCAACGTACTGGCGTGACATACGAGTGCTCATGACCCTCCGGGTGGCACAGGTTGTAACTTTGTTAATAGGAAACCCTAAGGGCGAGAGAATTGAAAAATAGGTATTTGTAAAATCTATATGGTTATCATTTAATAATATTGTAAATCTGTTTACAAAAAAAATATACCTCGTTGAGTTTCTTGCCGGATTCTTCTCAACAGAGGTTTTTCCGAACCGGTGGTAGATTTTTTTTTGACATTCATATGTAAGTGCTTGTTATAGCCTAAATTGAAAAAAGATATTTTAACTTTGACTTTGACTATTGCTGTCGCCTCAACCTCAAGTCGCCCCGCAGAGCGTGATAGAGACAACTGCAGCTTGGACCGAAATACCTATTCAAAATACATAAATCCAACGTTTCCGAGTCCTCTGATTACTTCGCCAAAACTTAACCTATTTAAAAAAAAAATCATCCAAAAAAAAATTAACAAAAAATGGAACCGACTTCAAAAACCTTGAAAATAACTTTCTACTACTTTGAAGTCGGTGCCTCAGCACGAGCAAGCAGGAGTGGAATTATAGTCGTCTACCTCATCTACATACTATATATTGGGCTTCAATCACCCCTGCTGGCTCGTTCTGAGGCACCGACTTCAAAGAAGTACAAAATTATTTTCAAGATTCTTGAAGTCGGTTCCATCTTATGGAAAAAAAATCATTTTTTTTTAGTGATTTGTAGCCAAAGTGCATCTCACAACGAATCCATTAAGCTCAAACTCAGCATAGTTATATCATTTTATAACAGAGTACCGGTACCTACGTTCTTCTTTATCAGGGTCCAGTTCACCAAATGATATTTTCTGAATGTAAATACTTGACCTGATGTTAAAAACGCCAATATCGCTATAGGTGTGATTTAAAAATTCGAGGGTTGCCCTCGATTTCTCTAAGATCCCATTATCAGATCCTGACTTGGTGCCAATGGGACCACCTCGGAAGTATGTCCTTTGGAACTAAAAAAAAATTTTGAAATTCGGCCCACAATTGGCGGAGTTAACGCGTAACAAACATACAAAAAAAAAACATAGCACTCGAATTGAGAACCTCCTCCTTTTTTGAAGTCGGGTAAAATTAAATAAAGGCCTTGGTCGTGTTCCTATGTTTCCTTTTATATATAATCTAGCCAAATTTGTTTTCTGGATGTTTGTATCATCAGCCAAATAAGTGGTCTATCAATTTTTAAACAAGTTCCTATCAAATTAATATGTCGCTAAAGTTGAACTTTTAAGTTGACAGACACGTCTATCGGCATTATCGTTTTATGACATGCTAACGATTATCAACTTTAGGGTGGTAGACCAAATATTTGGCTGATGATACACAGCGGAAAATGTCTTTTTTTTTGGTTAGACACAACATCTGTACGGTTGTGTTGCTCTGAAGATGAGCTCTGGTAGAGTTCGAAACGCATCAGTGTAGTGTGGTCGTGGTGATAGAGGAGTTTGTGTGATTTGTGTTTGTTCTTACAGTGTGGAGGGGGAGTTATTGCATGAACACGCATATTTTGCATAAACAACTATCATAAGGTCGCGGGTGAGCAAAGAAATTCTTTTAGTGCATTGATATGGACCTCCGCAAAGTAACGCCTGACTGAATAAATGATTTCCTATTAATAGACACAGTTGGATGGCTTCTTCCGTATATTTCTGTCTTATTCCGAATGATGGTTCTTTGGCCCATAAGAATACCTAGAGCAGCAGGGTCTAATCCCAAGCGTGTTTTATTCTTGGTTTGTTTGTTACTTCATCACGTCAAAACTGCTGAACCGATTTAGATGAAATTTTACAGATAGTTTGAGTCCCGGAAAATTGCATAGTTCCCGCAGGATAACGAATTCTACGCGGACGGAGTCGCGCGCAACAAGCTAGTAAAAGCTATAAAGAGTTAATTTAAAAAAAATCTACAACTGTTAGTAATTTCAAAGTTCATCAGTCGCGGCGGGACCCATTTAAAATCGTGACTAGTTCAAAAGTTGCAACTAATAAACAGTCCAGCAGTGGTGTAGGGGTAGCACGCAGCACGGATTGCTGAGGCCTTGGGTTCGATTCCCAGTGCTGGTCTCTTTTTCTGGTTTTTCTGTGCATCCATGTCTTAGTTTGTATTTTTGATATGGTTTCACGGGATACCCGTAAACGTAACAAATTTGGAGTTGAAATAAAAAATACAAAAAGACTAAAAAAAAAACAATCATAATACTAATAAACAATCTAACTAAGGGTATTGAAAATGAAATGCAAATAATTTACTCCATCAGCAAATCACAGATCGACAATCAGTTATACTTATTTATGATCGATAATCTGCTAGAGCTAGAGGTACCATCAGTCAACTAAATAAAACCTACCTTATATTATGATGTATATAGATTTCGTATGGAATTTTTCTACAGTCAGCTATGACGCCACTTATTTCCCATGAAAAATTTGTTACGAAGCAACAATACATAATTGAATTAAATTTAAAATTATTGTAGGCTTCAGGGCTAAACTTTTATTTTTACTAGAGATACCAATTGGCATTATTTTTGAAAAGTATTAATTACACTATTGCTTGTGGTATGGGTATATTATTATAAGACAAACACATATATAATGTCAATGACCGAAGTACAAACAGTTGAATTTAGAATACAAATGTCTGTAACTAACTTGAATCTACAATCAGTACGAGATCTGATAACAAGTTTATCTACCTCATCGAGTGAGAGTACCACATGGGGACAAAATACTATATTTTAACCACCACAAAGTTACGTAAAAAAGAACCAAATCTGCATTATTTAGTTCCAATGCTCGGGTTAATGAGTAATTAGGTATAGTCATCTGACCCTTTTTTTCAACGAGAATGAAAGAACGAACCAGAATGGTACCAGCAATTGCCCAGTCAGGTCAATAAAAAGTCTGAATAAAAATTTAGAGCAAAAAAATTACTCTTTCAACCTCATTATTTAAGTCATATAGTATACTAAAATATGACTAACGCCATGTTAGACCAAAATCAATTGCTGGGACTAAGTATTATCGTTCGAGTACTCTGCTACGTGATTATGGCCAAACTCACAGATGGAACTGGACAATAGAACTGGCTGGCATATACACACAGGTGCACTTAAGAGAAGTTTCCCTGCCGGCCGCGCCGCCGCGTTAGGTATTCGTTTGAGCCGTCCCCCCCCCCCCATGCCTTCCGCAACGACGTCCGTAATTTATATCGAGATAGCTGTTGGAGATTTGGGCGGTTGAATTTTGGGTTTCGTTGTCCTCATATTATACGAAAAGTATAGCACAGAAATCAATGATATTTTACAATCAAGATATTCATTATATTTTCTATGCCTGTGGTTTTTTCAATTTTTGTAAAAATGCTTTATTAGTCTGTAATTCTCGTGCAAAGTTAACATCTTTTTTTTGTTGACTTTTCAGCTAATATAATAATAATTACGTCTAGTCCATACTTACAAAATGTCATCTATTTCTATGTTTACTATGTATTTAAGTATGTATCTATCTATATAATTATATTTATCCGTTGCTTAGTACCCATAACACAAGCTTTGTTAAGCTTACTTTGGGACTAGGTCAATTGGTGTGAATTGTCCCGTAATATTTATTATTATTATTATTTTTATTTCTGTTGCCTACTTTTCAAATGAGACCGGGTCTACGTTTGTATGGAGAATGGAACGAAGAGACTTCTCTTAAGCCTCAAAAAAAAAATAGAAAAAAAACTTTATACTTTAAAATTAGTTGTCAAAACGTGATTTTTGACATAAATTTTGTACGTCAGTTAGATGCCTACTTACTTGTTTGCTAACTCAATTGACAAACTCTTTATATGTTAGCATCTATCTTTGCTGTTAATTGGAAATTAATCTGGGTTTTATTTAACTTGCAATGTATGGTATGTGCGGGTCAAATCTTGCAAGTTACGTTTGACGCACTTCTAGGGCTCTTATTGTTTTGAAATTTGCCATAGATACTTGTAAATCTTAACATTCATAAGTGCTTGTTATAGCCTAAATTGAGATATTTTGACTTTGACTTTGACTTTGTTCGTGTTGGTTCTGTTGCTTGGATTGTTTCCGTAGGACATTTAGTTTGGATGAAAATGCAAGAACAGTTGACAAAAAGTACAATAAGCAAAGAAGCTTGTTACTTTTATTATATTTAGCCTATAACTGTATCCCACTGCTGGGCACAGGTCTCCTCTTGACTTCCACACATCTCCCTATCCAGAGCTATATTTCGCCACTCACTCAGTTCCGCGTCCAGGTCATGTCGCCATCTCCGCCTCGGCCTGCCTTGCCGTCGGCAAAAAAGCTTGTATCCAGAATTAAACTTTTAATTATTTTTTTTATCTTATGATGTCAAAAAACATAACGACAGTTGTCACCTCACTAGTCGCGCCAACCGTAAACGCAGTATCAGCCACATATCACTTCTTATTTGCCCCCGGCGCCGTCTATATTTGCCCAGGCGGTGACTCACGACTCAAGAGAGTAACAATACATTTTTACGAACAGAAATTTGCTGTATTGTCTCAGAAATTATTATGTGAACTGTGCCAATGTTTGAGTTTTTACACGTGCAATCCAAGGACACGCGAAATGTCGCGTCGGATTAATTTATTTTTGGCGTATTCTATAAGCAGGGTTCGTAAAATGCGAGCAAAATTCATTGAAGTGCTAGGATTGTCATAATTGTCGTACGTCATTTCAATCGATTTTGCTCGCATTTTACCCATTTTACTATCCCGGTTTATAAGGCTACCCTTATAAAACAACTACTACCTAGTTGTTGAGCTGTCTATCATATTTATATGTATATTGTATCTAATCTATCTATCTAATACCTTTAAACGTGCAATTCTTGTATATAAGTATATATATTTCGGGGATCTCGGAAACAGCTCCAACGATTTCGATGAAATTTGGTATATATAGAGGTTTTCCGGGCTGAAAAATCGATTTCGCTTGGTCTTATCTCTAGGAAAATGCTTGGTATCGAGTTTTAGCCCGAGAAAAGCTCGGTTGCCCAGGTACTGTTATCTTATTTTACTGATTTTCAGTGCTCTATAGCAGCCCTTGTTGCGTCCGTCTTCGAACATAGGCCTCCTCTTCACGTTTCCACGTCTGTCTGTCCCCTGCCACCTTCATCCAGTTAATGCCGGCTTGCTGCCGGATGTCATCCGTCCATCTCTTAGGTCTTCCTCTACCGCGAGTGTTGGCACGTGGTCTCCACTCCAGTATTCTTCGCACCCAGCGGCAGCGATCCATTCTGGCTATGTGCCCTGCCCATCTCCACTTCCGGCGCTCAACCTCCTCCACCACATACACCACACACGGTGCTCGATAAGTAATATTTCGTTGTATATAAAACAGCTATATACTGCATACAGCTATAAATAACTAACAACCTATCTTATATAAAACGGCACATGGCCAATTTTTGACTTACGCGGTAACGGTACTGTTTTATAAGCGACGATTTGTATTGTATTGTTGTTATAAAACTGGGTCATTCGCGCAAACGGAAAGATTCAATTCCCGTACAAAATTGTGAGAAGTTTCTGAAGTTTTCCTATATGAAAAATTCCGTAATTGTGGAAATTTTTCGTTTGCACATCAGTATCAAGGGCAAAATGAACACGCGAATCAGCTAATTTCATCGTCGATCTCGTCTACATTTACCATAGAGACCTATCTCTGGGCAGTTAAAAAACAGCAAAGAGTTCATCTTTCTCACTTTGTTTTAATAATGGTACTGGTTTTTTTTTTTGTAATTCTTTCTTGAATTGTATACTGTAGTTTTTGAGTATTTTATTTGTTATATTATTATGAAAAAATGACTTTTCTGCCAAGTTTCTTGCGGCGCATTCTTCTTGGCAATGATGGTCTTTCCGAAAGCGATAGTAGTTTAAAAAATGACGTGTAAAAGTGCCCATTGCGGCCTATTTACTGAATAAATTATTTGAATTTAATAATAAAAGGTACTGAAACGTTATCGTATTGCATTGCAAAATCGAAGACGACACTTTCTCGCTTCCACGAAGCCATTCAATGTTGTGTGCGAAGTTCCCGATCCGCACTACTCCCGCGTGGGAACTAACAGTCCAAAACCCTCTGGAATCTAAGAGGGGGCTTTATGTACGGGGATGTATACAGGATGTAACACTAAGCTTGGTCGGATAGGAGAGTCTGAGACTATCAGAAATACGAAGAGCTGTTCTTAGGAACCATATCATCGATTTTAGTAACAAGAAAAACTGCATTTATAGATAAAAAAAAAACTTATTCTCAGTTCAGATTCGAACCCAGTCGTTTTGAAAAATAAAACTTCGTATGTCCGATATGACCGATCGAAAATGTTACGCCCTGTATATCTCACTCGGAATGTCGGAATCACAATTGTCTGCACCACATAATATAGGATGAGGGTAGACAGTGAAGGTAGAAGAAGACCGCGCGTTCTTACGGCCTCTGGTGGTAAAGGATACGATCTTGAGTGTCCGGTTCCGGAAGTCGACGACGGTGAAACGCTGGTGCGGTTCCAGTACATCCACGAGGTGGTGGCGGACCAGCTCGCGCTCGGCGGGGGACGCCTTCGCAGTGACCACATCCAGGCCTTTGTACACCTGGGGAAGAGAGAGAAGAATGAGCCTTAGTTAGTTAAACAATCACAGTTTGAAGAACTAGACATTTTCAACCTGTTCTATGATTAAAATATATAAACTACAACAACAACATACAAAACACAACACAAAACGTTATATATAAACCATTATAAAACATTATATATAAACTAAATGATGACATCAATCAATTGCCTTTGAAAATTTTTAAGCGGAAACTTAAAGCTTGGCTTGTGTTTCTACTCACTTGCCGAATACTTTTCTTCTTTTGATCAATAATAAAATCCAGTCAAATAAAAAAATAATAAAAAAGGGGACTTTTGTTTGTCAGATAAAAAAATAATTGTAATTTATGTCATTTGGCATGCCAGATGGTGGTGAAATATGTGACCCAATATTGTATTTTAATACCTTTTTTACCATATTTCAAGCGAAAAGTTCTTTGAATTTGTATTTGTAACGGTCTCCTGCCTTTTCGCAGAAATATTTTCCTAAATGTTTTATTTGTCAAACTGTTTTGTTTCACAATTCTTAATTTTCTCCGAAACCAAAATTTTTTGCCTTTTTTTTTCTTAATTCGACGCTTGAAAGGAGAAATTGACTAAGCGACATTTTTTTAAGGTAGTGAGTTAAATACATATTTTGAATCAGTAAAATTTACTGATTTTGAATGAGTAAAATTTACTGATTCCAAGCATGTATATAACACTACCTTAATAAAATGTCGCTTAGTCAATTTCTCCTTTCAAGCGTCGTTATGATGATATAGAACACAATAGGTTAGGTTAGGTTAGGGAAATAAAAAAGCAGAACTAGATTAAACTATGACGCCATCAACCAAAATACTTTCAACAATTAATTTAAAATAAGTATAAAATGACTTGTATGACAAAAAATTAAAATAGGTTTCTTATATTTCACTTTTCCTTACAAAAAAAAAGAATAAAAACCATTCTTGTTTTTTTTAGACACTCAATTGTTGATAAGACCGTCCAACACTTATTTATCAACCGTCCGAAATATCACTTCGTACTTCGTACTTGATGCTTTTTACGACCATCGATAACCTCCGACACATATCCACTTCAAACCCTTCACAATGCAGTTCACACGCTTCAAGTAAACTTTAAAATTCAAAGGTTTTGAATATGCAAAGCGACCGTCCCTTTTACATACATTTCATACTTTGTCATTAGCATAATTGTAGCATTGACACTGGCGCCGAGATTCATGTGATACTAATGCATATTGATGAGTTGCCAATGTGTGGAGTTGAATGCGTGGGTACTCAGAAAAGGGTCACGTTACGTAAACGTACGCGGAACACTGTGGCAAGGGTGAACGAAGGATATTCTTATCATTAGATAAGAAAAAGAGTTCATGGACTAAAAAAAATTACTTTGCTCACCCCTAAACTAAAAACCACCCGCGACCGCGGGTAAGCAAAATAATTGTTTTTAGTTCATTGATATGGACCTCCGTAAATTAATGCCTGATTCAATAAATTAGAAGACAAACTAGAAGACTTCTAGTGGTTAGACTTCGGAATGGCTTGAAATTTGGTAGGTAGTTAGGTACACATATAATAGTAGGTTACATTTAAGATTTTATGTAGATAAGAACGTAGAACTCAACGGGATCATTACAATTTACCCTCTCAAAGCATGCTTACAGACACATACACGCACACACACACACACACACACACACACACACACACACACACACACACACACACACACACACACACACACACACACACACACACACACACACACACACACACACACACACACACACACACACACACACACACACACACACACACGCGCGCGCACGCACGCACGCACGCACGCACACATACATATTTAATATAGATTGCACAGTGTTTTTTGTTTTTTTATTATTGTTGATTTTTTTTTTTTACTTTTGCTCCTTTAAATTACTTTTCTTTTCTTTTTAATATGTTAGTATTAGTTACGGCCACCCCTGCCAAAGGGTCCGGGATGAAAACCAGCGCTGGTAACTAAAGCCAGCATTTGCTGAGACCGGCACCCATTGTCAAGGTGTAGACCTATTTTGTACCTAATTATAATATGCGTATTTTGTATCCACTTGTTTATACTTTGGCAATAAAGAGTTTTATTATTATTATTATTATTATTAGGTATTGATGACGATGCAATCGTAAAGTCAACATGGACAAAAACTTTTTAGCATCTACTGGAGAACGTTCACAGTTGATCGAAGGCCTTCAGTTGCCCGCAATTTTTGTACCTAGTCTACCTAGTGGGAGCCTGCCGGCGCTTCGTCTTTCGGTTCGTGGTCGTCACTCGAGGACTTTTCTCCCCCAATTCTTCGAGCGATGTGCCTGCCCATTGCCACTTCAACTTGCATGATCCTCGAGCTAAGTCGCTGACTTTATTTTTTTAGCGAATTATTTTTATCGCAACGCAACAATGTATCTACGGCATATATTTCTCAAAGTCGTCTCGCGAGATTAAATGACGCACGAAATATGTCACAATCGATTTTGAAAGTCAAACTAATTATCACATGTGCGTAAGTGATCCAAAAAGTAAATATTCGGGCGGGTTATCGCGGGTCCGGTACCTTTAGACTTATGCAGGGTTGTCCACTCATACATATGTATTTATTAAGTAAATTTATTATTGTTTAAACACAAGATGTCTTAGAATTAACACGTTGTCTGCCATGAGCATCACCGGTGGGATGAAAAGCTCATTTTTAAGGGTACAATTTTGGGGGCCTGACTTTGACTCACACACCACCAGGCCTACAATTTGATGTGAATGCTATTTTATAAAAGATACTCTATAATTATTTACAAAAACTGAACAAAATATTTCGATTTTCAGGTACCCACCTCAAACAGTAATGACGAATCTAATAATGGGTCTATATCGACTGGTCGAAAATTGTTAGTCATAATGTAATGTTAGTCATAATTTAATGTTTGACATAACTCTTTTTTTCTCTGAAACCATGTATTTTTCAGAATTGTTATAAAACAAACCTAACCTACCCTATAGAGTTCTACAGGATGCCCATTTAAAAATGTATGAAAAATACAATACAATACAATACAATAACTCTTTATTGCACACCAACACATAGCAAGCAGTACAGAAAACAGCTATATACACAGAGACTTTCTGAGGCGGCCTTATCGCATCAGAGCGATCTCTTCCAGGCAACCTTTACAATGGAATGGATGGAGAAGTAAGGAATCCATTTTCGCAGGTGGTGAATTTACATAACATAACAGCAATATCAAGAATACATAACCATTTATACAATACACATACACAACAAATCCAAATAGATAAGTAAATACATAAACACGTAAACAACATATTCATAAATAAACTAACAGTAATAACATTCACACGCAAGATAGTACACCGTACAGTAGACCGATAGTGCTCCCTAAGCATAGACTTGAAGATAGGCAAAGACTTAGCGCGCTAAGTCTATTGCCTTAGTCTAAAAATGTACGGTTTCAGCGGAAAAAAAATTATAACTAACAAAAATTATGACACACATTACATTATGACTTATAAAATTATGGCAGTCGAAAGGATCCCATCTAATAATACCTCAATATTTCAAAATCCATCCAGCTTGATGCAGAGCATGCAAAAAAATAAACATACTTAAGCTCGAAAACATAACCTCCCTTGCGGCAGTCGGGTAAAAAAAATATTTTATACAACTACAAACATTTTATTACCTTCAGACCTAAGAAATGTGTAAAAGTATTGGCAAGACTTTTAACAATTACTGTTTGAGGTACAGCTTAGTCGAGTTCATAAGCTTGTGAGCAAAACTTTGTTCAAAAATATCTAAACACGCTTCTATACCGTTAACAAAAGTGTCGTGTTCAGATATTTTCGATTGAATTTTTGCTCACAGGTTTAGGTTGTCTATTGTTTGCCCGAAAGTTATATGCTATAATTTCATTTGTCCGAAGTTCATATGCCCGAAACTTCATTTGCCCGAATGTTTCGTTAACTAGAAAATTTATTTGATATATTCTTATTTTCACGAAAATTAAATGTCATAATGATATGAATGCAATACGTATTGTTTTCCATACTATTAAGTGCAATAATATTATTTAATAGAATATTCAAACGCCATACTAAATAGTGTTATTAACAACTTACATTACGATTATTGATTAAAATTGCTTTTTTCTATTACTAATCTATCTATTTTCTTTATTATTGGGAGGGTGCGAAGTACTAGGTGGAGGTGATGAAATCTATCGCAGCGCTCATGGTGGTCAAAAGTAGAAATAGTTCTGGCTCTGTCATCTGTCATACTCATATGAATCTGTCATTAACAAAGCAATTTGTATAGACTTTAACTACCTAATTTTAGTAATAGATGTTTGTGTTATGATGCGAGCTTGAATTATTGAAAACTGTCCCTGTTTTATTCTCAATTCCTCTACATCTCGGACATGTCCAGCAACAATTTTCCTTATGAAACGGTTTGTGGTTAAAATTTTATATTGAGTGATACTCACAAAACCGGTCTTCAAAATGATACTCATTTTGATCTGAAAACGATATTTAATTTATTACTAGCGATATAAGAACAATTATGTAATTTTTATAGTTGATATTTATTAAGAAAATATTAAGAAAATACAAAATATCCATAGGAACTACTATTAAATTAAAATAACTAAAACTTAAACTTTAATTAAAAAAGAGAGGTGGGCCTCTTGGCATGGTGCCCATCACGCAGGCAGCATTCCCGCGTTGAACTGCGATTGAGATTCTTTGCGCGAGAAAGCTGCCGGCGCGAGGGTTGCCTGTTGCCTCCCTTAACCTATTGCTGAGCTCCCTGTGTAGCACCAGCGCACCCTTACCCCAAGGACCTAGAGTCTCGACGCCGAAAGCAAAGAAATGATATTGGGCGCCGAGACAGCTATATTTTGTGACCTTGAGGCGTTCCCGGGCGTCTGCCGCCGCCCCCGCACATTTGGTAGTTCCTGGTAGGTAGGACGCCGCCAGGGTATCTGTACAGGTAGCGTCCCACACCAGCGCACGGCCAGTCTTCCAGGGTATCAACGACATTCCGTCAGGGCGCTTGCCATTGTAATTTTACTATTATTCAAAGAAACCAATAAGATAGCTTTATCTTTTCGATTTACAGTAAAAGTACAACTAAACATGAAGTAAACAAACCCTCACATCCCGAAAATAAAACACACTTTTTTAATACATTTTACTAACCTCATTTAATTTTAATGACCAAAAATGAATTCACAACCTTTTGTCCACCCAAATTACAGTATCACAGTAATTTTGTATTATAAATTATACGTTATAGGTTTGATTTTTGTCACAATGTCGCGATGAAATTTCAAAACGTCAGAGCATCAGAGCCATAAAAGTTGGGGACGCTAGGTGGCGCTGATGTCGTGCACAGACCCAATACGGGCTGCTATAAAAAAAAACCTAACATCGAAGGCTAAGGCGGGAGCTACGCTTCGCTTCGCTCCCACCATAATCTTCTGAACCTAACCTATCCGAGTCGCTTGTGCTCCGAACCGTCTTGCGAGCGAGCGAAGCGAG
The DNA here is from genome assembly GCF_025370935.1 of Choristoneura fumiferana. Lineage (NCBI taxonomy): Eukaryota > Metazoa > Arthropoda > Insecta > Lepidoptera > Tortricidae > Choristoneura > Choristoneura fumiferana. The sequence continues at coordinate 16,254,209 of NC_133479.1, read as the reverse complement.
CTCGCACAAATCAAATGTCGCAATTCTAACCTAACCTAACCTATGTGGGTAAAATTTACCTACTTCAATCAAAGGCTTGTTTGACGTGACGTCGATAATCACCATTGACATGGATGGCAAATGATATTATGGCATGTGATACTTATGGATTACAATGATTGTGAAAAATGAAATTATAGAAATTAATATTATGGAATACAAAGATTCTGTCATTAGATTAATATGGTAAACAATGAGGAGTGCAAATGAAATTCGAGCAAGTAAAGGTACCTATACCCACAAGTTTATGAACTCGATTGTACTTGAATAAAAAATACTATACTATTATACTATTTATTTAACCCTGTTCACGACAACCCTAAGCATCCTTCATTCACAACTTTAAAGTCAAACAGGGCTTATCGGAATACAGTATTTTACGTACGTATCTCTTTTGTGATAATAATTATTTAGGTAACTTTAAAATATGCGTAAGTGAATAAGGAATAACACATGACACTCGCATGCTACAACGTGTTTTTCTTGATTTTCGTTAACCCTGACCGGTGGCTCAGTTCATTGTTAGAAACTACCTGGTAACTGGGCTAATCAACTTTTTTACCGACACTAATCTGTCCGCGACATTTTGTAAGTAAACATGTTTTTTCTGTAATGATGAATGGATGGTGTACATGAATACATGCCATCCTACGTAAGTTCAACCTATTAAACCGTGAAATATCTTGTTGGAAGAACGATTGTTTGGTAACAACAGTGTCGGTAAAATAGTTTATTGGCCCAATTAACATCTGAACCAAACAGTTTTTTTTTATTTCACTAATTTCATACATTAATAAAAGTGCCGACATTGTTAAAGGTCAAACTGCAAAATTCATAATCTGGACGAGTGACATTGGCGTGACATATAAGGAATAGGTACATAAAAAAACCAAACTTTTTTAACCTTCGTTTGTTAAATACGTATAAATTAAAAAGACTGTGGCTACGGACTAAAAGAGTCACAAATCAAGAACTTTGTACAGTATTTTACTGCGCATAATAATAATTAATTATCTTAATAACTGATTACCTCTTAAACAGTAAGAGTGAAACAGTGAAGTCTTAGTGTCATAGAGAAAAACTTCATTTGACCTGTCGAATGTTCCCTTAAAGTTAAAGGAAATCAAAATGAAACACGAAAATATAAAGAAAAACAAAAGTGGCCAAAAACACTACATAGTGGAAATTAGGGAAGAAAGAGCGGGGTCGACAAGCATTTTTTCATGAAATGAAATGAAATAAAATTTATTTATTTATTCATTAAAAAGTACCCAATGTAATTTTAATCTAGACTCATAACGACAACCGGAGAGTCGTGCTTCGTGTTGGCTCCTCAGAACCGGGCCATATTCAGAACATATCCTAATTTCGTAAGAGCTGGCAGTCTTCAGAGAAAGTTATAGTCCTAGCCAATTGACCAAAGAGCGGACTTGGCAGCGCGTCGAAAGGGAAATCTCCTTAGAGCAATAAACCAAACGGAGACGAACGCAGTAACGCACTCTTTTCTCTTCTTTTTTATTTCTAGGTACTTCAGCCTTTTTGCCATGGGCCTCTAGCAGTGCACTTGATTTTGCTCGACCTTGTGTCTTACCCTTTTCCGACAATTTTGACCAGATCATCGGTCCATTGAGTGAGTGGTTTACTGACATTTTTATGTCCCGTTCTGGGTCTCGTAGCCTCGTACGAACTTTTTTTTTAATTCAAGATCAGTGATAAAACGATAGGAATTGTATGAACAGCGAGCAAAAATCGGGAACTGTTTATCTGTCGCTGCTAGTCACATGGGCAGCAGCGCATTACAAGATTTTGTATTAATAGTTAACATTAATGTTTTACATAAACTTCATGGTATAATAAATGTGTAAGGCCAAATAAACATACTTATTCTTTATTTATTTGTCTGTTACGATTTCACGCTAAAACCCATAGTACTTAAAGTACAGTGACTAAATTTAGTATGGAGATAATTTGAGACCCTGAGAAGGATATAGGATGGCGTTTATCCCAGAAAATTGTATAGTTCCCGCAGACGCGCCATAGAAGAATTCTTCGCAGATGAAGGCGCGGGCAAAAGCTAGTTTACAAATAATAACTTCGACTTCGCGCACAATTACACAGACTTAAAAACCTGCATGCTTTCAAATCAAAAAAACCGCATTCAAATCGATCCTACCGTTTAAGGGCTACAGTGCCACACAGGACACATATAGCAGTCAAACTTGTAACACCCCTTTTTTGCGTCGGGGGTTAATAACAGGTATGACATAGTGCACTTGTCATTACTTTGAAGGCTTCTCCAGTCGGTTTAATGCTGCAAGGAAACTTGGCATAGCGCGATTTGTTTACAACACGTGACACGTGGAGATAATGTTTCTTCGAAGAAATATGATGGAAAAATGTAGTGCATTCGTGATGACTAATTCAAAGAGATTCCAGTAGAATAGAATCATTTTCTAATATAATGTCTTAAACTCGTGATTTTCACTCATAGCCAAAATACCACGCATAGGAATTATTACGCTAACACACACGAGTAATATTTACCTCGACGTTTCGGCAACATTACAGTGGCCGTGGTCACGAGTAGACTGAAGTGTGGGGTGTCAAGTCTGCCTAGCAGCGCGAGTCCTTCGAACTACCCGCACTTGATCACAAATAGTACCGGCACTCGTACTATTTGTGATCAAGTGCGGGTACATTAGCAATTGATATTTCACGATATTATCCCAATGCCGTGAGAATATCGGGATAAAAAGTAGCCTATACCGGGTGTGGCCTGTAATACGAGAAAATAATTAAAACATGGATCATACTGTCAAACATTAGTTTAGGGACTTTTGAGAATAATGGAGTCTTTACACATTTTACTTTTTTCATACAAATTAAATACTGTTATTAATGTACGCCATCCTTGAACACAACTAACGTCGCCTGTCACGCTACAAACATCAGGCATCCTGTTCCTTCAAATAAACTTTAAAGTGTAATAAAAAAAAAAAACTAATTATTTTTAAAAGTAGCTGAACTAATGTTGTTCAGTTAGACGAGTACGATCTATGTTTTATTTACTCATTATTACATGCCACGCCCGGTATATAAGTCTGATGTATGAGCTATATAATTGTAAAGTTTCATTAAAAATTCGTGTCTACATTCCTATCCAGCGGTGGTGTAGGGGTTATAGCACGCAGCACGGATTGCTGACGACCTGGGTTCGATTCCCAGCGCTGGTCTCTTTTTCTGGTTTTTCTGTGCATCCATGTCTCAGTTTGTATTTTCGATATGGTCATTAATACTTTACATGCTTCGGGACTTTACAATTCTGTAATACCATAAGTCTAAGGCTGCGTTTGCACTAATGTGCATGCAAGGATGCGATTGGACGCATGTGTTTCTCATGAACCAATAGAAACGCTTTATTTACTTATCCTCTGTCAGCGCACGCGCAGTCAGAACAAGGTTTTGCTAAACTAGCAATGTTTGGGTTGAAAATTTTGCAAATGGTATTTCACCGACTTCCAAAGTTCGAATGTCTTGAAATTTGTTAACGATACATTATGTCAGATTGAGTAACAAGCACAGTCAACGGATAGTACCTATTAATAATTATTTATCGATGTTAAAATTTATATCTAATGAATATAATAACAATAAACTGAAACTGATGCAATACTAATATACTCTGTCATACTAACTACTGTAGCCGGTGATAAAGTTTGCACATCTGTTTTTTGAAAGACACTCGGCTAATTTCGGCTTCGTAGAGCGTTGTCACACACTATTTATGTGACGTTTGTCAGTCTTTGTAGAGGTGCAGTAGAGTACGGATAGATGCATTTAGAGAAAAATATATAGAGCTATTAAAACACTTCAACTTTAAATTTTAGGATGGCATCTCTAGGACTAAAAAATAAATTTTATTTCGATTTCGTCGATTTTAATTATGATGTTAATGGAAGAATGGTGTACGATTTTTATTTAAGATTTAATGAACTGCCGACACTAAAATTATTAAAAGCTACTTAAATTGAAAGTTTTGAAAATTTTTATTAAAAAAAAATAGTCTAATCTCTTTTTTAACCCCCGACGCAAAAAGAGGGGTCTTATAAGTCTGACCGCTATGTGTGTCTGTGTGTGTGTGTGTCTGTGGCACCGTAGCTCTTAAACGGGTGGACCGATTTGAATGCGGTTTTTTCTTACTACCAAAACAGAAAGCACCAACATGCATCGCCCAAATGCTTTGTGCAACTCGAGGTGACACCATCATAAACAAAAGCTAAAGCACGAAATTCATTTAAAACGAACCAGCTTATCTTCCTAAACACCTTATCAATAGGCTATCAGCGCGACCTGCGCAATAGCATCACCTTTAACAACCTTGGCTGGAGACACACGTTGCGGTAGGACGGACCAAGGAAAACGGCAACCAACACAAATAGACTCCTGGCATAAAGCAATATACTTCAAAAACTAGGTCACATTATACAGGTTAAAGATACGACTTGCGTTAGAAGAACTTTGGCGCGGAAATGATTTCGAAATAAGATGACCCAATGCAGCCAATTTGCATAGATCTGCGGCTGCGAACTCTTTTCATGGCTTAAAAGGCCTTTTTACGGTTGGGTTTTGTTGACGCATTAGTTGGTAAGGTCATGATTTATAAGAGCGTTCATAAAACATCTGAGACATCTAAAGTTAGATCTCAAATTCAATGCCAAATATCATCTCCATTGCAACTGAATTTAATTTAACGCTGATAAAAAACCATGTATTATATTAGTTACAAAAACATAAGACGTTCAGGCTGCATGCCCACCAGAGATGTGCGAAGAATGTGTTTGTTATAAACTAGAGGTGAGACGTATTTACTGGAATAGGTTTTGGCTTGAACGCGTGAGTACGCGTACGCGTTCCCGCCCGTGATTCCTTTAGCGTACGAGTACTTTAGGAGTACAGCGGCTGACAACGTTCCGCCAAATTGAAAACAAGCATGATGCGTGCGGTCACTGCGGTCGTCGCGCTTGGAACTATTCAGAAAACGTCCGGGAACTTCAGGTCTTCGGGATCGACCAACTCGCCCTAGCCACTGCGCAATGAATTCCAGGAAAAAGGAGCGAGTTATCATTGGTTCAAATAACACTTTTAGCATGAACACAAAAAGGTCCAGTTTCTTTTGATGACATTTCGGTAGTTCGATATTCGTAAAACTACTAAAACTATCACGGTGTATACGCAATCATGGGAGCGCATTAACGGGAATCATTTTGATTACGTAATGAGTCAAATGAGTTAAATACTCGTAACTCGAGGGCCTAGTTTTTTTGTGGACGCGTACTCGCAAGATTCAGTCCGCGTTTTGCCTCGTACGTCTCACCTCTATTAAAAACCAATAGAATCGCTTCATTTAGCTATCCTCGCACAGCACAGCTCTAGTAGATTCTGTTGAGCGGGGCGAGTATAGATAAATTAAGCGTTTCTGCAGGGCTACTACGAAACTCGAAACTCGAAGTTCGTGTCGTGCGGTTACCGTGAGACTCACTCATATTAAATGATATTGTAACGGATAACTCACGTCTTAAATCGAGTTTAGCTGGACATGTTACGCAGATACTCGTATGTTATGTGAAGCAGTATGAGGAAACAGGACGACAGGGGATCTATTGTGGCCGAGCATTCAATGGAATCGGATTTGACGCATTATATCAGATCTGATAAGGTGTCTGTACTTGCGAGAGAAAAGTTTTTCATTCCGCGGAAAGTGCGTGAAGCCATTAAGATTAGTCGTCATCCGAATTTTAACCGACCGTTTGCGGTCGAGTTCCAAGCTTATACACTTGCCTTCCCGCCTAACAACTAGGCTATGCAACTATGCTAAATCTTTCACTATCCATTCGGTCAAGCTGTGGAAAGATTTACCCTTGTCCCTTGTCTCCGTCTGTGGCCTCGTTCAGGGAGAGGTTAAAGAAATTATGGCTGAACACAGACGGGGGCCTAGTGGTTTGACCTATCGCCTCTCAAGCAGAGGGTCGTGGTTTCAAACCCCGGCTCGCACCTCTGAGTTTTTCGAAATTCATGTGCGGATTTTCACATTTGAAATTTACCACGAGCTTTGCGGTGAAAGAAAACATCGTGAGGAAACCTGCACTACTCTGCGAAGCAATTCAATGGTGCGTGTGAAGTTCCCAATCCGCAATAGGCCCGCGTGGGAACTATGGCCCAAGCCCTCTTGTTCTGAGAGGAGGCCTGTGCCCAGCAGTGGGATGCATATAGGCTGTGATAAGACAGACGGGGGTTTCCCAACTTTTTGTTAGGTTAGGTTATGTGTTAAATATATAACACCCCTCTTTTGTGTCGTCGGGGGTTAAAAAGAATGCACACGATAATGTAATCTGCCACGATAGAAGAAGCGTGAACTTGTAAGTCACGTGTCTACTTAAACGGTGTCGCAGTTTATATTAAATTGTACCAGTACAATTTTAGATATTACGGAGCAGAGATATGGGTTGCCATGTAAAAGAGGTTTGTCTAAGTTATAAGCGTAAGCGGGGCTAAGAAATGCGCCAGATTCCTGGACTCAGACGATCTAGTTTTGTTCTTTTTGTTGGACTGTTTTTTTTTTTCGTCGAAAATGCAATGAGTTTCGATTTTGAGTTTGATTACTTTTTATTTTTACACTTATACTTAGTGTAAAATCGTCAACGTTTAGAAATGTGCACGCGGCATACTAAATACTGGCCACTTACATTTCGTTAGGTCTTAATTAAAAAAAATATCAAAAAAAATAATAATTAAATAATAAAAGCGACATAATATTAGGGATAGTAAAACAAAAATTATTTCTATCAAAAGTTTTACTATCCATAATATGTCGCTTTTATCATTTATTTGAAAAGAGTTTCTTAAATATTCCGCCTTGAAACTTTTGATATTTTTTTTTTATAGTTAAGACCTAACGAAATGTAAGTGGCCAGTATTTAGTATGCCGCGTGCACGTTACTCTAAAGAGATTTCAATCATTGATTCGTTTTAGGTCTCGTTGCACAAAAATGTATGGTAAAGTATTTTATGTAAAGATATCTCCATGTTCTCCCACAGCTATAATTTTGAGAAATATACATTCATTTGTGAGTGTATCACTGGTGAAAAAATTAGAGCGGTCTCTAAAGTGGAAGTAAATAATAAAAAAATATGAAATCTTCAGTCAGCATTTTTTTTTCTATGACATAATGAAATGTTATGTTAAATAATAATCTGTAGTGAATGTACAAAATTTGTGTTGCGAGCTGATAGATTGAAAAAAAAAGATATTGAACAAAAATCTTCTTTATTACTAATGTAAAGCCACACCATCCATAAAAATTACGAGCCCAAACTCGATGGGGGCAGAATCACTTAGCTTATCCTGGCACGGCCTTTAATTAGCATAACATTACTTTGCATAAGTATAAAAGAGTATAAACATAAAATGATTATTTTAATGAAATTGTAAAATTTATATGTCAAACAATATATAAAGTGTTACATTAAGTGAAAAATTATTACTGTTTATTATTAATTATTACTGTTTTATTGCCTCAATTTAATTAGATCTGAGAAGTGAACTACTATGTGAAATATCTATTATTGGGCTATTATAAAAAAATACCTAACATCGAAGGCCTTCTGCACCTAACCTAACTGAGTCGGTTTTGCCCTGAACAAGCTAATTCAGTCGCTTGATATATATATAAATCTATCTAAATCTATACTTATCGTATTTTCGTACCCCAATTTGCAAGAATAATTTAAAAAAATATATAATTCAGTCACACTTTACCTACCTTGACAAAATCAAAAGAAAAATTGGCAATAAATCGACTGCCTCACCTTTAACTTGGACCCAACACTAACGCATGAAATTTTTTGATAACACCAATCAGCCAAGGCCGCCATTCTTATCACATCACTATAATACTACAAGTACCGTGCGCACGCGTTCACGCACACAAACTCAAGCCTTACGACAGGCGTGGGAAATTCATATTAAAATGCATACAATTTAATCCAGTGACAACGTATTGAGGCTACATGTAAAAATATATTTTTCAAACTGGCCAGTTCCAACCGATTCATTTACTTATTCTATGTTATTACCGAAACAAAAAAAAACAAAGCTTGTAAGGTAAACTTACTTGTGCTCGTCATTGACCCAATAGTTGGCATCTTTAATTTTATGTCATCAGAAATAGAAGTGACAGCACGGGGTCGTCTATTGGACATTAGATTATCGAGCACTCGGACGTTTACCTCACTGTGGGTAAATTCACAATGAAATGAGGATTTCAGATTCAGATTATTTCATAATTATCATCATCATCAGCCGGAAGACGTCCATTGCCGACTAAAGGCCTCCCCCTTAGAACGCCACAATGAACGACAACTCGCCACTTGCAACCAACGGTTTCCAACTCTCACGATGTCGTCAGTCCACCTGGTGGGAGGCCTGCCAACGCTTCGTCTTCCGGTTCGTGGTCGCCACTCGAGGACTTTTCTCCCCCGACATTATCTGTTCTTCGAGCGATGTGGCCCGCCCATTGCCACTTCAACCTGCATATTTTTCCAGCTATGTCGGAACAGTACAATGTTAGTACTGTTAGTAGGTACAGTGGAAATTATACTTATGGAAAAAGCTAGTTACGCGGTATTACAGTATCACCAAAGATAGGCAGTTGAGGTCTGTGTCACAACTTTGACATTTGTTTAATATCTGTGATTGGTTGAATAACGAAATGAGCCAATCACAAGCAAGACTGTAACGACTAACAGACTTCTCTATACTAACGCCATCTAGATCTTTTCTACGCTTAAGTTACATGGAGAGCATCCGCGGAAAATCTTTGTACCACTAGTAAAGCGGTTGAGATTTCGAAATATTGCAAGTGTGCGTCCTGATACTGTGAAAATATCCGCCTATAGTCCGCCTTTGAACTTAACACGTTTTTTTTACCTTTTTGTTTTTCCTTTTTGTACTATAAAGAGTCATCATCATCATCATCATCATCATCAGCCCGAAGACGTCCACTGCTGGACAAAGGCCTCCCCCTTAGAACGCCACAATGAACGACAACTTGCCACTTGCATCCACTATAAAGAGTATAAATAAACAAACAAACAAACACACAAGTATATTATGAATAAAAAGTAACTGTGTCATTCACCGGTTTCCAGCTATCTACATAACAAGTTTCAGCCCAATCTGCTCAACTATTTTAGCGTAAAAAAGTAATCCACACACATATACAAACTTCCGCATTTAATATTAAACCTATTGGATAAACCAGTCATAATTAATTTTTCAGTCTTCCTTACCAGACAGGTACCTCATTAATAACTGGTTTTCTAAAACCAGTTAAAGGGGGGATGGGTGATGTCATTATTGTAGGAAAGGAGGAAAACGGAAACGCCAAACAAAAATACAATTCAAAAAACCTTTTCTGATAACCATCAGTGTTCGCAGAAATCTATGAGGTCGGTCGGTATTTTACGCGTATGTTTATTTATTAATTTGCATTTCGTTGTGATAGTAGTAGAGACAGATGGTGTGTGAAGAGAGCATTATACTATAATGCAGTAACTTAAGCCCTGAAAGAGTTAATCTTAATTTATGACGGATAATTATCTGTTAATGGATTTATTCGCTTATACATTATATTATTATGGTTTTAAATTCAAAATTTGTCATCAATACTGATTTTAATTTGAATTTTATTTAATTACTCAAAGAAAAGTATCCCATTAGGTGGATGACGACATCGTGAGAGTTGCGGGCATCCGGTGGATGAAAGTTTCCTTTCCTTTGTTCAGCAGTGGACGTATTGCAGCTGATCATGATAAAGTATCAGTACTGACAATCCTATGGATGTAATTATGAGATTTTTTTGTCTAAAATAAATGTATATTATGATTATTATTAAAACTATCAGACTAAAGTAAATCATCCTGCTTTTATCGAATGTCATTCGCCAGATACAGTATCGGGTGTCGCCGAATTCTGCGTTCATTATTAATTAGACATTTTAATACCAAAATATTAATGGCATATTATAGAAATAACCGAGAAACATTCACCTTTGAGATTTCATTATTTGCTAAAACTTCAACAAAAACAACAAAAAAGCGTATATAAGCGAAAGCTTGTAAGAATACGTAAAAGATATTTTAATATGTCTATCCGTTGCCTAGTACTCATGACACAAGCTTTGTTTACTTTGAAACTAGGTCAATTGGTGTCAAGTGTCCCGTGATACTTAAATATTTATTTACATAAGACGGTCGTTCAGTATTAGATTAAAATGATTCCCTTTTCTACGTAGAATACGGTCTTTGACAACTCCTGAATATGCCATGTCTTATATATTCATCATTCCAGCGTACCACTGCTGGGCTGAGCTTGGGCCGTAGTTCCCACGCGAGTCCAGTGCGGATGGGGAATTTCACATACACGATAATTCATAACTCTTTTTTATTGTTTCTTAATTTTATAATAATTCTTTCTAATTTACAATTATTTAATAATTGCATTTAAAAATAATAATTGTTATTGATGATATATCGCTTACTATTTCTGGTGTACAATAAAGAGTCATTGTATTGTATATATATGTCGCAAAGATATGATAAAAACAGGGATTTGATTAAATTCCTCAGCGTGGGGACTAATTCACATTCCCTCTCACACAATAAGGGACCTGTGCCCAGCAGTGGGACGTTCATAGGCTAAAGGTGATGATGATGTATAGGGATTTGATAAAAACTAGGCGTGTTAAGTAAAATGTTCAAATTGAATTGACTTAAATGATTCGTTTTATCTTATCCCTAGAACAGCGCAGGGATTTGATTAAATCGCTAAGAGAAATGATGAAATCCATCGGCCATTGCCATAATTCTATCATTCCTCTAAAACGGCTCGGAGACTTGATCGAATCACTGAATTCCGCAAGGGAAATGATACAACGCGATGTTTTTTTTATCATCTCTCGGGACTTGATCATATCCCTGAGGAATTTGATCAAATCCCTGTTTTTATCATATCCCTGCGACATATTGATTCAAAAATGATGTAAGAAAGAAAGAAGGCATTTATTCACTAATACGGAAGACACACAAGTACAATAAAATTTACACAATTACACACAAACACACAAAAAAAATACCATGAAAACACATGAAACACATGTAAATTGTTTTGCTATTGTTTTGGACTAATTTGGATTGCGGATTTATTTCTTTTAATTTCTATTAATTTCTCGATATTAAATTTTAATTTCCTAGAGATAAAAATTGAATAAATACCTAGGTATATTTATATTATTGTTTTAAATAACGGCAAAACATAGACAATCTCTTAAATCTTAAAAATCTCTGTTACTTACTTATGCTATACAAATAAATCATCATTCATTCATTTATTCACCGTTGAATGGCTTCGCAGGTTTGTGCAGGTTACCTCACGATGTTTTTCCTTCACCGTAAAGCTCGTGGTCAATTTCAAATGTAATGTTTGAACCCACAATCCTCTGCTTGAGAGGCCATAGGTCAAACCACTAGACCACCACGCGTCTTATATATTATTATGAAAATATAGATATACAGACAGTGTTTAGTGAAGATAAAACTTACACACGAAAACACAAACATCACGCAATGGGGTAGGCAGAGCACACGAAACGTTACCGCTTCGGAGCCACTTTCAGCAATTTTAGGTTTTAAGTTTGACAAGAACGGTACAATAGTGACAGGTTGCTAGCCTGTCGCCTACGGTATACCTTAACCTATATACTCAGTCGCCTCTTAAGACATCCACGGAAGAAATACAGAGGTGTAATTATAACCCGACACCACACGGGTAAGAAAAAACTTAAATCGGTTGAAAATTGGATTTATAGTGATTTAAAAAAAATCGATAGACCTGTCTCTTTCTCAAACGCTTTTCTCTATGCAGCAAGTATGGCGCTACTTGCGTGTGACGTCACATGCAAGTATGTCTATCTCAGTCTAATCTTGATTTTCAAACCTTTATAACTTTGTTACTTGTAAAGGTATGTAGCCTAAAAATTGTTTCTTTATTCGATAACAGGCTTTATGAAATTTTAATTTATAAAATATATATAAAATAGTCCAATACCGTATTATGTAGGTAGGTTTAGTGGTGGAGAGCGTAGTAGGATTGGGTGACTTTGAGAATGACCAGCCCAATCACTAGTGATAGTAGCACCTCCGTTTGGAGACAGTAAGACGACTGATAAGGCTCATACTCTCCGCACGTGTTTGATAACATATAATCGAGTAATAATTGGCAATATCAATCGAGCAATATTTAACATTGCAAGTGGTGAATAAACTATTGTACGCACTTATTACAGTGGTGTAAGGTTTATTTTGTTTTGCCATGTTTATTTTATGATAGTGTAATAAATAACAATGAAGTTAATGAATGAAATGAAGTCATAATGATATGAAAGTAATCGTTTTGTGTAATAAATGGGTTGAGTTGCGTAGTGGTAATAGAAGTTAAAAGTAAACCCTCAAGTTGATAATCATTTGCATGTCATAAAACAATAATGCCAATGGACGTGTCTGTCAACTTCAAAATTCGACTTTAGCGACATATTCGTTTGATAGGAACTTTTTTTTTTATAAAACGAGGGGGAAAACGAGCAGACGGGTCACCTGATGGAGAGCGATCACCGTCGCCCATGGACACCCGCAACACGAGGGGAATCACAGGTGCGTTGCCGACCCTTTAAGGAATTGATAGGCTCGTTTTTTAAAGATCCCTAAGTTGTAACGCTCCGGGAATGTTGCCGCTGTAAGCTGATTCCAGATCTTGTTTAAAAATTGATACACCACTTATTTGGCTGATGGTACATATCAAATGACATAAGGTTTAAGAATAATAATGGACGAAATACATAATGGTCAGGAGAAATTCGTGTCTGTATAGTTGTCCAGCAGTGGTGTAGCGGTATAGCACGCGGCACGGAATGCCGAGTACCTGGGTTCGATTTCCAGCGCTGGTCTTATTTTTCTGGTTTTTCTGTGCATCTATATTTCAGTTTGTAGTCATGGCTGAGACCATGGAGGACCTCAGTGCTATGCTCGCTGACCTCAGCAAAGTTTCCGACCGAGTTGGCCTGAGAATGAACATGGGCAAGACAAAAGTCATATCTAATGTCCATGTTGTGCCAACTTCCGTAATAGTCGGAGGCTCTGCGCTCGAAGTTGTTGACGAGTATGTATACCTAGGACAAACGGTCCAGTTAGGTAGGTCCAACTTCGAGAAAGAGATCACTCGTCGAATCCGACTCGGCTGGGCAGCGTTCGGAAAGCTTCGCAGTGTCTTTTCATCCAAATTACCGCAGTGTTTGAAGTCAAAAGTCTTTGACCAGTGTGTGTTGCCAGTGATGACATACGGATCTGAGACGTGGGCGCTAACGATGGGCCTCATGAGAAAGCTCAAAGTCACTCAAAGGGCTATGGAGAGGGCTATGCTCGGGGTTTCTCTGCGGGATAGAATCAGAAATGATGATATCCGCAGTAGACCTAAGGGACACATAGGTGGAAATAGCCCAAAGAATTGCGAAACTGAAGTGGCAATGGGCGGGGCACATTGCTCGCAGGACTGATGGCCGATGGGGTTAAAAGGTTCTCGAATGGCGTCCGCGGACCGGCAGACGAGCTGTCGGTAGGCCTTCAACAAGATGGAGCGACGACCTGGTTAAGATCGCGGGATCGCGGTGGATGCGAATAGCACAAGACCAGTCTGAGTGGAGAGCCTTGGGGGAGGCCAATGTCCAGCAGTGGACGTCTTTCGGCTGACATGATGATGATGATGATTTTCGATATAGGTTTTACAAATACAAAAAGATTCCAAAAAAACAATCTTACATAATGGTCATTTAATATAATGCAATTTTCTCAGAAATCCGCATCTTTACAAGCTTGTTAAAAAATAAACCTAACCAAACCTAAATCAATCTGTACACGATCATAAAAGTTTCTATAATCAAAAGTTTAATCGAAAATTATGTATATTACCGTCATGTGTTTCGCCCATTATTATTTTTAAACTTTATGTATTCTGACAAGTTCTTAAAAAGGTCTATTGACTACGATAAAATACTTAATTAGTTTTATTTTAGTTAAAACTAAACACTTCCATATCCAGTTTACTTGAAATTTGGAACACATAGAGGTCAGAGGCCTTATTGTAATATTACAATCGTTTTCACCACTTCTTGCTGTCACACTCACACGGTGTAGGATGACTAAGGTTAGAAAATCATGCGGCTCCACTGAGGCGGAGACGAGCGGAGCGGAGAGGAGACGTGTAGGGAAGGGATTGACCAATCATATAGGGAATATTACTGCAATTTTATCCCGTCAGAGTGCAGCGCTCATGTTTAAGGTTCATGTTTTTGAGTATCTTTTAAATGTCCGTAGGATGCCGTAATATCATATTATTTCAATTACATTTTTGGAAATATAGCTCTATCGCTACTATCGATGTAAATATAATTTATTTTGTTACTTATAAATATCTCATGATTTCTATAGGTATTAATACTCTTTGGTCATGGTCTGTCATGGCGACAAAATATAAAGAGAACTGACGTTGTCACGGCGGCTTCTTTACGGTTTGTGCTAGTGTCGCCCCCTGCGCAGAGCTTTGCCTAATATGCCCTATGATTGAAATCCACATCTCGTCTCCGCACCGCTTCATTGGAAACAGTCAAGCGGAGACAAGATGTGGATTTCAACCAATATGATTGGTCGATTCCTACACATCTCTCCGCTCCGCTTTTTTTCACAACTCTGCGCACAAGCTCGTCTGAATGACAAGAAGCTTGAGAGAATAGTTTAATCTCTAATTTCAATCTACTCGTACTGTTAGAGACATGTTAGCCACTTTTTCTAGGCATCCAACCTTCGACCTTTAGAATATAGAGAGGATAAAAAGCAGACAGTCATCTTATCATTGAATTTGTTTGAAGGATATATCATTTAGAGAATGATTGATATGTTCCGGCAAGTTCAAGTCACTTAAGGCAAATATTTGATACAGCAATTACCATAATTCGTTGAGAAATCAATCGCTTACGCTTGTCAAATTATATTCTAGTCCTTTTGCAAATTTAATTCGATAAACACATTGCGATCTAAATAATTTATTGAATCAGGCGTTACTTTGCGGAGGTCCATATCAATGAACTAAAATAATTTTAGGTCGAACTTTGCCAGACATCTGTTAGAATTAAATCATTCTTTATCGGACTCAGGTTCGTATGAAGTGTTACATTATTGTGGCAAGGGGTTTCGTCTCGATGTTTTAGAATGCATAGAGATAATTAGGTACAACAGTATGGGGTCTATTATTAATGTTCAGTTAAATTTAGTTTCATCTCCCTTGCAACGGCTTGGATCTAATTTCAGCAATGGTAGTCAATATAATAAAACATGCCTTGACAGTAAATAAATAAAAATCAAGGTAGTTTTGAAGGACTGTTAAAATTTATTAATAATTTGTGGGTAGGTTTATTTTGTTTTAAAAAATATATGTGGGTGCCCAAGGAGTTTCAGTGACAAATTAAAACGGTGGTTGTGGTTTGTTAGTCTAACAACTGGTAGCATGGTGTACGGTTGTGTGACTCTGAAGATGAGCTCTGTTTGAGCTCGAAACGCGTCAGTGTGGTGTGGTGGTGGTGATAGATGGGTTTGTGTGATTTGTGTGTGTTCTTACAGTGTGGAGGTGGAGAAACTGCATGAACACGCATATTTTGCATAAGCTTAGCTATCGTAAGGTCGCGGGTGAGCAAGGAAATTATTTTAGTTCATACATTGCCATCTGTCTCTGGGCAATGGCTAGAAAAAAAAAGTGTCAAGGTGTATACCTAGTGCCATCCACGAAAACGCGTGATTTTGTCTAAATTAGACATTAATGACATTGTAATAAGAACCACGGCACGTGTCATCGTGAATGACTACATATATGTTGTAACTGTCATTCATTGTCAGTCAAAGTGTATGTTGTAACTGTCGGCCATGTAAATCTAGGTTTAATATTTCTTCCAAGCCTCATCAAGTTTTCGTGAATAATTCAATATACTTAATTATTTATATCTGTGTCTCACGTTTCTAACCAATCCGCGGTTCCTTTTCACGATGGATCGGTCGATGCTGAAACATTACTACTTAGATTTTTAAGACACCATATTTTTAAATACATCAGACCGTATACACCACACCGTAGCAACCAGAAATCTAATTCGTAAGCGGTTAAGCACATCACACACATGGCATAACTTTCCTGGAACCATAATGGCGTTGCGCTATTCCCCTGCCACGAGATAAGACAGAAAGTCCCATTGAAGCTAAAAATCACAAAAATTGAAAAGTGCGTTCTAATCACAAGTAGGTAAGTATATTTTGAGTGATAGCGACCTGAATCGACGGTGATGACGTCACAGCATGAATGAACGCCGCCCACGCCTAGGGTCGCCATACGTTAGGATTTTTTGACTCTTTGCCAGGATTGCGGCCGGACTTGGCAAATGTCAGGGTTTTCGAAATGTTGTACCCAATGAAATAAAAAAGAATTATAAGTTTTCATTTTACAAAATTACAAAATTTACACAGTTTTAATAAAAGAAATAATAACATTATTTCAAAACAATTTAAAAATGGATAAATTACAAATTAAGAGATCTCAATTTTTTTTTGATTAAAACTATTTACAATCTCTAATTGTGTTGCAAAATCTCAGCACTTTTAGGGTGATGTCAGGACTTTTAATTTTTCCATAATAATATATGACAACCCTACCCACGCCCGATCTAAAACATCGAAAAGACCTATCTCCATATGAGAATGTTGTGATTTAGATTTTGTGACAACGCAGATAAGGTCCGAATCGAAAATTGAGGTCGGTTGAAAGGCTCTTCGAGGGAAAAAACGTGTCGGTCGGATTATATTTGCGCCCTTTACGCAGTCAGCGTCGATGACTAGCAAATGGGTCGTCGGGGCGAACAGGCCATTTTACAATAAAATATAAATACCAATTTCCCATTATAGGAAACTAGTGTTTACCCGCGGCTTCGCACGCGTAAAATATCCGATCCGGTACTTACGATTAAAATTCTGGGATTTTACGAAATTCCCGCGGGATCATGGTTTTCATTGACGTTGCATTAGAAACAACCATGCCAAATTACATGACACTAAGCCCAGCGGTTCTTATTTTGAGATTTTATTCCTATCCCGTGGGAATATCGGGATAAAAATGAAGCCTATGTGTTATTCCAGATGTTCATCTATCTACATACCAAATTTCATCCAAATTCGTCACACACACACACACACACACACACACACACACGCACGCACGCACGCACGCACGCACGCACGCACGCACGCACGCACGCACGCACACACACACACACACACACACACACACACACACACACACACACATACACACAAACTTTCGTATATTTATAATATGTTTAGGATAGTAAGATTAGGTTAACACGTCGGTTTCGCCCCCGTCGTAAATTTAGTTAGACTATGCAAGAACTTGCATGCATGTTGAATTACATCGCAGACTATTGAGGGACAATGAATTCAGTTGATCTAACAAATACCGCAATGTAATGAAACTTGCATGCAAGTTCTCGCATAGTGTAAATAATCTCAATAGAATCAAAAACACGCGCCAAAGATTGCTCTCTACGGTTAAATTAGTAATGTTTGTCGTTGTTGAGTTTTCTCGAATTTTCAAATTTTCTGCGCAACTTTGTAATTTTTTTCCGTAAGAATTCCTCTACATCCTTCTACAATGTTTTAAAAAACTTTTTCACTTCTCATGCTCGTAAAGTTCGCGTTTGCCGGATCTAGGCGGCATAAAATGACTTTTATGCTCTGGTGCATACAGTAAAATCTTCGTCTAGGACCAAGGCAATCAGGTGTCAACAGCCACAAACAAAAAAGTTTCTACATAAAATTTTCTATTTTTATTACTAACAAATCAATCAAAATAAATCAATAAAACTAAAAAAATATAATTATATAATAATGCATGAAAAATAAAAGATATCTACATAGAAAGTGAACAATCGTTTGCACTGTTGCTATTTAATTTCTCGCAATCTAATTGAAAATCAGATTGTAAAACTCGAGCATTAAACCTATTTTCCCTTCGATGTGTCTATCCACCCTCGCCGTACCGGCTCGGGTGGCTATATGAACGTCTCAGGTAAAATGGCTCGTTTTATGCTCTCGTAATCTACTTTTAATAACCAACTTAGAATAGAAAACTCCCGAAATTGTCATATAAAAAAGTTCAATATCTGAAAAACGGTTAAACAGATTTTTATAAAACTTAAGAACTACCGTGAGGAGGTTTATTTTCACGTACAAAATACGCATCGAAATAGGTTCATCCGTTTGAGAGCTCACAGACAGACATTGGCGTCAAACTTATAACACCCCTCTTTTTGCATTGGAGGTTAAAAAGTGGATGAAATCGGTACCGTTCTCAAATTACGTGACAAAGGATATTATGGATTAAATTTTATATAAAGAGATTTACGATTGAACTGCTCTTAGTACAGTCACCTGCAATAATATCTGCCACAGAGGAGCGTGCAAAAATATCTGACGCGTCCTACCGACCCTAGAAATACAGTCATCATCATCATCATCATCATGTCAGCCGAAAGACGTCCACTGCTGGACATAGGCCTCCCCCAAGGCTCTCCACTCAGACCGGTCTTGTGCTTTCCGCATCCACCGCGATCCCGCGATCTTAACCAGGTCGTCGCTCCATCTTGTTGGAGGTCTACCGACAGCTCGTCACCCGGTCCGCGGACGCCATTCGAGAACCTTTTGACCCCATCGGCCATCAGTCCTGCGAGAAATGTGCCCCGCCATTGCCACTTCAGTTTCGCAATTCTTCGGGCTATGTCGGTAACCTTAGTTCTACTGCGGATATCATCATTTCTGATTCTATCCCGCAGAGAAACCCCGAGCATAGCCCTCTCCATAGCCCTTTGAGTGACTTTGAGCTTCCTCATGAGGCCCATCATTAGCGCCCACGTCTCAGATCCGTATGTCATCACTGGCAACACACACTGGTCAAAGACTTTTGACTTCAAACACTGCGGTAATTTGGATGAAAAGACACTGCGAAGCCTCCCGAACGCTGCCCAGAAATACAGTCCTATCAGATATTTATGCGCGCTTTGCTGTGTCAGATATTGGTTCTAGTATTGCTGGAGACTGTAAGTACCTGGGCCACTCAACTTTAGTGTATCTTTACTTATTAATAGTAGGTATATATACTTATTGCAATAACAAGACATATATTAATGAACAAACACTAGCAGTATCGTAGGAACACGCTTATTTGTAATACGTGTTGATTGTTCTAAACCTCGGTTAATATTTTAAACAAACACCGTCGCAACTATTTACTGGCTATTCCTAGAACACTGTTTGCTAAGTGGGGGATGAACTAATACGATTGTTAGAATTGCGCTATTTAAATATTAAGGCCTCCCTCTAAGCGGACCCACGACGTCTCGAGAGTCGTCGGCAACCGATGGATGTAGATACCAAATTGGTAAAAAATCGGTCAATTGTGATTCGGGCTCGTATATGAAGGGTTCCGTACCGCCGTATAATGTTTTAAAAACAGTTCATTAATAAGTTTTTGTTAAAAAATCTTATACACGCTTTTTTGCTGACTGTACTTATGCCCCTGTTTACTAAAATATTCGTCTTGCCCGTCTAGCAACGAATATAAACGCTTAGCAACGAAAAACAACGTCTAGCAACCAAAAAACGCTGGTAAAAAACCGGTTTCTTGTGTGACGACCCCCTTTAATTTTTAAATTTATTTTATTTTTATATTATTTGACAGACAAACAGACAGCAGTCTCAGTAATAGGGTTCCGTTTGCACCCTTTGGGTACGGAATCCTAAAAACTGTCATCACAAACATGCCATGCCATGACAATTATAGGTAAACATTAATTACAACTGACTACATTGAGAGTTGCGGGAACCGGTCGATGCTAGTGGCGAGTTGGCGTTCATTGAGGCGCTCTAAGAGGAAGCTTTTTTCTAAAAGTGAACTTCCGATTTATAAAGATGACCTAAAGAAGAAAAAGATACATTATAAACATTAATAAACATTAATAAACATTTTAACTCCCTAAGTCCACCAATTCAATTCAAACAATTCGTCTCTATCGGCAGAATAAATAAATATCATGGGACAATTGTTATCAATTGACCCAGCAGGGCTACTGCGAAACTCGAAGTTCGTGTCGTGCGGTCCCTCTCGCTCTCGTATTAAATAGTATAAGTGTCAGAGCGACCGCACGACACGAACTTTGAGTTTCAAGTTTCGTAGTAGCCCTGCTGTCCCAATCTAAGCTAAGCTTGTACTAGGAACTAGGCAACGGATAAATAATTCTTGCAGGTGGTAGGACCTTGTGCAAGGCCCGCCCGGATTGCTACCACCATCTTGCTCGCTAATCCTGCCGTGAAGCAGCAGTGCTTGTACTGTTGTGTTTCGGCGTGGAGAGTAAGACAGTCGGTGAAATAACTGGCACTTGAGGTATCCCATCTGAGACCTCTAGGTTGGCAACGCATCTGCAATACCCCTGGTGTTGCAGATTTTTATGGGCGGTGGTGATCTCTTACGATCAGGAGACTCATTTGCTCGTTTGCCATCCAGTCAAATAAAAAAAAACACATATTTAGATATTTTAATTAAAATAATTAAACATCCAAGACCCGAGAACAAACATTCGTATTATTCATACAGATGTCTTCCCCGACCGTGGATCGAACCCGGCACCTCAAGCTTCATAGTCAGGACCTCTAACTACTTGACTCTATCCGGTCGTCGATGTACGTTACTAAGACGTCAATACCACCTTTATGACACCAATAATAATAATGGGTGTATCGATAATACGACTTCGACTATACCTACTCAAAACATAATTCAAACAAAACATTTAAGCTTTCCGTATGTTTGGACCTATGTCAACTCTAATAAATACCCATACCTATTCAACATCATAATTTATACCTCTGCCTCTGATCCAATGTTGATAATCCGAGAGCTGGTGCAGGTTTTAGAGGAGGTATTTGTGCCAGCGTAAAAACGGGTTGGGATGGTCTTTCACCGACTTCAAAAAAAGAGGAGTTTATAAATTCGGTTGTATTTTTTTGTTTTATTATGTATGTACGTTATTTAAACAAAAGAATGTAAACTAGAGTTACTAATTATATTTTGCGTGAATCCCAACATGCCTCAGACACATTAATTTGGATTTATTGAAATATCACTTTGAAATACCAGGCTACTTTTTATAAAAACGACACAATAATTTGGTTTATTTATTTATTCAATATTCAGATACTTATTAAATTAAAAGGCAACATTTTTGTCTCCGCACAAAATTAATTTGTGAATGTAGTTTAAAAAAAGAATGGTCAAGCCCTTACATACTTTTTAAATAATCAGCCAATTCAGTTATTTGGTATTTAACTATCACAAAGGAAGTATTATTCAGCCTTTTATGCTGCCCAAAAAAGTAGTCCAAAATTTTAACCAGCTCTCGGTCTATAGACCAAGATCCGGATCACACAAGCGCTCAAAATGGCTGCTGTCTGGAGGTCAATGGAACTGGTTTCAATTGTGCGCGCGCGCAAGCCTTGACCCACCTCCGCGAAGCGGCTGGTCGATGACCAACGTTTAAGGATCGTTTGACGACAGCAAGAGAAACAGTATGAAAATATATCGGGACTTGCTCAAAAGATTGACCTTTCGCCGAGGATACTGCAATACCGCGTAACTAGCGAATTCCGTTAGAACTCCGTTCGCGTAGAATTCGGTTTTCAGTAGAACAATGCAATTTTCCGGGATAAAAAAACTATCCCATGTCCGGGACGCAAACTTTCTACCGAAAAGCCTTTCCTGCCTCTTACCTTTCTACTTTCTTCTTTCATACCGAATTTCATTTAAATCAGTTCAGCAGTTTACGAACTACAAAGCTACTACGAACTACGAAGCTTGAGGCCCCGGGTTCGATTCCTGGCCGGGGCAGATATTTGTATGAATAATACGAATGTTTGTTCTCGGGTCTTGGATGTTTAATATGTATTTATCTATAATTAGTTAGTACCCGTAATGTTTATGTTAGTTACTAATTTATCATTTTAAAACGCCTTAATGCTAAAATTACTTCCTTTCTCATATTTTGCACTTGATAAGATATTTAAGTTTGATTAATAGCTCTTCTACATCTACACCTGAAACACAGGAATTCATTTTACTAATTCACGGTAATGTGTGTTATTTGTCTCTTATAATAAGTGTAGCCTACAAGTTTGTATTCATTGTATTTTTATGAAAGATGAATAAATATTATTATTATTATATAAGTATGTTTATCCGTTGCCTAGTATCCACAGCACAAGCTTTGCTGACTTTGGGACTTGGTCAATTGGTGTCAAGTGTCCCAAGATATTTTTTTATTTATTTAGTTTAGACGTGATGAAGTAACAAACAAACAGACTTACAAACTTTCGCATTTATAATATTAGTGGGATGGAAAATGCTAGTTATGCTGTATTGCAGTATCATCGACGTTATGTGTTCTTTAAGCGGTTTTTGTTGTTTTATGGGTAAAAATATGACACCTTGTAGCAGGCAATTAAAATTAGTATGAAAAATTTCCGTTGTGACACGACAATTGGCCAATTATACAGCCATCGGCCCGTAAATAACGGTAAGCGTATACATATAAATATAGCGTACACCAGATTCTAGTTTTTGCGTGAAACAGTTTCATTTGCATTACTAACATCAAGAAATTTAATGATTTTGAAATAAAATAAAATAAAAAATCAAGGTAGTTTTATATGACGATTAAAATTGATTAATATTTTGTGGGTAGTTTTGTTTTGTTTGAGAAAAAATATAGGTGGGTACTTAGGGAGTTACAGTGACCAATTAAAACGGTTGTTGTAGTTTGTTAGCCTAATATGTGGTAGCATGGTTTTTTTACTTTGGGACGTATTATCAGGTGAGTGACGTCATTATAAAACATGCGAGAGAGATACAAAATCACACGCGTCACGGCTTAACAGATATCATCGAGATATCACTGACGTCATTATCATTAAGCTCTGGTTTTATCAGCTTTCGGTGAATGAAATTGACCGGATGTCTCTTCAAATACATTCTCGTACTTTTACCGAGAGGGGAAGGACTATGTCCAACAGTGGACTGATATGATGATAGAATAGAGGGCAAGGAAGGACGCGACAAATCACTGGACTGACCTGATACAGAAAACTACTGTGTAACTCGCAACGTCTCTATAGGCAGAATAAATAAATAAATCTCATGGGACAATTTAACACCAATCAACCTGGTCCCAAACTAAGCAAAGCTTTGAGGGTACTAGGCAACAGATAAACATACTTATACAGATAAGTACATACTTAAATACAATAAACATCCTAGACCCAAGAACAACATTCGTATTATTCATACAAATATCTGCCCAAACCGGGGATCGAACCCGGGCGGGACCTAAGGCACTTGTCCCACCGCCGACGATGAGCGAGAAGCGAGCAGAGCGAGTAACTAGAAACGAGTGGGCGAGCAGTGAAAAGCGAGTGTTCGAGCACGACGGGCGATTACTCGCTCCACTCGCTCGAGCCGGGCGGCCGCCAAGCTAACAGCGCTGAGCGAGTATCGCTGAGCTAGTTTTATAGCTCAGCGAGTTTTATAGCTCTTGTCGCTGCGACAAAAGATGTCAGAGCGAGTTCTCGCCGGCAGTGTGAACCGCCAGCGATCAACTATTAATATATATGTCTCTTTTACTCACACAGGATCTTATATCTTTTGTTCGTTTCTTGATCGAGAAAATAGTCGATAGCCAATCGTTTCCACACCGGCGGTGAGACAACTGCCTGAAGCTTCATAGTCAGATTCTCTAACCACTTGGCTATCCAGTCGTCAATGATATCAGAAATGCAAGCACATCGCTAAGAATGCAGTCCTCGAGAGAGTCTATGACCCACCGAACTCAACCTATTCTGCGCAACCACGATCAATCTGAGAAGAGTATCTGACTGAGAAGAGAGACCGAGAAAGCATGGAAAAAGTAGAACTAAATCACTCACCCACTCAAAGGTTGACTGATAGCGATCCTTTATTGAATCAGGCGTTACTTTGCCGTCCATAATCAATGAACTAAAAGAATTTCTTCGCGTTTGTGTCTCACGTCTGGTAGCATGGTGTACGGTTGTGTTGCTCTGAAGATGAGCTCTGGTTGAGTTCGAAACGCGTCAGTTTAGTGTGGTGGTGGACTGGTGGTGATAGATGGGTTTGTGTGATGTGTGTGTGTGTTCTTACAGTGTGGAGGTGGAGGAACTGCATGAACACGCATACTCGTATTTTGCATAAACTTAGCTATATAAGGTCGCGGGTGAGCAAAGAAATTCTTTAGTTTATTGATAGAGATCCCTTAAAGGGATAAGTCCGCCCTTGTACAAGTATCTCAGAGTTTGTCAATTGTATTTTGTTTCTTATCTTTAGTACAATAAAGAGTTTACATACATACATACTATACCAACTAAAGCTGTTTGGGAATCTGATTGACGCCTAATGTTTATAATATCTTCCAAGTAGGGTTCTGGCAAACATCTGAGGTAGCGTATGATAAAGGTTCACGAAAGTTGTAGCTGGGTGCATAGCATCGTCTTGATAGAAATCATTTGCCTGACAATACAAACAATACAAAGACTCTTTATTTTACACTATATTTTACTAGAAATAGTAAGTGATACAGAAAACAGATACACAGAGAAAAAAATACAAGGTGAGCAATAGGCGGCCTTATCGCTTAAGAGCGATCTCTTCCAGGATGTCGAAAGTTATCTTGACGATAACATAGGTCAAACACACATGCCGTCAAAAAAAACCAGGTAGGCAGCCTAGGTCTAAACTTAACAAGCCCTTAACAACCTCACCATAAAGTAAAAACCAGCCCAATAAAATTATACACTTTTTATAACCTTTATTTACGCGTAGTGTTTTTTAAATACGTCTAAAGGTGCAACAAACTATTGAGGTATTGGCATTCCGCACTATAAGCAAACAGGAAAAATATAACAAAACATTACCAACATTAAAAACTCCAATTAGAGTACATTTTATTTCGCACTCTATTCGAAAGCGTTAATAAAACTGAGGTGTTTTTGTAATTGGAGGTGTATTGAAAACGAGCGGCGAAATGCTTTCAAGACTAAGTGAAACGTGATATTCTTGACGCAAAATACTAAAATAAAGTAATATTAATACGTATGTTGGCGCCGTCCGACCTACATATTTTAGGCACATGCCAAAATATCAGACCTAGAACGTCCATTGTTAGAAATCAGCCTCCCACATAGACCTCCAGTTGCTTCGGTTAGAAGCGGCCTGCATCTCATTGGTGGACGTCCGACGCTGCACTTGCCGCTCGCTGCGCGGTCTCCATTCGAGATCTTTTCGGTCCTAACGGCCATCTGTTCTCCGTACTATATGGCCTGCCCATTACCAACACTTTAACGAGCCAATTCGCTTGGCTATGTTGGTAACCCTCGTTTTTCTACGTAGGTATCTCGTAATTTATGATTCGACTTTCTATTTTCTCGTTAACAATCATGTTTATTTAAATTATGTATATTATTACCTATTAAAGCATTATGTCAAGCACAAACATATTTCCCCTAAGCATATACCTATCTGCTGAAATACTTCAGATTAAGACACCTTACATACTTTATACTGTAGCAAAACATATTTCATCACAAAACGTATAAAACTTTTTGTCGTTTTTATAGATTGGAATAAAAAAACGATATTTTTATAAATAACGTCCATAATATCCCCCGCCAACAAACTTAAGAACTCAATTTGCTTCTTATCAAAATCGTTATATCTCATAGAATTAATATCATATATCATATTCGCCGACAATAAGTGAAATGATATATTAGTGTAAGTAGCCGGCAGCAATTGCTGGGTAGCTTGTTGTAATATTTAGAGGGAACAGCCTTTTTATTACTTCAATGATATAGCAGGATTATCGCTTCATTATTTGACTTAAACAGCGACAGTGAGTGTATCGTAGATAATACGCGCGTAATGCTCAGTTTAGACCTGTAATAAAGATTGTGCAAGTTACTTTATATTACCTCGTTCCATTGACTACTTAAAACTCGTTCGCTTTACCGCCTTGTAAACTTTTAACGTAAGAAATTGCGTTTTTTTTTAGATTTTAACAAGGTTTTACACTGTAGAACGCGCGAGCGCTCATTATCTCTTTCTACCCTCAGCCTACACCGTGTGACAGAGAGAAACGGTGAATTGATTCCAAGTGTCTTAGAAAATAATGCCTTAGGATGGTGTCTCGTTTTAATTTTTTTTCGCAGGGACTAATTAGTATACTACCTACCTAAAAAAAATACAGAGGATCTAATCGCATTGTTCGCTCTTTAAAAGCGAGGAATTGTTGAAAATTGTAACTTTTGCCTCTTGCGTCTCAAACAGTTCCCGCCCGAGCTCTAAGCAAATGTCAACTTTTATTGATTGTCATTAAGTTTATGGGTAGGTAACCAAAACTTAACAATACAGTACAATACAATAACTCTTTATTGCACACCAACACATTATAGTCTAACATACGAGTAGGTCTTACAAGTTTATTGTCAAGTGAGCAGACTGCCCTCTCCGCCAAAGCCAGCAGTTCGGTATGTAGTGGACATGAATCAAGTGTTCTGACCGGGCACCACCGTAAATCACCAGTGGGGTGCAGTCTCTGTTCCTTCTTGCACTACTGTTAGAAAGTGACGCACTTATGTATCTGCTATTGCGTTGTCTCTGTTTTCTGACAAAGTAAGTTTTTAAGGGTTTATTTTAGGTACGAGTATAGTGTAGCGCTGTTTGAGCTAGGGTTTTAGATTGTTGGTGCTTGAGAATGGTATTTGTAGTGCTCAGTGTTTGAAGTGGACTAGCAAATCCTTTGCGATATGAGATTGTTCGTCGTATCAATAGTCTCGATGGGAGGATGCCCGTACTAAGGAGGAGTTTCCACTTGAGATAGCGGAGCGAAGATGTACTGAATCAACCAATCATGTTAGTTGACATTCACCCCTCGCCACGTTCTCGTTACGTGTAATTAGTTACAGCCTTATTCATAAAAAGTTAGAGCCTCCTTGAAGGCTCCTTGAAGGCCCGATGCTAAAAAACATGATTCATAAACGTCTGTGAGCGCTAATCAGTCGATCAAGACTCTGCTAAAGTTAGAGAACCGTAGACCATCCTTTATCTCCCTGCTAAGTCACAAAATGGCCGCCACAAGTTTGAACAGCTTTGTTTGACTTTGACAAGAGCAAAAAAACCATACCGAAGATATTTTTAGTGAAGGGAGGGTTACGCAAAGATTAAAAAAAAGCCACGAAAATTTATTTTCAGGAATTTGTATTTAAAAATCCTCTTAATTAGGTATTTATTACTGCTACTTTACTAACAATAGATATGAAAAAAAATTAGGATGATTAACATAATTACGGCTTTTTGCACTGCGGATCGGAATTATTTTTATCGGGTTATTTTTTTTTATTTTCGAAAAACAAGCAACAACGTGACAACATATGACAAGTCGTGTTTGTTAGACTAGGACACTCAAACTCACTCTTACGAGATAATAGTCTATAAAAGTTAAGGCTTGTGCTATGCTGTGTGACGTACAGCTTTCTATTTTTTAATTCCACAGATATATTTTTTGAAAGGGTAAAGTATTATTGTTATAGGGACATACGGTCAGCATCAAAAGTAGCTGGATACTTTTGTACTTTGTCGTTGGGTCAATTTTTATTTTGTCGTCGTTTTCTTTCCATTTTGAGTTCCTCATTTTATACAAAATTTTCAGTTTAGTTACGAAATTTTCATATATTTTGTGTAACTCAATGGAAGAATTTGTAGGAAATAGTGTGAAATTGGGCTTACCATAGACAGAATAAGCAACTTTACCAACTCACAAAATTGCATTGACATCTGAAAAAAGAAAGATATCGACAAGAAAATAAAAATTGGCCCAATTTTACAGCAACGTACCTACTTAACACCATACAAATTTGGTAAATGTGTTAAAACGACAGACTAAAAAAGTGATCCGTTACTTTTGATGCTGACTGTACTTACATTGGCCGAGATAATGACGATTATATTATGTTTCGAACAAAAATACTATAAGATCATGATTAATAAGTCGCAATAAAAGTCCAAGCCCGTGGCCTAGTGCTTGATAAGCAGAGTATAGTGAGTTCAAACCCAAGCTCGCCCCTCTGAGTTTTTCGAAATTAATGTGCGAAACTACATTTGAAATTTACCACGAGCTTTACGGTGAAGGAAACATCGTAAGGAAACCTCCACAAACCTGTGAAGCAAATGGTGCGTGTGAAGTTCCCAATCCGCACTGTGCCCGCGTGGAAACTACGGCCCAAGCCCTCTCATTCTGAGAGGAGGCGTGTGCCCAGCAGTGGGACGTATATAGGCTGGGATGAATATAAGTCGAGGTTTTACGAGAGAACTTATCCTTTAGATTTAATGGAACTTCACATACATGTAAAGTTTACATTCATTTTACGGCTCTCGGATAACTACATCTAAAGGTTATATGCATTTCAGAAGAGATGAGTACCTACGAGTAGTAGAGCATGTAACCAATACAGTTGAAATGTCATCATCATCATCATCATCATCAAATCATCCATAGCACGGTCACTGTTTGACCTCCAGAAAAATTATTATCAAACAAGGCAAGAAAAGAAAGAAGTAGGCGCCAATGTCGGTCGGAATTATTTCCAAAAACCCCAGTCCATTATACATAATAGATAATTATTTATAAGGTATATAATACGCCTAAGATAATTACATTTACATTACAGTTGGATTTTGTATCTGTTTAATCGGTAATGTTTTTAGGAAGTTTGTAATAAAAACGTGTGCAATTTCCCAGAAATGACTTTTTGGTTTTAGCCAGTCTGTAAGATGGAACTAAAGTTTTCCCGTGTTTTTAGAGCCTTTGGCTTATCGACGTTATCGTTTCCTATCGACTTTCGGAATTCGATGGCACATGAGTCATGACCGATGATAAATGCCACTCTATTGATTTGCTTCTCGACGATCTAGCATGAATATATTATTATTGTTATGTTATAATATACATAAGTAATGCATGCATAACTATATTATTAAGATGAATACTAAAACTTGATAACCGATCAAAATTATAGGTTTGCTTTGCTTGTTATGAACATTCTTACTTTTCACGAAGCACAGTTAACCATAAACTTCGAATCAACCCAGATGTAAAAGTCCGAGTTCTCGACACGCTAACGCCCAATAGACGACACCCTGCTGTCATCCCTATTGCTAATGACATAAGATTAAAGATGCCAACTATTGGGACAGTGACGAGCACTCGTACGTTTACCTTACTGTAGTTACAAGTTAATACTCTTTATCTATTATGATTGGTTATTTGGAGTCTTTTTGTATTTTTTATTTCAAGTCCAAATTCGTTACTTTTACGGGTATCCCGTGAAACCATATCGAAAATACAAAAACACCGGGATACCCGTAAAAGTAAAGAATTTGGAGTTGAAATAAAAAATACAAAAAGACTCCAAATAACCAATCATAATAGATAAAGAGTATTAACTCATTTCAAAATAAAATAATTACAAATAAAAATACTTAATTTCTCGGCAGGTATGTATGTTCTTTCTAAAAGCTCTTATAATATAACGATACATTTTTAAAAGAACCATTTGCGTTTACTCACAGAATAAACGTATTGATTTTGATAATACTTCTTTACTTAATTAAAACACGTATTAAGCATCGTTAAGGAAAGCCGCTTCGACGGAACAAATCAACATCCCACCGCAAATGCAATTTTCTGAAAGCCCGATTCTCTACCCCCAAAAACCTTAGAAACGCTAAATTACTCCAGAAGCCATGTAATATTAAACAACTTAAAATTCGTTCAAAGGAATCTAAAGAACACTAAGAACTTAGATGATTCCGGGTCCTCCCCCGGCGAGGGTTCTGTATAATAAATTTAATATTTAAACAATTTGATTTGAGAAATCTGCTATTTTTGCACCATGATCTCGGCAAGAGGGGCGGTTTGTTGCGGCCATGAAATTAACATTCAAAAGGAATGGCTGGGGCGCCCAGCCGTTACCATATTATTACGAATTTAAGTGAGTTGGGGATGAGATTGGATCGAGATTCATCCCCGCCGTTCGCATTAGTCGCTCGGGCTAGTAAGACCCACTTTACCGAATGCAATTTTCCCAAAAGTGCCCTTACCGCAAAAAGTACACCTCTGTTAGGGCATTTTCTCCAAAAAATATTTTTTTCAAAACACTATATTTACACATATACGAGTATGTTAACTCCGACAGACGGCTCAGATCATTGATATGGACGGAGTCGCGGGCAACAGCTAGTTGTTTAATCAATGAAAACTGTGAACTTATATTATGTAGGTAAGTACCTAGGAAAGAAAATTTTGGTGGTTTCAAAGTTTCAAAATTTCTTTTGGTTTCAATATTTGCCGACCATGTATCTATCCTTTTCTGGTATACACAATTGAACTGAAATTTTCTACTTTATTGATATGGACCTTCGCATTATAAAAGCAAGAATCAGTAAATTATTGTCAATAACAACATAAACAGAAAAAAACCGTGGTAAAGTAAACATTGGTAGAGGTTTTTTTAAATACGATATCCACCTCAAAAGCAGTTTGGTAATTTTGTTTTAATAAGTTTCAAACTTCAAGGGCTTCTAATTTTCCGGAGTATTACACGCCGAGGAAGAAATTGCGACTTATAGCTGTTTAGGTATTTCGTCAAATCTAAATGGGGACTTATCACGGGTTTTGGACAACTTATTGATGACTTGTTCAGTTAAGAGTCCGTTTATTGCGCTCGCCGGAAGATTTCCGGGATAAAAGTATCCTATATCTCAAACTATCTCCATACCAACTTTCATTACAATCAGTCGAGTACTTTAAGCGTGAAAATGTAACAAACAAACATGTTGGCATTCGCATGATAATAATACACACATTAAAAAAGTCTTGGGATACTCATTATCCCTCGGCAAATTTGATCTTTTGACTCAGTAGGAATATGCCTATATTGAAATGTTCAATACCGTCTAGGGATAAAAAATATCCTTAGGCACTTTTGATGAGTGTCTAGGACAGAGGTTTTTGCACACCAGCGTGCCGCGTATACTTTCAGGTGTGCCGCGATTGCCGCGAAGTGTATGGTGCATTGAAATCATGAATAATTATTTTGATTAAATTTTTTTTGTTAAAGAAACTCGAACTCATATGAATCAGAGGAACTGCATGGGAATGGTTTCAGAGCTACGAGTACTTAACAGATCGGAATCAATCCGTCTTGGGAACTGGACCAGTGCTCTATTATCGGTGGTTTTTGGAGTTCCGCAGGGCAGTCTGCTTGGCCCTTCCCTCTTTATTGTTTATTTATACGACTTGCTATCAAGAAGAAGAAGAAAAACCATCGACCAGGCTGAGATCGTTTGTTACACGGATGATACTGCTCTGGTTTTCCACGAGGCTACTTGGGAGGGGTATTTTACTGTGACCGAGAAGGGGGTCTCAAGATGGCTTGGATATAATTTACTTACTCTCAACACCCGAAAGACAAAATATATGTGTTTCCACAAAACTGCTTCGTCGGCCCCACTTTCACGTCCGGAAATTGCATTTGAGTCCCATTTACCAGGTGATATTTCTAGCAACGTTGCATTGGCTGGGGACGAAAAGGTTATTAGCAATTCTCCTCTAATTAAATACTTAGGTATTACGTTGGACAAGAATCTGAATTTCAAAAAACACGTTGATGTTGTTTCGGCCAGAGTAAGAAAAATTGTGTATGTAATGAAACTGCTCAGAAACTCTGCGGGAAAGGACTTACTGAGACTGGTATACACCTCAATGTGTGAATCAATACTGTCCTACTGCATTGGAGTGTGGGGGGGTGCTGCCAGCTCCACTCTCTTACCTCTGGAGAGAGCACAGCGCTTTGTCCTGAAAGTCATGCTCAAGAGGCCTCGTACGTTCCCTACGACGGCTCTCTACAGGGAGGCGGGTGTTTTGGGCGTGCGAAGGTTGATGCTTCTACGGGTTGTCACTCAGGTGCATCGCGGAGTCTTTCGATCCGAGCAATACCAAACTTTGATCCGGAAACGAACTTTCAGAATTCCGACTCCCCGTATAGAACTGCCTTTTCGAGGAGGATGCCGGGCTTTCTGCACCCTTTCCTTTATAATTCGGTCATGAAATCTTGCAGGCACGGCACGGACGATAAATAATAATACCCTCACAAATTATCTTTAGCACAAAAAATACGTCTCATTTAAATAATAATCCTGCCGATAAGCATAATTTTCAGGCACATTAATTGAACTACAATGTCGCGGTGGTTCATTAGTTACCAGTTTTGTAAAGCCCCGGCGATAATTCTTAAAAACAACCAATTATTCCGTTCAATTAGTTAGTATCGCGCGGAAGCCGAGAGATATGAGACCGCAGGGTACCGCGGCTGCCGGTTACATCGATTACTGGGAATGAGGAAAACTGGACAAGGAATGTCCAGTTTAGAATTCGCAGGGTTGAGAACGGGATCACTGAAAAAAAAACAACTTCCTGAGAAGTTAAGCGGAAATGGAATCGATCAGTCACATCACAAATCCAGGTCACTACAACGCAGTGGGAGGCCTGCCAACGCTTCGTCTTCCGGTTCGTGGTCACCACTCGAGGACCTTTCACCCCTGACAGTTATCTGTTCTTCGAGCGCTGTGGCCTGCCCATTGCCACTTCAACTTGATTGAATATTAGTAGAGTCATGTCGGTGACTTTAGTTCTTCAGTGAATTTCCGTAATCCTGATTCTATAGCGCAAAGAATTTCCAAGTATAACGAACTTCATAGCTCGTGGCGTGACTCTGAGCCTCCCCTAAAGGCCAACAAGTCAAAAACCACGTCCCAGAGGCATAAGATTTAAACTAATATGTTTGCTTGTCAGATCTAATGAATCCTGCGAGCCTAACACAAAAAGAAAGATTTATTATGTACATAGCTACGTAAGCATCAAAAGCGGCGGATCACTTTTTTACTCTGCCGCATTGACATATTGACAATCTAGCATGGCGTTTAGTACGAGGCTGTAAAACGACAAAGTAGTGTACAGCTACTTTTGATGCTGACTGTGCACTCAAGGACTTTAATTCATGAGCCAACATGGAACCTTTTGCAAAGGAAAAGTAATTACGATTTTCATTGTTAATTAATGCGATGGCAATGATTAGTTAATTTAACAAATGAGTAAATACTATCGAACCTGAATCGTGTCCCGCTGTACGTGGACCGTTTTAGTAGAAAAAGTCGTAGTGTCATCGCATTGCTAGACAAGGGCATTCATTATGACACTTATTGTGAGAGCGTTCTACGGTGGGTCAGAACAACGGCTAAACTGATAGTGTCTTTTCCAACCTCGACATTGGCGGAATCATCGATAGTATCGATGGAGCTATACTTCCAAGTATTGAATGGAATTGGGTCAGGAATCAAATGGCTGGACTGTACATGAAATATCTGGCCATCTAGTTTTTATTGTCAACTGTCATCATCCTACTGCTGGGCACAGGCCTCCTCTCAGAACAAGAGGGCTTGGGCCATGGCTCCCACGCGGGCCCAGTGCGGATTGGGAACTTCGCACGCACCATTGAATCGCTTCGCAGGTTTGTGCAGGTTTCCTCACGATGTTTTCCTTCACCGCAAAGCTCGTGGTAAATTTCAAATGTAATTCCGCACATGAATTCCCACGACCCTCTGCTTGAGAGGTGATAGGTCAAACCACTAGGCCACCACGGCTTCTGTTTGTCTACTGTAAAAACTACTAATTTTTTTTCATTCAGAAGGTCCTGCACTAACGCCGACGATATAAGCTTTGTTGCAGTTGCTTTCGAACTCGTTCTGTCCTTCGGACGGAAGTGTTCGCAGCGAAACCGCAGCCGATAACATTTCGACTATCGCGGTTCCCACAGTCCGAATCCACAATGTTGGTGTTTAGTTTACATCGCTTTATAAAGCGTACGGACGGACAGACAATAGATTGTTATTATGACACGGGTAGCGCTAAGGTACACGTGTGCGGTGAAGGCACGTGTAGGGTATGGATTTAAGGATCTATGGATCAAAAATGTAAAGTTGATAATTTCATTTTTAATACAAGCTTTGTCGCTGATTGTATTTTTTGTTGACTGTATTGTCGTCCAAGCTACAGTCAATTTAAGCTTCATGTCAATCTGACTATTCACCATTTTCGCTTGTGCTAAACGTAACCGCAGCGTACACAAAAAAAAAGAATACAAATGATTATAAAAAATTAACCAACTCCTAAATTTAATAATATTAGCACCTGAAGCTACATTTTGAAGGACAGACCCTTGTATAAAGTAGACAGAAAGCAGTGCAAGGTGGAAGCATCGATTGGAGGCTTTTGCCCAGTCATCATCATCATCATCATCATCATCCCAGCCTATATGTCCCACTGCTGGGCACAGGTCTCCTCTCGGAATGAGAGGGCTTGGGCCGTAGTTCCCACGCGGGCCCAGTGCGGATTGGGAACTTCACACACACACCATAATTCAATTCTTTGCTTAGTAGAGGGACGGAATAGGCTAAAAATAATAATAACACCCTGATATTCTGACGAATTGTGAATGTCCTCCTTTTTTTCAAGTCAGTCAAAAATCAAAGCCACTCAAATAGCTACAAGGATAAAAGATTTAACTTATTAATCGCGACTAAGTTCAAAGACTATGAAAATATAAATGTTACAGAACATCATCATCATCATCTCATCCCAGTCTGCTGCTAGGCACAGACCTCCTCTCAGAATAAGAGGGCTTGGGCCGTAGTTCCCACGCGGGCCCAGTGCGGATCGGGAACTTCACACATACCACTGAATTACTTCAAAGGTGTGTACAGGTTTCCTCACGATTTTTTCCTTCAACACAAAACTCAATAGGTGCAGGCCGGCGTTTGAACCCACGAACCTCTGCTTAAGAGGCGATAGGTCAAACCACTAGGCCACCACGGCTAGAGAACATCAAATAACCTTCAACTTCCAAAAAATTCCAAGGCACTAGTGCCAAGCAAATAGTGATTACGAACAGAAATGAGTAGAAAAGAAAGAGTTTAACTGTAACTGAACATAATCCATTGCTAATGGTGTACCGTAATTTTTCAAACAATAGTAAAAGACGCACAAAGCCCTGTACGTATATTACCCAACCGTTTGTCCGTCCGTCAACGAACTGCCATGTCGTCGAGTAAAGAATCGCCGACTATTAGCGAGCATTCTAAAAACCACTAAAATACAAAGACTTGTGAAATGTTACTTTCGACTGTAAATTATAAGCTGTAGCGCGTGTGAAAATTAGCGCCAAGTTCGATGCAAATTCCATGTCTAATTGCTTCGACGATCTATCTTAGCTGTCCTATAGTTTAAAGCTAAAGTGTAATAAATCTTAGTAAAATATAGATTCCGTTTACTCGTGAGAACATTTACACAAAAAAAAACTTGATTCATGACGAGAGTAGTTATTATACTAACTTGAGTATATGCACTAGCGACCCGCCCGGCTTCGCACAGGTGCAATTTTAAAAAGTCTCTAATCAAAGGCACTTTACATTTTTCAGTTCCCTCACAAAACTACATCCGCGCGAGGCCAGGACGCGTCGCTAGTACATCGCGGGAAGTAACTTTGTTTTACTACTTAAACTATTATATCAGTAAGTACTGGAGTATTCTTTCTTACTATAAGTACCATAACCTATATTACTGTCTCTTTTTCGTTAACTTATTAAGCCGCTGATCCGATTCAGATGAAATTTGGTATGGAAATAGCTCAAGCTATTTAGATACTCTCAGCATAGGGTCTCAACCATGCGAAGGGCATAACAATTAGTTTTTATTGCGGAAAAATGGATAATTTCCGCGGAAATTTTTCACAAGCAGAGTCGCGGGGAATAACTAGAATATTGTCCCTACTAATACAAACAAAAGAAAATATTCATGATTATAAGATAATTTTACGGTGGGAAATGATTGTATAAGCTCTACTGTATTTTAAATATTGCGTTGCAATAAATCTGCATACACATACTAGGAAGATAAATAAATAACAAATGGTAAAAAATATTCTCAAGATTATACGAGCCCGTATTCCACTAATAAAATAAATGCGAAAGTTTGTATGTGCTTGGGTGCGTGTGTTCGGTCCTTCTCGCTAAAACGGTTGGACAGATATTGATAAAAAATAATAATTATGTAATTATGTAGATAGCTGGAGGTTTGGAGTAACACACAAGCTACTTTTTCCCAACATTCCCACGGGATCAATGTAAAACCCGAAAAACTTAATTGTTAATCTTGGTTTAACAGTGACATGAAAAATTGCCGCATGCAATGTTTTACGCGAGCGAAGCCGCGAGTAGAAACTAGTAATTACTAGTAAGTAAATAAATAAACATTAAACAGGCAAGCCTAACGCGTCAATCATAAAATCCCAATTCCCGATAAAAGAGAATTAAAATACAATATATCTTTTTTAAGGGGAATAAATCACGGCATAATACCACAATGCCAGTAAATTAATTCAATTATCAGGCGTCCATCAGAATTGAGTGCAGCGCTGAGCATCTGTCACTCTTTATTAAGACTTGCCTCGTGTTTACTGTGCACCGTCTCTCAAAACCTGCAAGAGCGCTTAATATGTTCAGAGCCTAAGATGTTTGATAATTTTTAGTGTTTGACCAAAGTTTCGGTATCGGCAGGTTTCGGCTTTTAAAATAATTAAATATAATCATGGGACAATGACATGAATTGATCTAGTACCAAACTAAGTAAACTCTGCGTAACGGGTACTAGGCAACGGATAAACAAACTTTACTTATATAGATAAATACATAATCGTATTATTCATACTCATACAAATATCTGCCCCGACCGGAAATCGAACCCGGGACTTCAAGCTTCATAAGCAGGTTCTCTGACCATGACTATCCGGTCGTCAAAAAAGGTGGCTTAAAAATCATGTTTAGGCTGAAGGTTCGGCCAAAAACTCCCGAACCTTTCAGTCGAGTCTAAACTTAAACAGTCAAAAAAACAAGTCCAAGTCAAAATATATTTATTCAATTTAAGGCTACAACCAGCACTTATGAATGTCAAAAAAAACCACCACCCGGAATAACCTCTATAACATTATACTTTCGGATTGCGTTCGGCGCAGCCGGCAATGGCGAAGCTCGAATGACTTGCTGGCCACTGGCTCGGTGAAGTGACGTTCGCGCTTGTTCGCGGAAAAATGGAACAGCGGAAATAATTTTATCATTACACGAATTACATATTTATGTCAAGAAAGAATAGTCAACCGACATTTTATTCATAGATTTTAATACGTCTATTAATGTTGCGATTACGGTTCGGTATCAGTCGAAACTAGAGCCAAAACCGAACCTTCGGTTTCGGTATCAGGAAAAAGACATGTTTTGGTCAGACACTAATAAATTTGACGCTCGATATACTGCATCGGCGAATATGTCATCACATATAATCACTTGACAAGTTAAGTCTTTAAGTATTAAGTAGTTGCCGGAACGACTTTCTCTAAGATTTCGCTATGCCTTGGCAAATACCTATGTTTACCAAAGAAATAATATGAGTAAACTTTGTATATTTTTATATAAACCATGTTTTTATTGACTTCCGTTAATTTCGACAGATGGCTCAGTTAATTGATAGAAACTAACGGGTAATTATTTTTATCTACAACCATATAGTAAATCCTCCATTATGCGTTCAAAAACCATACATATGATCAGCATTACGACATTGGATTCTATTATGAACACGGCAGTGTCGTAATGTTCATTACGACACCGAAATCGATATGGTAATGAACATTAGCTTCACCTTCATGCGCAGGAGCTCGTGGGGCAGACATAGTTCTGGTTGCAATGCAGGTTATTCTCAATGGTTCTTGAACACATGGTTAGAGGATTTAATATATAGATGTAGATAAAGTAATGTATGCAACTGTACGTAATTAGGCCTTAAAACACGAGACACTCTTATTACGTAACAGTTGCATAAACTACTATTTAAGTTTTATCGTTTTTTTTTGTGTATGTAATAAAACATTGTGCTCACAGTCACGTTAAAAGTCAAATTGAAAAATTGATACATAAAAAGACATTAAAAATTCACTTTTTACCTTCTTCGGCAAATATCTGTTGTTGGTACGGTCAGTATCAAAACTAGCTGCATACTTTTGTACTTTGTCGTTTTACAGCAACGACATACGACAAAGTAAAAAAGTGATGCGCTACTACCTCGTCGTCAAAAAATTGGTTTACCACCCTAAGGTTTAATGTCATTTGTAGCACTTAAAACGTCAAAGCCTATTTTCACTCACAAGTCAATATGACAGACAATCAGCCTTATTGTTTAATTTCTGAACTAGGAACTGTACATATATTTGGCATAATTAATTTCAGGTATTGCAAAATATTCACATAATTATTCTAATTATAAACAAACCCGCGTAGCTCACACAAAAACAGTGACATTTGAAATTTCGGGGACCTCTCACTACACTAGCGCCTAATTCGTAATAATTCGTGAATAATGCACGGCCTGATAATCCGTGTGTATGTGAAAGGCAGTCGGGTTTTTAATTTTTTTAATTTATTGTTTTGTTTCACACTTTTTTGTCATTTCTGCGAAAATGGTAGAAACTATTATTATAACCCATATTATATTTAGAATGGCCTAATTATTATCTTTCATTCTCGATAGGTTTGAATAAAAATTACGCATTTATAATATTAGTACGATATTCGATACACAGGGTATAAAATATTTTCACTGAGAAGGAAATCGTTTTAAACAAACATCAAATAGTGTAAATGGAGCCCCACTCAGTATATTTAGGGTCTGTTTCACCATCCATTGATTAGTGTTAACTGACGGTTAAATGTGATGCCGTCTCTATTTGTTTTGTTCGAATAGACGGAGACGGCATCACATTTAACCGCCACTTAACACTAATCTATGGATGGTGAAACAGCCCCTTAGTGTAGTTGATACTTGATTATCTGGATCCTTTAGGATCACAGCGGAGCATAAGAAGGGATTTTAGGAATTCCCACGGGCGAGCTATTTCGTAATTCTTCCACAAAAGCGAAGACGTGGAATACTCGTATAAGAAAGAAAGAAGACATTTACTCACTAATACGGAAGACACAAATACAATAAAATTTACACAGTTACACACAAATAAACCAAAAAAAAAAACATAAAAACAGACATGAAAAAAGTAACATAATACACAATTTTGTGTAACATAGTAGTGTCTAATAGCTGGAAGCATGGTGAACGATTGTGTTGCTCTGAGGATTCTCTCTGGTTAAGTACGAAACGCGTTAGTGTAGTGTGGTTTGTGTGTGGTCTTACAGTATGGGTGGCGGAGCTTCATGAATACAATTTTGTTGCATAATCATAGCTATCGTAAGGTCGCAGGGAGCAAAGTAACTGTTTATAGTTCATTGATACGGACCTCCACAAAGTAACGCTGATTCTATAAATTATAGCTAGTTTGTTTCACAAAATGGCCCCCAAACCTATTTAATTTTTTTAAACTTGTCTTCGTAGGAGCTAGTGACATCACGCATTCCTTCGTCGAGGAAAACGAACGCGACCGTTTCGGTTTCGCAGAACGCACCGTTGCACTATTTATATCCTTGCAACTTTATCAATGCCGTCTTAGAACCTCCACCCGAAACAAAATAGAACCCTACCACGTTGATCTTAAAAACGATAGGCGCTATTTATCGACGACATTACTAAAATGGCAATGCGACTTTTCGAAATGCAGCTGTAAACAGACGTATCAATCAGTTTTGAATCTTGTAGAGATAGTTTTAAGGATGTAGACGCTAATAGTCGACTGTAAATGTGGTTTTACAACTAAGCGCGGGAAAACGGCACAAATCATGACTCGGTATCTTATTACGATTGCATTCATATTCATAATATAATTCAAGTTTAGGATTAGGATATGGAAAATCCATCAAGAGCTAGTACTTACAATCGCTTGAATATTAATCTTTGAGTGTATATTTGGCTTAGCTATACCAGGAAGCAGGCTTAAGGAGATATGAAACCGAACGTTTACGTGCTAGATAAGCTTTCGAAAGTATTGGCAAACAGTTAACTTAAGGTAATGATAACTCTAGAATTAAACTGGAGTACTTTACAATCGATACCGATGTTTCGAGTCCATTGAAGACTCGTGAAGACCAAACCCAAGGATACCTAAGCTGCGTTGTGCACAATGCTGTCAATGAGACAACCGGATATATTCCAGTGGAGAGAACTTGACTGACTACAAAGCTTCAGATCTCGGGTTCGATTCGGTTGGGCCAGATATTAGTGTGAAAAATACAAAAATGTTTTTTTTTTTTATGGTATAGGGGGCAAACGAGCAGGCGGATCGCCTGATGGTAAGCGATTACCGTCGCCCATGGACACCTGCAACACCAGAAGAGTCACAAGTGCGTTGCCGGCCTTTAAGGTAGGAGTACGCTCTTTTGTTCTCGAGTCTTGGGTGTTTAATATGTATTTAAGTATGTATCTATCTAGAGGTATTTAAGTATGTTGATCCGTTGCCTAGTACCCATAGTACAAGCTTTGCTGACTTTGGGACATATTTAAGTAATTTGGCCTATCTTTAAAAGCCTTCCTCTCATGACTAGGTTAGCGGGAAGAAATCTGTTATTGGAGCTTAGGTAAGTTCGATTTGTACTACATATTTTCTTTGTGAGTACTACGTACTTGCATTTATAAGTTTTTATAAGCAACAAAGAGTCCCAGTCCCTGGGGCCCAGGGGATCGCTGCGTGTGGTCCTTCCGGACGTTACGGACGCACGGGGACATTGGCCACACTACTGAACTGATAATAAGAGGTGTAGAATCCTTATCGTGAGTGTTTCCTTCCGAAGCTATCTTTTCTTCTCTCCCGCTGGCTCTACGAGTAAAGGTGCGACCAAACCGCTGCTTAAAAAACGGTGACGGCACGGAATCGCAGTGACGCACCGTATACGCACCATTTTTTTGCATGCTTTCCACACCGCTGCTTAAAATACGCAAACGGTGCGGAATCGCAGTGACGGGCCGTGAACGAGAAGACTTTTGCTAGGTAAAGTCCTGGCGATTACGGCACGTCACTGCGATTCCGTATTTTAAGCAGCGGTGTGGAGAGCATGCGATTAAAACGGTGCGCATACGGTGCGTCACTGCGATTCCGTGCCATCACCGTTTTTTAAGCAGCGGTTTGGTCGCACCTTATTACGGTATTTGACAACACCTGAATTTGCCATGTCATATATATTATTATGAAAATATAGATATACAGACAGTGCTAAGAAGAACAAACAGACAGACAGACAGCGTGAACAGAAAATTTAAATCGGTTGAAAATTGGATTTATAAAGATTTTTTGAAAAATCTATATGCTTGTCTCTTTCGCAATCGCTTTTCTCTATGCAGCAAGTATGTCTTTCTCTGTCTAATCATGAATTTCAAACCTTTATTACTGTTATTTGTAACTGGTATTTGTATGATATGATATATATATTTAGTTACTTTAGCAAAGAGCATAACGCACGTAGGTACATTACGGCTAAGTGCAGGTATTGATTCTAAAGCTAACGCAGCAGAGCGTGTGCAGGCATGCATCCGACATCAAACACATAAACAAACTTGGTAAGTAGGAGTAATTGCAGAGTATTTTTGCTGTGGGTTAAGGTATGAGCATTAAGTCTAGATTTCTGTGTGCATGTTAACTAAACGAATCGCTTACAACTATACATCGGTAATCTCGACTCCGACAAGGGATCTGATTCACTAAATCCAGCTCCAGTATCGGTACCGACTTCGCTTATCGACTCAGACTCCTTTATTGACTCCGGTTTTTTCGAGTTCGAGCAATTATTAGTTTGTCTATAGCCGCTCCGGCTCGGTTCGGTACCGAGGTACTGAAGTACCGATAAGTCTTAATGGCTCTTTGAATCTGTGAGTCACTTCGGATATACTTACTGCTGACTGGCGGACCGGCTCCGGGGAGCGGCTCTGAAATTGGTATCTTGCTATCCCTCTTCCTTTTTTAATAAATGCTGTTCGCGTGAGCGGGACGGCATATATCCGATCCGATCCGATGTGATTGAACGAAAGTGAAGTGAGCTGAATCGCCCATCGCGAGTCGCTCGATCCAATTGGTTGGTCGGAGTTAGTAACTCCTAGGAGTCGATAAGATTTGAAAGGAGTCGATAAGAGATTCGGATCCGCTTAAGGATCAGACTTTTTTGAATCTTCA
Source organism: Choristoneura fumiferana (assembly GCF_025370935.1). Taxonomy (NCBI): domain Eukaryota; kingdom Metazoa; phylum Arthropoda; class Insecta; order Lepidoptera; family Tortricidae; genus Choristoneura; species Choristoneura fumiferana. The sequence goes on along the minus strand of NC_133479.1, from coordinate 16,211,507 downwards.
GATCTATTTATTTATTTCCATTGTTAAGTCATGTACCATCAGCCAAATAAGTGGTCTATCAATTTCGAAACAAGTTCCTATCAAATGAATATGTCGCTAAAGTCGAACTTTCAAGTTGACAGACTCGTCTATTAGCATTATTGTTTTATGACATGCAAACAATTATCAACTTTAGGGTGGTAGACCACATATTTGGCTGATGGGACATAGCAATTAAGGTGTTGCAGAAAATAATAGTTAGACCATGACGCCCTGTAAGGGCACACAATATTGTCTTAAAAGTAAGAAAACTATACGCCAAATAAATGAATTCTATTCTATTCTATTCTATACGTCTTAATTTACATTAACAAAATTAAGGAAAACTTTTAATTTATTTAATAATTAATAATAATAAATTAAATAAATTGTAATTAATAAATTACAAGATTAGATATTTAACTAAAAACTAATCTAATAAAGTAACATATACATTTTTACAATTTCTGGTCAGTAAGTAATAATATTATAACTCGTCAAGTCGTCATCGTTTAAAAAATCCTCAACAGAATAATAGCATTTCGCAATTAATAATTTATTTAGTCCATTCTTAAACACATCGTCACGAGTTTCTTGCTTTATTGAGTGAGGATTTTTTTAAATTATTTATTACTATACAGGATTTACCGGATTTACCCATCTCTACTTCCAACTATTACAATCGTGCAATTGTACTAAGCCGGTCTTCTAATTATTTCAGTACACTAGTATGCAACAGGTGCATGGTTTGCTCCCGTTCCGATATCTATACCGTTTCTTTTTGCTATCTCACTCTCACTCAAAATATAAAGTACATTAAGGATTCACAAAGTCCACATTGTTCAGTTTGATTTGGATCACGCTTGGCTGTCCGGCCAATGAGAGATATTCATCTATTCGGATTACCACGGCGCTCTTTTCTAACGAAGACTCAACAGTCCGCTAGCAGATAACGGATAAGCCTTGATGTCAACTAGCAATATTGTTTATTTAGCTGAAAATTAGAAAATTGCCACTGGGGGTTTTTGATGGCGAATAACACTAAGTTTCATCTGGGATAACTTGTGTTTTCGAGTCGTAGCCCGAGCGAAGCTCGGTCGATCAGGCGCTAAATGTAATTATCCCGACTGTAGGTACGCAAGTTATTCAGGCACAATTAAACTAATTAACGTTCAGCAAAGACCTTTTTATGGAATTTATTTTTATAATATTGAATTTTTAAGTATTTAGCGGGGCCAAATGCCTGCGAAATGTTGATTGGTCGCTAAAAAGTCCATGTTACAAGAACTGTGATAAATTATTTCTAAACTTTGTAAGGTGTAGCTTTAGAAAAACCTTTTATTGCGCACAGTAATAACGTTACCTATGCAACAAACAATTTGACAAAAGATTGTTTTATTAATGAGTTCTTTATCGTTATGAAAAACACTACATGCTAGATAGGTATTCCTTGAGTTTTTAGGGGAACCCTTATATAGGATCACTTGGTTGTCCGTCTGTGCGTCTGTCAAGACCCTTTTTCTCAGGAATGCGTGAAGTCATCGTCATCATCATATCAGACAGCCGTAGAACGTCCACTGTTGGACATCCCCTTCATCACCTCCCCCATACTCGTAGACCTTCAGTTGCTTCGGTTGGATACGGCCTGCATCCACCGTGAGTTCGCGGCTATAACCAGGTCATCCATCCATCTCGTTGGTGGACGTTCTACGCTGCGCCTGCCGATCCGCGGTTTCCATTCGAGAACTCTTCAGCCCAACGGCCATCTGTACGAGTATCTACATCTGCCGAAAGAATCATCGTTAAACTAATCCATTCATTCAGTTCCGTTCATCTTACATCTACCGAAAACATCACCGTGAAACTTATTTATTCATTCATCCCGCTCATTCCGCTAACTTGCACTACGCGCAAACGCAACATTGTTGCTAAAAGCGTGTCCCAACTTCCAACGGTTTGGACTTTGTACAAAAAACGCATTCGTAATGAGACTGTTCACCCGACATAAAGGATAGTTATTAACCTGAACTCCTGACTGGCTCATCAACGCCTGGCCCAAATCCTTGGGCCTATAAAATTGACGCATAAAAACTTCCTAAATATAAGTAAGTTAGCGAAACAGAATTTTCTCAATTGCTATTTTTATTATTAGCAGCTGGTTTGTTCAACGAAAACCTAAGATTTTTTATGCATTTCCTTTTCAAGTGCGCTTGCCCCTATATCAGGCTGAGCAAAGCCCGCTTAGAGATGAGGTTTCGAATTCAAATTGAAATTTAAAAAGCGAACTTTTTTTATATTTCGCAAGACGATTGAAGAACCCAAATAAGTTATAAAATAAATAAGGCTTAGCTACACAACAACAGGAATTCACCACCTGTTTTATATTTACGAAAATAGCGAGACACTTGAATCACCAACTTACCACCCGCAGAACAACATTACAGTACGAACAAAAACGAACGCGGTAGTAATTACAAATAAACAGACCAGATTTTCCCTCCTAGACGTACTTCAACAGTTCATCGATCTCCACGAAAATAAAGAGCTAATCTGTCTACATTTCCATAAGTTCGATAATCTGTCCGAAGGTTATTTTGTCCGACTATACTAACAGTTTGCTACGCTATTATAAGCTTTCTCGTGTCCGAATAAGGTGTTCAACACCCGTTCTAATGCGTGCGGAAAAGCCTTATAAATATAAGGTCAGCATATTTTGCGCTATTCATATTTAAAAAATAGGCTTAAGTAATGGAGGCATCAAAGAATATTAGCGTAAAACGGGCATTAAAGGTCTACTCACTACACTGTATCATACCACGACCGTAATAAAAACGTGTCAGGCAAAAATATATTCTTTGTATCGAAAAGTATGAGACTATGCCCACTAGCACGTTTCGTAACCAACCGTCGCCGTCACGTGCCATGCACGGAGCGTCAAAAGCGGTGCCGATACGCTTCTTAAGCTAGAAACACACTGACGCCGGAGGCGGAGCGGTGCCGGTTGTAATATTCGAGCTGTGAAAGAGGGCATACCTACATAATACCGCGCCACGCTTATTTCCCGCTCGGTATTCTGTGTGCCCTCTATCATGTTAGCTCGAATATTAGCCGCGCCGCACCGCCCCGCTACCGCTCTCTGTGTGTTTCAAGCTTTATAGGTATGACTATAATATATAGGTATGGCTTTATAGGTAGGAGTGAGGCCAAGTATAGCTTTATGCTGGAAAGAATCCAAAATAAATATGTGAGGCTGCTATACTTAAAAATGTATGGCGTGTATCCTTTTTACCCACTCATGTATCCCACATTATTTGTGTTAGGTATGGTAGGTTATAACCAGTTGGAAGTCAGGCGGGAGCTGGCCCTCGCTTCGTATTTATTTAAGTTGTTGCGAGGAAAGATCAATAATCCTTGTGTACTGGCGACGATTGGCTTGCGCGTGCCGGACCGCTACGTGTGGCGGCGGCACGCAGCGGCAGTGCCGCTGCTGGCCGTGCCGCGCGCGCGCACCAACATGCGGCGCGGGTCGCCGCTCAAATCGATGTCTTTTGTTGTTCGCTCAGTGAATTCACAAAAGTAACTTTATTTGTTTTATGTTATTAATTGTAAGTACGTATAAAATGTAAATTAGGTATATACTTTAAATATATAAGGAGCTTGCTACTCTATCGTATTGGGTAACTGTAATGATAGATGTAATGTTTATTAGAAATAAAATAAAATAAAAATAAATAAAATGACACGCCGTTGACTTGTTGCAGTCCGTGTCGCGTTACATTCCGTGCCTGATAGATTCCTATTATTTTTACGGTTATTGATACGGTGTAGTGTGTAGAGACCTTAATAGAAGGAAGCTGATAACTATACGAAACTGTTTTTCCCCAGGTGTTGGAAATTCTTCTTTCCTCGTATTTTGACGTATCAACACGTGTTGTGACTAGAACGAGCTTAGCAACGTATGCTATTTCGAGTTTATTTGTCACTTTCACTTTTCACGTGTGCGTAAACATAATAATATAGTATTAGTGCTTAGTATTAGCGCAACTACAAGTGCAAGTAAATAAAAGTTGATCCTGTTTTCTAAGCGATAAGTTAAACTCCAACTAAAAACGTACTAATGCACTCGTCACTTCAAGTTAGGGTATATAACTGACCACTAAGGGGATGTTTCACCATTCATTGATGTGTTAACTGACGGTTAAATGTGATGCCGTCTCTATTTGTTTTGTTCGAATTGACGGAGACGGCATCACATTTAACCGTCAGTTAACACTAACCAATGGATGGTGAAACAGCCCCTAATACTAATATCATTCACTTACAGCAACGTGCGAACGTTTACTTGTTGTCTGAAGATAAGTCCCTGGTTAATAACACTAATTATTGACAAGTAGCGTATGTACGCTGGAAGAACAGATAACCGTTGGACGAGAACAGTTCTCGAATTGCGATCACGAACCGGAAAACGAAGCGTTGGCAGGCCTCCCACTAGGTGGACTGACGACATCGTGAGAGTTGTGGGCAACCGGCGGGAGTAAGTGGCGAGTTGTCGTTCATTGTCTTCTGCATTATTATGCTAGATTAAAATTGATTCGATTTTTGATAGGATAGGTTAGAACTGTGATCCCAGCAGACATGAGTGGCCACCATAAAACATTACTAGTTCTTAATTAACAACAGCGTTATGGATAAAAAAAATAGAATTGACATTAAAAATAAAATAAAAATTCGTAAGCCGGACTTTTATGAACTTCTTTGATAGTATGCGTGGACCTCGGATGGAATGGCGTGCATTACAAGTGGAAGTACAAATGAAGGAGCAACAAAATGATGAGGAGAAAAATTAGGAAAAGTGACGATTATGACTACGAATTGTTGTAGAAAAATATTCTTTTAAAAAAATGATGTCAGCCAACATGGACACTATTGGACACCGCCTAATATGGTCTCGCCGGAATACCAGCGCTGACTCCACCATTTATGCTGAGCCGGGACCATTCCCAGCACAAACAAATATTTACAACTTTTTGTTTAGTATTTTTGTATTCTTATTTTTTTATATTTCCATAATTTTTGTCTGTGGCCCGAATAAACTTATTTCGTTTCATTTCATCTACATCGTGACCTCATCTCAGTACCACTTCGCTCTTTACGGTTGAAATCAAAACGCATCGACAAGTTTCACAAGCCGTGTTACCAATTGACGTCATTTGCCACCATGGTGCCCCACAACGGCGGCAGTCTGCAGATACCACGAAAACCGTTACATATTTATGCAAATATGGAATTGCTATCGTTGTGTAAACACCCTGTATTTTCTGCACGCCAGCTTTGGCGCCGCGGAACTGTACTATTAATAAAAACCGGCCAAGAGCGTGTCGGGCACGCCCAAAATAGGGTTCCGTAGCCATTATTTTATACGAAATCTTCCAAGTTTAAGTATATTTTATACCTTAGGCTGCTATTTAAGAGTAAAACTAATACTATAATTACTACCATCCTGAATTTTTTAGGTTTAGATTTTAGAGGGGGGGGAGGCACGATCGATTTTAAATCACCCACACTTAACGTCTAAAAATTTTTTTATTTTTGTTTTTATTGCACCATTTTGTCGGCATCCGTGAAAAAGACAGACAGACAGACAGACATGGCGAAACTATAAGGGTTCCGTTTTTGCCTTTTTGGCTCCGGAACCCTAATAAACGATAGACATATACAAGTGTAAAAATATGTACGTACGTACTCATAAGTCAAAAGTTGTCGGTGGCGTAGGGTTTTTGTTGGGATAGGTGTTAGGATTTTAGCAAAAGCATTTGTAGCCGTCAGATGTCTTAAAAGGATACATATGGATACTACTTATATCCACGTTGGCTAAAAAATATAAAACAAATATGTTAATATTCCAGTTTTCATTTTATTATTCAAAGTTTTAAATTAATAAAAACAATCGCCACCACCACCCAAAGTTTATTCTCCTTACGTGGTTTTTCTTCATTATTTACCTACACAAACAAAATTACGTAACAATATCGTACTAACTAACCTTATCATTATCAATATTTCAGTTCAATTCAATTAATTATTGTGTAACAGGAAGGAAAACTTATTCATTACAAATCACAAGTACTACATTGTAACGACCTGTATAAAACCAACCAAACCGTGACCCACAGTGGAACCATTTCACAGAAAACGCCACTATGACATCGCATTGCCCGACAAGAGAAAGTCATTACGAAACTTGCAGTAACAACGTTCTATGTTAGGTAGGGAATCAAACACTTCAACCGTAGCATTTGTATGGAAACTTTGAAATCAGTATGCGCGTATTTCTAGAAACCGTTTAGGGTTTCCCCTAACCCTAGTGCACATGCAAATATGCTAATGCTATGCGTTTAGTGCAAATATGCGAGAGGCGCCTACATCCTGCATGGCGGATAGATATGCTGGATTGTTTAAGCTAGAAATACACTGACAGCGGTGGCGGAGCGGTGCAGCGCGGCGCGGAGGCGGTACCGATTGTAATATTCGAGCTAACGTGAAAGAGGCTACACAGAATACCGCGTGGGAAATAAGCGTGGCGCAACATTACAACTGCTAACCCTGCCGTGAAGCGGAGGTGCTTGCACTGTTGTGTTTCGGCGTGGAGAGTAAGACAGCCGGTGTAATTACTGGCACTTGAGGTATCCCATCTTAGGCCTCTAGGTTGGCAACGCATCTGCAATACCCCTGGTGTTGCAGATGTTTATGGGTGGTGTCGATCTCTTACCATCAGGAGACCCACTTGCTCGTTTGCCATCCAGTCGAATAAAAAAAAAAAAACGGCTCCACGCACGGACGCACCCGCTCCGCCTCCGCTGTCAGTAGGTTTCTAGCTTTATGAAGGGCTGTTGATAAATAATGCGGGTTGCGATTGTACTTAGTAGTTTAAAGGGAAAACGCTATTTACTTACTACTAGTCGTTACACGCGGTTTCGCACGCAGCACACAGTTGAAAGGAATTTCCGAAATTTCGCAAGAATCCCGTGGGGATTCCCAAAACCATGGATTTCATTAACGCTGCGTAAAAAGCAACTGCGCCGAATTTCAAGTCTCTAATAAGTTTAAATTTTGAGATTTTATCCCGACCCCGCGGGGATATCGGGATAAAAAAGTAGCGTGTTATTCCAGACGTCCAGCTATCTATATACCAAATTTCAACAGATTTGAAACCTAGATCTCCGATTTGCAACTCTAACACTATGCTTGGAGTTGGTTGATAGATCACTACAAACCACCGCCGTATCACCGCATGGTGTACGGTTGTGTTGCACTGAAGGATGAACTCTGGTTGAGTTCGAAACAGCAGTGTTGTGTGGTGGTGGTGACTGATGATAGTTGGGTTTGTGTGATTTGTGTGTGTTCTTCTACAGTGGTGGTGGAGGAGCCGCATACACATACTTGTTGTATAGAGTACTATCGCACAGACAGCGGACGACCAAGTGGTTAGAGAACCAGACTACGAAGCTTGAGGCCCCGGGTTCGATCTCCCGCCGGGGCAGACATTTGCGTGAATAATACGAACGTTTGTTCTCGGGTCTTGGATGCTTAATATGTATTTAAGTATGTATTTATCTATTTAAGTACGATTTTCCGTTGCCTAGTACCTACCCATAGAAGCTTAGCTTAGTTTGGGACTAGGTCAATTGGTGTCAATAATGTACCATGATATTTATTTATTTTAGGTTGCTTCGGGTAAGCAAAGTATGTCTTCTTCTAAACTAATAAAATAACACTAATGTTCGTAACTTATACTCAATTTATTTTTACATTTGAAACATAATGGTAAAATTTGGACACGTTTTTAAATGAAACGCTGAAACTATGTATGTATTTAAAATCGTGTTAACTTGTATAGTAAAAACATAATAAATACCGCTAATAAATGTACATGTATGTAGGTATTTTTAGTCCATTTGTGTTCTCAATACCGAGATACGTGTTACAATTTGACCGTTAATTCAAACCTTAAACGGAGTACATCAAAGTTCGTGAATGGTGATGGTGAGCTGTACGGCATTGGATCCTTGCTGTCCATTACTGGGTAGGTACTACTGTGCTTAATATGTCCGTGATTGGTGCCATCACCCTAGATCAGTGTTTTTACTCGGCTGCCCGAAGGAGGGTTATGTTTTTCGAGCGTATGTATGTATGTGGGTATGTATGTCTATTTGTTTGGTCCTAAACGGCTAGATGGATTTTAACATATGAGGTATCATTGGATTCGTCATAACTGTCGGAGTGACATAGGCTATATAAATTTCAATATGGCGTCTGCAAAAAAAAATATGGCCGAGGAATGAAAAAATATATTTTGTATTGTAAAATATGGGTATCAAATGAAAGCTAATAATTAATCTAAATATATATGGGTTATAATACTTTTAATCTACCATTTTCTCATAAATATCAAAAAAGTGTAAATTAAAACATTATATATAAAAAAAAAACTCGACTGCCAAAACTAAAAGGAAGAAAATAAGTCTAGTGGTCTAGAACTGTTAAGTAGCTAATTTAAAGTTCAACAGTCGGGACCCATTTAAATCGTGACGCTCAAAAACTCTTAGTAATGGGTCTCGACTGTTGAACTTTAAATTAGCTACTTAACAGAGTTCTAGACCACTAGACTTATTTTCTTCCTTTTAGTTCTGGCGCTAGGATTTTTTTGATTTTTTTAATTTAATTTGTGGGCCGCGACCCCCCGGGGTGTCGCGGACGACCCTGAAGGGTGTCGCGTATCTTTAAAATACTCTCACAGTTATTGTGTACTAGTGTATACCCGCGGCTTCGCACACGTAAATCATTAGATCCAGAGCTGAATTGAAATTTAGAGATTTTTTAAAATTCCCGTGGAAATTCCCGAAAATTAAATCGTGGTTTTCATTGACGTTACATTAAAAACAATGATGTCAAATTTCATGACTCTAAGCCGAACAGTTGTTATTTCAAGATTTTATCCCTATCCCGTGGAAATATCGGAATAAAAAGTAGCCTATATTTTATTCCAGATGTCCAGCTATCTACATACCAAATTTTATCCAAATCCATCCAATCGTTTCAGCGTGAAGGATTAACAAACATACTCACAAACTTTCGCATTTATTATTATCAACCTAAGATAATACAAATAATACGGTATTTGACTATTTTGTATATGTTTTATAAATTAAAACTACACAATGCCTGTTATCGAATAGAAGAACAATTTTTAAGCTACCTTTACAAATAACAAAGTCTCACCAGTTTTGTACTTTTTCACCTTTTTTGTCACGAATAAATGATTACTAAATTACTGTAATAACAAAGTTATCATCATCATCATCATCATGTCAGCCGAAAGACGTCCACTGCTGGACATAGGCCTCCCCCAAGGCTCTCCACTCAGACCGGTCTTGTGCTTTTCGCATCCACCGCGATCCCGCGATCTTAACCAGGTCGTCGCTCCATCTTGTTGGAGGTCTACCGACAGCTCGTCTCCCGGTCCGCGGACGCCATTCAACAAAGTTATACAGGTTTGAAATTCAAGATTAGACAGAGAAAGACATACTGGCATGTGACGTCATACGCCAGTACCGCCATACTTGCTGCATAGAGAAAAGCGTTTGAGAAAGAGACAGGTATAAATCTAATTTTTAACCGATTTAAATTTTCTCTTCGCTAAACACTATCTGTATATCTATATTTTCGTAATAATATTAATATATGGCAAAATCAGGAGTTGTCAAAAACCGTATTGCAAATGGAGGTAAGCAGGGGGTCGCTAAATATTTTTCAAACCAAGGGGGGGTCGCGTCCTGAAAGTTTGAAAAACACTGCCCCAGATCACAACCTTCCCTAACACATGACTGCCGACAGCATCGGCCCAGCCTTCCGGATTCCCCGACGTATGACGAGCGCCTATTCGCAGCGCGCGCACCGCCGCGAGAATAGATAACTGTGACAGTGCCATCCCAGAAATAAAGCCAAGCCACCGGCCAAGTCATGAGACCCAGTGTTATACTGCTTATCCCTAGGATCCTTAATTATTAAAAAAAAGTGGCTAAGCGCGAGTTTAACTCACTATTTTACACGTTGTATACTTTCCTAGAGAAAACGGAAATTTCCCAAGTCATTTTAATTACTTGTACAGCCAGCAACAAAAATATACATACGTTTGAAGTGTCATAAATATAGAATAAATAGAAAAATAGAAATAGAAACGTTTATTCGCTAATTCGCAAATTACATATTATAAGTAAGTACACAAACAAGTATAAAATAAATATTAACGACAGTATTTGCGAAATCGCGAAACGGTCTCAGCTCAGCATAGTGTTGGCCGTAGAGGCCAACGCTGTAAATATGTATACAGGACTTTATTGCCTCAACATTAAGGACGTGTATACATATTTTTTGCACTTTGGTTGTATCCATATCTTTGTTGGGCGAATATTCAGCGTTTCTGCAGCGTTTTTTTTGTCATGGTGTCTTCGCAGGTGTTATTAAAAGAGGTAATGCCCAGGGTTGTTTTTTTATGAAAATTTAAGACAATACCGATGCTGAATAGCGTGATTAAAATTCTTCTGACTTGTCTTTTCGTTGTGTTATATAAACGTGGTACGCTAATGACGTTTGACCGCGCGGTCAAAACGCTCGAATATTTGTCCCGTTGCTGACTGTATATACCATAGGTTTTTTTACAGGTTTCCCTATTATCAATACCTATGTAATTATTTTCTGTACTTGTATTTTGTTATCAACATTTTAGGTACTTACACTAATTTCGGAGATAAATAAATGTCCTAGAATACGAGTTAACAATAACAGAGAGGAAAAACTCCGAGCTCGATCACCCAGGCACTATAAGTACATAATAATACACATACAATAAATATACTGCTTATAAAAAACAACAACGAAAACGCCAAAAAGGCCGTACGTCCTTCGCTCAGCTGTTTCCAGTACCTATATAGGTATTTAAGAGCTGTGCTGTGCGAGGACAGTCAAATGAAGCATTTTTCATTTTATTTCATTTTAACATTGTTACTAACCTTAGCTTATTAAGATTATAGTTACTGACTAATTATGGACCCTGAGCCCGAAATAAAATATTTTTAATTTAATTGGGTTCCACACTGATTGGGTTCCAAGCGACGGGCACCGGAGCAGAGGTAGGCCTAAAAGAAGGTGGCGGGACGATTTGGAGCGATTCCAGCCGGACCGGCAACATTTTGCCGAAGCCAGAGACGAGTGGAAGGAGAAAGAAAGGGGAGGCCTTTGCCCAGCAATGGGACTCTATATAGGTTATTTAAAAAAAAAAATTTAATCATACATACACATTCTCTCACATCTTTGGTTACAATATGCAGCAGTCCGAGTATGCTTCAAGAGTCAAGACTAAAACGACTTTGAAGACAGTATAAAATTTGAAACTATCCTATTTTAAGGAGGGGCCTCTCGGGGAAACTCCGGCGTGCACTGGAAAAGTTTCAGTCTATAAATAAATGATGCTGTTTCGCCATGAAAACTACCAAGTGCAAACTTGGGCGTGCGGGACTTTTGATTAATCGAGCAAGCAGTAGCAGGTTATGCTTATAAGTCTTTTTTATTCGCGATCGAGCTGTTGTTTTTTAGGGTTCCGTACCCTAAAGGGTGACAAACGGAACCATATTAAGGTGATTTTCCGCCGGCGAGGCGAGACGAGAATTGAAATTTGTATGGCGGCGCCCGCGGCAGCCTGCGCGGCGGCTCGCGGCGAGCGCGCCAGAATGCATACAAATTTCAATTCTCGTCTCGCCTCGTCTCGTCTCACCTCGCCGGTGGAAAAACACCATTAATAATGGCACACTGGCGCTCTGTCTGTCCGTCACAGGGCAGTATCTCCACAAACGTAATATACATACATCCAAAATTTAAATATAAATTTACGCTTACTACTACAAAAATACTCGTACTCCAGCGGTTGGCAACGGGGTTGCGTGGAGCACGCGCAGGCGCAATGGCGCTTTGGAAAGGCTGCTAAAGGGCGATGATGATGGTGATGATGACCAGTTCATTCTTGTTTGTATCATGTCAGTAGTACGGGTATTGGTTGTACCATCAGCCAAAAAAGTGGCCTATCAAGTTTTTTAAGTCCAAGTTCCTATCAAATGAATATGTCGCTAAAGTCGAACTTTCAAGTTGACAGGCACGTCTATTGGCATTATTGTTTTATGACTTACAAACGATTATCAACTTAAGGGTGGTAGACCACATAATATTTGGCCGATGGTATCTCATGGTCTTCACCCTTAAAACTATTTTTTTTCAGCTTTAAGTACAATCGAAAGTTATGGAGTAAAATAGATCGCACATACCAGGCTGAAAACTATTCGCTGCAAATGTCTAATATTCCATACAACTGCCAAAAAAATATCGTGAAATTAGTTTTGACAAGGTTTCACTCAGTAACGTTGTACATTGTCAACAGATAATAATTACATGGCTTACAAAGTTTATCAATGGCCATCAGACTTAAATAAAAAACGGATCAATCAAAAGTCACCGGCAAAAAAAAAACCGAATCTCGAGATTCAATTGCCAACTTGCCTATTCAGTTAATCGTGTCGCTATAGTCTTTGAATTACGCCAAATTAGCCAGCGACAATGTTAGTCATATTTTTGACCGTCGGCACAGTTAAGTTTGCAACACAGTCGGCCTAGTAACGTGTTTTTTTTTTCTAACATCTACCTAACGGTACGTGATTCAGTCGAGCTGATATATATCTGTGGTCAGAACAAAGACCAATCGGTTGTCACGTCCGATTCAGTGTAATTACTGATACAGAGATAGTTAATTACGGTATCAAATTATTGGTTGTATATTAGCTGGCAAGATGTCCGGATTAAAAAAAACCATGGGTGGCCTGGTTGATGGGAGAATTTAGTTATTTTCAATGATTATTCTGTTTTAGCCACAAAATAAATAATATGTTTCATAGTTTACAAATTATCTATTTATGTAGTCTTATGTAGAAAGAAAACGGTGTAGTATATCTTTGTAGCGGTCTGAGGGTCATCAACGGTGCTGGCTGAAAATTAGCGCTGGGGTGTTTATTATTGGGTGACATCTATTTGGCATATTTTGTAATGTCCGAAACTTATTACGCATAACAGGTTTCGCATAATTTATTTACGCCGAATCTTAAGCTTGCCGAAATTTAGTTCGGCATAATTCTTTATAAGCCGAATGATTGTTTACCCGAATATTATATTAGCATAATATTAACATGGCCGATTTTATTATGGATAATATTGTTTAGCATATATGTAATTTAGCCGAATTTTAATAGCCCGAAATCCTGTGCAAATCTATGTCCGAAAATAAATTAAGTACTATTTCTTGATTAGTGTAAGTAATGGTAAATATAAAAACGGTAAATGGTAACACTATTACGACTAGAAAAAATAGGTTATTAGGTTAGGTTAGATAGAATTGTATTTGTAACGGAACGAACAGCCACCAGTAAAAGAGGCACGGTCATCAAAAGGGGGGACAGGGGCGAAAGGGGTTAGTAAGCTTAGGTAATACAAAACAGAGCAACGTTGAGGAAATCATCGTTTCTGTTGTAATATTAAAGGATACTCATTTTATTATATCGGCAAAATCACATTATGCGAAAGTAGCATTCTGCGTAACTAATTTATGCGTACCTAAGTCATTTTGTGCCTAAACAAAATTCGACTTACATTGGTTATGCGTAAAATAATTCGGCGTAATATAACTATGCGAAAACAGATTCGTCACAAATACTATTATGCCTAAACAGATTATGCAAAATAGAATTATGACATTAAACAAATGCGTAAACAAGGGGAACCGTTTATTATTAACGCTTCAGCATTGTGCTGAGCTAGTGTCCGATTCACAACAGCAATGACACATACTTGCCTTCGTGTTGTCTATTTGTACTTAATACTATTGTTGTGTCTTGTCTTGTGAATAAATCTATTTTCTTTCTTTCTTTCTTTCTTTCTTTTATCTCTCTTGAATAATATTCGCTACGGGATCGAAACAGAAATGAGAAGATGTGTACGAGAACGAGGGTCAACGATATACTCGTAGCCAAGCGAATTAGCTTGTTGAAGCGGAAATGGGCAGGCCATATAGCACGGAGAACAGATGGCCGTTTGGGTCGAAAATTCTACAGCGTAGGACGTCCACCAACTAGATGGACAGACGACCTGGTTAAAGCAGCAGTTTCATGGTGAGTGCAATCCGCTTCCAACCGAAGCTACTGAAGGTATAATTATGGGGAAGACCTAGATCTAAGAGTGGACGTCTTACGGCCGCTGATATGATGATGATGATGATAAAAAAACTACTTAACAAGAATGTACCTACCAAGATAAATTTAATACCGCATTGCTCTAGTTTCACCAAAATATACCAGTATATTAGTTCCATTAAAACATTGGCGAAGTGTGAATAGACCTCGCGCAAGAACGGTTCCATACCTACAACCAAACAATTGGTATTATAGAATAGAATATTAATTATTTAAAACAACAAAGATCCAATATGTTAGTAAAAAGTTTCAAAAAAAAATACAATACAATGAATGCAATGACTCTTTCTTTAACGCCAACACATTTTATTTTTTGTTTGACTGGATGGCAAACGAGCAAGTGGGTCTCCTGATGGTAAGAGATCACCACCGCCCATACTTAAACATCTCCAACACCAGGGGTATTGCAGATGCGTTGCCAACCTAGAGGTCTAAGATGGGATACTTCAAGTGCCAGTAATTTCACCGGCTGTCTTACTCTCCACGCCGAAACACAACAGTGCAAGCACTGCTGCTTCACGGCAGGATTAGCGAGCAAGATGGTGGTAGCAATCCGGGCGGACCTTGCACAAGGTCCTACCACCTGCATAGTGAACAGTACAGAAAACACAGGTATATTAAAAGAGATTAAAAACATCGAAAACAAGAAAAACGCTTACATGAGAATTTCTTTATTTCGAGACTTATTTTTGCTTTAATGACCATAGTAATGAGTTGTCGTTCATTGTAGAGTTCTAAGGGGAAGGCCTTTGGTCAGCAATGGACGTCTTCCGGCTGATGATGATGATGATGATAAAGATGACCATAATGAAACACAGTTTTTGAAATTTCAAGTGTTCAAAAGACAGCCGTGTGACAGATTATACAGACATACTGCGGAGCCTAAGACCCGAACCGGGCGGGGTGTATCTAGTACCTCGGGAATGCGCGAGTGTCTATCTGAAAGAGGTGTATGTAGCTCTAGTAGGTACTTCGGGAATGCGCGAGTGTCTATCTGGACGGGGTGTATCTAGTACCTCGGGAACGCGCGAGTGTCTACCTGAACGGGGTGTATGTAGCTCTAGTACCTCGGGAACGCGCGAGTGTCTATCTGAAAGAGGTGTATGTAGCTCTAGTACTTCGGGAACGCGCGAGTGTCTATCTGAACGGGGTGTATGTAGCTCTAGTACCTCGGGAACGCGCGAGTGTCTATCTGAAAGAGGTGTATGTAGCTCTAGTACTTCGGGAACGCGCGAGTGTCTATCTGGACGGGGTGTATGTAGCTCTAGTACCTCTGGAACGCGCGAGTGTCTATCTTAAAGAGGTGTATGTAGCTCTAGTACTTCGGGAACGCGCGAGTGTCTATCTGGACGGGGTGTATGTAGCTCTAGTACCTCTGGAACGCGCGAGTGTCTATCTGAACGGGGTGTATGTAGCTCTAGTACCTCGGGAACGCGCGAGTGTCTATCTGAAAGAGGTGTATGTAGCTCTAGTACTTCGGGAACGCGCGAGTGTCTACCTGAACGGGGTGTATGTAGCTCTAGTACCTCGGGAACGCGCGAGTGTCTATCTGAAAGAGGTGTATGTAGCTCTAGTACTTCGGGAACGCGCGAGTGTCTATCTGAACGGGGTGTATGTAGCTCTAGTACCTCGGGAACGCGCGAGTGTCTATCTGAAAGAGGTGTATGTAGCTCTAGTACTTCGGGAACGCGCGAGTGTCTACCTGAACGGGGTGTATGTAGCTCTAGTACCTCTGGAACGCGCGAGTGTCTACCTGAACGGGGTGTATGTAGCTCTAGTACCTCGGGAACGCGCGAGTGTCTATCTGAAAGAGGTGTATGTAGCTCTAGTACTTCGGGAACGCCCGAGTGTCTACCTGAACGGGGTGTATGTAGCTCTAGTACCTCTGGAACGCGCGAGTGTCTATCTGAAAGAGGTGTATGTAGCTCTAGTACTTCAGGAACGCGCGAGTGTCTACCTGAACGGGGTGTATGTAGCTCTAGTACCTCGGGAACGCGCGAGTGTCTATCTGAAAGAGGTGTATGTAGCTCTAGTACTTCGGGAACGCGCGAGTGTCTATCTGGACGGGGTGTATGTAGCTCTAGTACTTTGGGAACGCGCGAGTGTCTATCTGAAAGAGGTGTATGTAGCTCTAGTACTTCGGGAACGCGCGAGTGTCTATCTGGACGGGGTGTATGTAGCTCTAGTACTTCTGGAACGCGCGAGTGTCTATCTGAAAGAGGTGTATGTAGCTCTAGTACCTCGGGAACGCGCGAGTGTCTATCTGAAAGAGGTGTATGTAGCTCTAGTACCTCTGGAACGCGCGAGTGTCTATCTGGACGGGGTGTATGTAGCTCTAGTACCTCTGGAACGCGCGAGTGCACTCGCGCGCAAAACGCTCCGTCTGGTCAGGGTCTTAGCAACAGGATTTCGTTACTCTTTAGATATGGAACCCTAAAAAAATATGGAACTCGACACTATCATCACCATCATCAGCCTAATTTATCTTATTGGTGGAATTTAAGAGACTTATCTCGATGTGCATAACCTCTGATTTTATGGGGCAGCTCTTATCACTGCAGCGGAAGGCTAATGATAATGCATCGCCGAATTCTCAGCTTCATTTTTGATCCCCGACGCAAAAAGAGCGGTGTTATAAGTTTTACCGCTGTGTGTCTGTTTGTCTGTCTGTCTATCTATGGCACCGTAGCTCTTAAACGGGTGAACCGATTTGAATGCGGTTTTTTTATTTGAAAGCAGGTTTTCTGGCAATGGTTTTTAGACATGTTTTATCAAAATCGGTTCAGCCGTTTTTGAGATATTGAACTTTGTATCATAGTATATTGTATGTACAATACGTAGGATATCCGTTCATTACGCAAACTCTAAAACTGTAAATATTTCAGGATTTATTTCAGGGCCATTATGTAGTAGTACCCTTTAAGTTTGGACGTTAGGTGAGGTTAGTTTTATAAAAATAAAAATTTACAGTTTCAGAAATATTAAACAGTTGCCAAATGAAAAGTTTGAGGACAATACAGCCAGGGTCGCGTTCACGTGGAGGCCGCATGGGAGCAGGCGGCGGGGCCGGCCGGCGCACACGTGGCAGCGCACCGTGGACGCCGAGCTGCGGGCGGCCGGGCTGAGTTGGGGAGACGCGGAGCAACAGGCGCAGGACAGGAGCGGATGGCGACGTCTCACGAAGGCCCTTTGTACCACTGGGGTACCATAGGACGACAACGAACGAAATGAAAAGTGGCGAAATGAATCAGGTTGCCAAACATTAGTTGCGAAACATTAGTGAACCCAATATGATATGAGACTGACTTACAAATAGACAATGCATAGTCTAAACTCAACCACTAATGGCTGAAATTTTGCCGACCTAGATATTCGTTGATTGTAAAGGTGCACTAATAACAATGAACTTTGTTCTGTTTTTTTTCTGCAGATCAGTGCTTTTTCCTTACTGCCCGAAGGGTAATATTTTTCGAACGTATGTATCGCTGCTTTAGTTTGACAATGACAAAATCCAAAGAGCGTTACAATTAAACTTTGATTGAATACTGACTTAGTTTAAAATGTACTTAATGCCCTAGAGTTTTGAGTTGCGTCACTGCCAAACGAAAGCAGCGGTATGTTTTGAATGAAACAAAGTTTATTCCAGAACTGGCTGTTGCCCGCTATCCCGCGGGAACTATGCAATTTTCCGGTATAAAAACTATCCAATGTTCTTCCCCGGGACTCAATCCATCTGTATACCGAATTTCAACTTAATCGGTTTAGCGGTTTAGACGTTAAGAGGAAACAAAAATTAGTGCGATAAGCCCATAGGTATAAACGCTCCTTATTAACTTTTTAAATGTGGAACCCCAGAACGTATTTAACTAAACATACGAGTATGTTTCGACACCTTCCTCAACATGCAGCCGCGAGTTGGTGTACATTAAGATAACGTATCAGCGCGATTCCGACCTGACCCGTCGCTGTTAATAAGAGCGGCTCCGGTTGGCAACATTGTGGCTGATTTTTGGGGTTCCTTGGACCGAAAGTAGTGCTATGACCCATACGGCGGCTGCCCAAGTCAAACGTGAGGCCGGGGGATCATGTCCCTAACCATTTTTGAAAACAACCAGCCTGTTAAGTATAATTTAAGATCATCCTTTTGTATTTTTTTTAAAGTTAATTTTGTTAACTCTACAAGAATCCAACGAGGTCATTACGTGTTCCTTGTTTATTAATGCGATGTCACTATGCCGTTTACTGTGAACTGTGAATGGTGGCTGTTTTGGACGATAGTTTCTTTATTGACCGATAGGTGTCGCTGTACTTAAAAATAACCTAGATAACGTTTGACTGACTGTAAAACCATAAGATAGTCGAATGATTGAGTATTAAACGGATTGGCATAGCAACGGTGTTTGGTGTAAACAGTGGCTCATCAATTAAAATCCTTAATCGTACAATAAAGATTCATACAATACAATACAATGCAATACTATTAAGATTTTTTGTAGTTTGTTTTTATGACGTAAGTTTTCTGAGTGTCTGCGGGATTCATGCGCTTTTGGCCCAAACCATTAAGTAGCTCAGCGGAATAGTACATTAAAAGAAACCGAATTTCGGCTTACGTCTTGCTATATAATAAAACAAAAGAGAATATATAATGTGGCATTTTGAATCCGCCTCGCTTGGCTTAACACGTGCTAAAGGCACTGCATCAAAATTCTTATTTTTTTTGTTTACGCATCAAATTGCACATACTAATATACATGTAGTTGTTATTTGCCCCTCAATATGTCGAGTGTATATCCGGGATGTCTGATGACATTTTGTTCTTTACCCCTCACGAAACACTGTTTTATCCACCCCTTTAGGGTTAATTACCCCAAGGTTCGAATACAATGGTCTAGACTAGACGTTTAGATGATACAGGTAAATGTATCGCTTTCATTTCCCTACAAAAGGAACCTGAATTCTATTCGGTGAAGGCTGAGGAGTATCATGATAACGTCTCGGAATAGCAACTGTCGCTTAATTATCGCAAACTGTATTAACTGTATGACGGGCGTCGCTTGCTGCGTTTGCTGCTTGCTGAGTTTCGTGGTACGAGGCATATATTTCTGGTAAAACGCGGGCAAGGCGACCGAGCGGACGCGGTCGCCTTTTTTCCATATCGTTCTGGAAGGGGCTTTAAGTATGTTGGTTGGGTGTTCCCGTGTTTTCTGCTTTCCATAGTTGATAATTGTTTACATTTTTTTGTTCCGTTATAGAACCTCTGTTTTTTTAATCAATTATCTGCGAACAGACAATATCAGTGGTCTCAAAGTCGAAACAATCTCGCCAGCAGTTTCTAAGAAAATGCTATTTCTCAATCAAGTGAGGACGGCCAATTAAACTTTATAAATAAATGAATCAGATTACGCAGTTTACGACCGGCCCACTGAAATGACAGTCTGTCCGAATAGACGATAACGAGACTATGTTACCGGTCAAGTAATGCAATGAATATTGTTTGACCCTATTAAATCTTTCAAAGTATTAATTAAAATTCCATCATATGTACTACGTTTTGCAGGAAAGGTGAGGGGGTAGGTGTCTAGGTACTACATACGTACATTTACACCGTCAAAATCTGTTACATTTACTGCAATCAACTAGGAGTCTAGGAATATGTTGAGGAATGCCTAATATCTAATCTCATAGCTTTCTTAGTTTTGGCGTTGATATAGGCACACTGTACTATTTTCTAGTTTTTGTCATGGCCATAAGTGCCTATGCACACTGCGTTTATTTAACGCGCAGTCGACGCGCGTTTATATCGACACACACTCGATACGCACGCGAGCCAGACGCAGCTTGTATCGATATAGACGCGATACTAACGCGCTTCTAACACGCGTTTGTATCGAAAAACGCGCTGGCCAATTGTGTTTTTTAACATAACTCCTCAATAGTACCTAACACGATGGCGTATTAAACCAAGTAATTAAAACAATACAAAAAAGTTACAGATAGTTTACTTAATGCTACTGTGTAACAGAATGTTGCTTTACAAAGGTTTATTGCGGTGTGGATGCACCTTATAAAATGCGCCGTCAACGCGAGTAGGTATCGCCACAAACGCTGTAAAAACACGCGCAGCTGATGCACGTATGCATCGCTGTAAACGCAAGTACCTATGTATCTCAGCAAACGCGTATTTGTATCACTACAACGCAAAAAAACTGCTCCGTGCAATTAGAAACGCGCTGTCATAGCGCGTTCCTAAAAAGCACGTCGACGCGTTTAAAATACGCAGTGTGCATGGGCCATAAGACTTCATCAACTCCTTTGCAAAGTTTTTTCGTAGGCTCAGTTAATTAAACCCATAACTATACAGAACTTCTGATATATAATATAACAAACGACGCAACCGCACGAGCTTTTTTTTCGCCCGGTGATAGTTTTTTTACGTTCATACCTAGAGTCGATGGACTGATAGTTTTTTTTGGGACACTGATAATTAATATGCACGGAGATAACCTGTGACAGGCCTATTGTGGTAGGATAATTTCGATTGGCTCGGCGAAAGCGACAAACGTGTTCGATTCGCCGTCGTTCGGTACACCAGCACCAATATCTGACACAATGAAGCGTGTATAAATATCTCATTCGACTCTATATCTAGGGATCGTAGGACGTGTCAGATATTTTTGCACGCTCCGCTGTGGCACATATTAATGGAGATGACTGTACCACACAGTGACGATGTAGAACGCATTTAGTATGAGTACCTGGGCGACCGAGCTTTGCTCGGGCTAAAACTCGATAATAAGCGTGTTCCTAGCTATAAGACCATGCTAAATCGATTAGTCATCCTCGAAGCCCCCACATACCAAATTTCATCGAAATCGTTGGAGCCGTTTCCGAGATTCAAGAATTTTTCGTTTAGAGGTATTACATTTGGGGTATCTATAACAGGGGTCTTTTGAATCGTAGATGAAAGATAGAGACTTGAAAGTTTCACTGTCTGTCTGTCGTAACGTAGCTCTCAAACGAATAGACTGATTTCATTGTTTTTTTTTACATGAAAGCGAGTGTCCTTGCGGTGGTTTTTAGCTACTAAAGCTTGATAAAACTCTGTTCAGCGTTTTTAAAATATTGGACTTTGAAATGACGGGGGTTTTTCAACTTTTCTAACTTTACGCACTTATCCCATTGCTCGCCGACGATGAGCGAGAAGCGAGTAGAGCGAGCAACTAGAAACAAGTAGGCGAGCAGCGAGAAGCGAGCGTAGTTTTGTCGCTCGGCTTTAAGCGAGTGTTCGAGTGCGGCTGCCAAGCTAACATTGCTAAGCGAGTATCGCTAAGCTAATTTTATAGCTCTTGTTGCTGCAACAAAAAATGCAAGAGCGAGTTGTCCCCGGCAGTGTGAACAGCCAGCGATCAATTATATAACGTCACTACGTTGTAAAAAAGCGTATCTCAAAATCGATGATTCCGAATAAACTTAATGAACATTGTTTTAAGGGTCAAATTTGTTATAATTGGCTATTTGGAGTCTATTCGTATTTTTTATTTAAACTCCAAATTTGTTACTTTTACGGGTATCCCGTGAAACCATATCCAAAATACAAACTGAGACATGGATGCACAGAAAAACCAGAAAAAGAGACCAGCACTAGGAATCGAACCCAGGTCCTCAACAACCCGTGCTGCGTGCTATACCCTACACCACTGCTGGACAGGAATCTAGACACGATTTTTTCCTATGCATACATATCTCAGGTGCTTATTTCTACTATGCTACTTAAGCAGCAGCACTAGCGACATCTATGTTGCGTCGACAGACGTCACATTCTTTCGGAACTAACCGCTCACCCAGACAAGAGATGTCGCTACTAAGCAATCAAATTATGATTGGTTTTTTCAAGTCTTTTTGTATTTTTTATTTCAACTCCAAATTTGTTACTTTTACGGGTATCCCAAATAAAATAAAATATACAAATTTGTTGACGTATTCATTTGAGATACGAGATTTTTTCAAAGTAGTGTCGATATGTGTCTCTTTTACTCACACAGGATCTTATATCTTTTGTTCGTTTCTTGAGCAAGAAAATAGTCGAAAGCCAATCTTTTCCTCGCCGGCGGTGAGACAATTGCCTTAGGTTACTTGTAAAATAAGTATGCGGCTGGGACAAACACAATAATAGATCGGCTTGTTAGCAAAAATAGTCCGCAAAAACGGTTGACAATGTAATTCCGTTCTATATTTCCTTCTGCAGCGCTGTAAAATGATATCTATGGCGCCTTGAACTGAAACCACCAGAAATTCAAGACCCCTGCACTATGGACTTTTAGTTGGAAAACTCAAGTAAGTGTTGGAACAGGAGGGGTCTCGTTAAAAAAGTGACGGGGTAAAGGAATGCGAGTTTAAAGTTACAAAGTAGTTAGCGACAGTTTGCAATGGAATCGTGGAAATTGCTCATTAAAATGACTGTGATGTGACGAAATGAGTTTTTAAAGAATGGAGTAATATATTTTTGTCAAATGACAAAAAGTTCAGGATTAAAAATAAATTCTAATACGAAAAAAGGTGTCCTAAATAATACTAATAATAGCTTCCATAGTAGAATTCGTTTATCGCTATCCCGCCGGAACTATGCAATTTCCCGGGATAAAAACGATCCTATGTCCTTTCCTGGAATTCAAGCTATTTGTGTACAGAATTTTATCTAAATGTAACATACAAACAGACTTACAAACTCTCACATTTATAATATTAGTGGGGTGGAATATGACTTTGTCTGTCTGTCCACCTGTTGCATCGTCTCTCTAAAATCCCTGAACCAATTAAGATAGATTAGACACGATATATCTTTACCCCAGAAAATTTCATAGTTCCCGCGGGATAGTGAAAATGCTGTAAAGCCGAGTTTAGACATGCAAGAAAAATCGTGCAAGTGCATTACATTGCGAGGCCGTAAAACCAACGAGTTTTTAGTGGTCAATCAGGCGCCGCAATGTAATGCAACTTGCACGATTTTTCTTGCAAGTCTAAACTCGGCTTAAGACAATGAATAGTATCTTCAGTTATCAACCATGACTTGACGTGATGTTCACCCAATGCTGAACAACTGCATAAAATGTACCTACAGTCAAGGAAACTGAATCACGTACCAGAGTAGAAACTTTTCATAACCTACTTCGCTGTTATTTCTTTGGCAAATGTATGGGAAATGTATGAGTCAACATCACACTAGTAGTGCAAAGGTCCATCCTGGTACGTGATTCAAGAGCGAGGGAACGAGAGGTAGGCATGTGGAATAGAGCATCCGTCTAATATTTAGTTTTGTAAAAGGGTTCCGTCAAAAAAAATTAAGCACCGCTGCATTAGTGGCTAAGTTTGTTAAAACTTATCATGAGAATAGTTTTCCAACCACTCCCACCACCTCGACTTTTTACCACGAGCTTTACGGTGAAGGAAAACATCGCGAGGAAACCTGCACAAACCTGCGAAGCAATTCAATGGTGTGTGTGAAGTTTCCAATCCGCACCGGGCCAGCGTGGGAACTACAGACAAAGAAACTGAATCACATACCTTTTCAAAAACCGGTTATGATTTCTTAGGAAAATGTATGGGATGTCAACATGACATTAGTAGTACAAAGGTTCCACCCGTAAGTGATTCAGTTTCCTTGGCTGTAGCCATATAGGCTGGGATGATGGATGGTTCAACAACAGGGCCGAAGCCGCGACGCAAGCTAGTAACCAAATAACCAAATGTATTCCACGTCGGGGGTTAACGACCCGGTGATTGATAGTCATTATCTTTCGTTTAGAATATGGATCTAGTTTTTTAGTGCATATTTTAGATGAGTCAGGCAGTTTTTGCCATTTCGCCGGAGGCTGGCCAGCCTAGAGCAGCCTAAAACCTGTCTGATTCGTAGGTATAAGAAATGTATTATAATGGCTTGACGACAAGGACTAGTTAATTTCTTGTTTTTAGAGGCCAAAGAACCAGGATTGGGATTAATTTCGTTTGATTCTGTCTTTTTTAGAGTTCTGTGCCCCGATAGGAACCCTTAAAAACTTAAAAAGAAATTACTTGTCCCTATTACATAATGAATACATATGCCTATATAAAGATTTGTACGCCATCTGGAAAACATGCATGTTCTGTTTACCTAATTTTTATTATGTGTATTTCATTGTTGTTATGTAGGTATGTTTACAAATAAATAAATAATAATCACTTTTACTACGCCCTATCTAAAAGTTACATAATGCAGCATTCGCCAATTAAATACTTTAGCGAGGTTGCATACTATTTAGAAAATTTAATACTGGCCGTTTTTCTGACAATTTTTAGGGTTCCGTAGACCTTATAGTTCCGCCATGTCTGTCTGTCTGTCTGTCTGTCTGTCGTCTGTCCGTCCGTCCGTCCGCGGCTTTGTTCAGGGACCATCAATGTTAGAAAGCTGTAATTTTGCACGAATATTATATGTAAAGTATGCCGACAAAATGGTAAATTCAATAACATTTTTTTTTACAGTACCTTCTGTAGACGTAACTTTACAGTGGGGGTGTTTTTTTTTTCATCCAATCTTGTAACGGGTATCGTTGGATAGGTCTTTTAAAACCATTATGGTAGTTTGTATATCTAACTTACAAGGAAAACTATAACGGTTAAGTTTTCTTAACAATTGTTAGTATTTTACGAAATCCTTACAAAAATACTTAGTAAATAATTGTTTGTAATGACTACAGAACCCCATTGCGGGCGTGTCCGACACGCTCTTGGCCGCTTTTGTTTTCTAAAACAGCGAAGCGCAACTGACAAGTACAAATTACGAGAGTAGAGTTAGAAATGAAGTAGAATTACTGACTTTGCAAAATTTAGGTACGAACAAGTTTTGAAATAATTAACGTCTTTGAAAATAAATGCCATATATACCAACTTAAAAAAATCTTTTGGGTGTATAAGGTTTTCAGCACATTAATTAACATCTTATATAATTTAGGGGCTGTTTCATCATCCATTGATTAGCGTTAACCGACGGTTACATGAGATGCCGTCTCCGTCTATTCGAACAAAACCAAAAATAGAGACATCACACCTAACCGCCAGTTAACACTAATCAATAGATGTGAAACAGCCCCTTAATGTCGTATCCAATATAGGTAACTTCTAATATAAGTCGTGGTGGTGTTCGCGTAGAAATAACACAGCATTTAAATATTTCCCTCAAACAGTAGTTCAAACCCAACTTTTCTGCTTTTGCGTAGTATTGAAATGAACCGAAAAGAATAATTTAATGTAAATTATTCCGCTCATTAATTAATTACCTATTAACCTTGTGGATCGGTTCCATTCGGGCATTTTGACGTCAAACAGTCAGCCTGACAACTAGTTTATTTAAAGCAATTGGCATTTATAGTGACGCCTACCGAATACCTAAATAGGGAATGTCGCATTTTAATTCAGGACAGATCTATTCAATAATGATTTCTGTTGTATTTTGTCGGATAACTTCGCATTTATCTTGCTTTCAGCAAACTTCAGTAAGCTAGTTGAGAAAGCAAGATTATGAACTGCTCCGACAAAAAATGATGACAACATTATTCATCATCCTCATGTCAGCCGAAAGATGCCCACTTCTGGACATAGGGCTCTCCTCTCTCTCCGCTCAGACCGGTCTTGTGCTTTTCGGATCCACCGCGATCCCGCGATCTTAACCAGGTCGTCGCTCCATCATGTTGGATGCCTACCGACATCTCGTCGTCCGGTCCGCGGACGCCATTCGAGAACCTTTTGACCCCATCGGCCATCAGTCCTGCGAGCAATGTGCCCCGTCCACTGCCACTTCAGTTTCGAAATTCTTCGTGCTATGTTGGTAACCTTAGTTCTACTGCGGATTCATCATTTCTGATTCTATCCCGCAGAGAAAGAGAGAGTATAGCCCTCTCTATAGCCCTTTGAGTGTCTTTGAGCTTCTTCATGAGGCCCATGGTTAGCGCCCACGTCTCAGATCCGTAAATCATCACTGGCAACACACACTGGTCAAAGACTTTTGACTTTAAACACTGCGGTAATTTGGATTACGGGGATTTGGAAACATTATTCACTACATTTATAACTACCTGATAGTTGCGATAGATGGCACCACACATCGTCGTATGACCGCGGTCTCTGATGTGTTTGGTTGGAGGCGACGTGATGCAGTTGGTAGCATCATCATCATCATCAGCCGGAAGACGTCCACTGCTGAACAAAGGCCTCCCCCTTAGAACGCCACAGTGCACGACAACTCGCCACTTGCATCCACCGGTTTCCCGCAACTCTCACGATGTCGTCAGTCCACCTGGTGGGAGGCCTGCCAACGCTTCGTCTTCCGGTTCGTGATCGCCACTCGAGGACATTTTTTCCCCCAACGGTTATCTGTTCTTCGAGAAATGTGGCCCGCCCATTGCCACTTCAAGTTGCATATTTTTCTGGCTATGTCGGTGACATACTATGCTATGTTGGTAGCATACTTGGCGCGTATTGTCAAGAGATGTGCGATTGAATCCCATATAATAGAGCGCCTGAAACGTTTTTGTTAAAAAAAAAATTGAGTGTAAATTTTTCATTCGTTGCCATTGTACAGGCAGTACCTAGATTTAGTTTAGTTCCGCGACAGAGCGATGTCGCGATCGCAAAGCTAGTAGGTACTTTACTAAAAAATACGGGAATACTAGCTCTTCGCCGCGACTTCGTTTTTGAGGAATACGTTTATTACGCTATCACGGGAGCTATGCAATTTTCCGGGTTAAAAACTACCCCATGTCCTTCTCAAGATCTCAAACTCCATACAAAATTTCATCACGATCAGTTAAGTACATTAAGCCTGAAAGCGATACAAACAAACATACTCACTTTCCACTTTATAATATTAACTAGTTGATGCCTGCAAATTCGTCTGCGAAGAATTCGTTTGTCGGGCGGTCTCGAGAGTTTGTCATGTTTTTGGGATAAAAGGTAAGGCAAAGGTAATCGATTCAATAGTTAAGGCGTGAAAGCGGAATAAACATACTCGGTTTTGCATTTATAAAATTAATACCTACTTAACTAACTAACTAACTAATTTGGCTCAGGGACCCAAAGAGGGTCTTGACCTCCGAAACGAGAGCACGCCATCTGTCCCGATCGTGCGCAGCCAGTCGTCGACTTGGAGACGTCGCAGATCCGCCTGGACACTGTCCTCCCAGCGGTACCTGGGTCGCCCAACCGGGCAATCCGGGGGTTCTTAATATAAGAATTATGTAGATACTTAAATAAAGTTGTACGGTATTTGTATTATTTTTCTAAATTTACCTTTCTCTTAACCATGATTTATTCAACTCTTTCGACTTAACATTTCATCGTATTCTACCGAACCTTTGAGTATTTATCTAGCTAAATACTCAAAATACCGAACACAAATGCACAATACAAAACAAAAAATCAAAACAAACCGCCATTACATAAACTCCTAACCCAATTTAACCTGCTCAGTCGGTCAAAAACAAACACCAAAACAATCCCACGGCGATTTTCATACATTTGTCGTATAATTGGGCAATTTACAATTATTCGCCCATCGGCGTCGGTGACGTAAGTAGGCGGCGACCATTGCCAAGGTTGGGATCGATGAACTGCTTGCCGGCATCTCTGATAATTGTTGTCGCCATGTTTGGCCGCAGTGCCGGACAGACCATCTGATTGTTATCCGTCAAGTGAATTAAGCGAAGATAAAGTTTACACTGAAAAACAGCGTTGCGGCTTGATTATGCTGCGTGGGGCCCAATTTACATTGACTGATATTTACTGTTTTTTTTTCTCTTCTAGTGTTTTTTCTGTGTATCGAATATGTGTAAATATGCTTAAGTAAGTACATAAATATATGTTTCTTTCTCTCTCTTATCAAGTTTAGTTGTCCGAAATTAGAAATATTTCTGATCGAGATTTTGTTATACATCTAGATCTAGAACTTAAGCCCGAGAGCTTTTTATTTGTACTAAAATGTAACTAACTTGCAATTCCTAGTTTTGTTAAGTATAATTCAATTTGTTTATTTGCTAGTTGGCAACTTATTTTACAAAAAGAGAAGTCGTCTGGCAAATTGATATTAACTTTATTACAAGTTCTTTTTTTATGCCAAACTAACTGCAGATTAAAACTTAAAATTACTTGCTATGTATTGGTGTACAATAAAGAGTTATTGTATTGAATTGTATTGTAAAAGTCCAACATCCATTAGCACAGCTTACAAGCGTTAAAGGACCTTCCCAGCATTCTCCATCGCCTGGTCTCCCCAGCACTACGTCATTTTAATCTAATCTAAGCTCTATCTATCCAATGTCTCTCAACGTTTCGGACTGTCCCGCCAGCCGCATGGTGTCACCATTAATCCGTCTTAATCAGTCACCGACACACGAACGTTTACCCACGTTCATTTATTTATTATGCAACTATGCCGGCTACATACCTCGGGGCCTCTTGAGGTAGAAGTGCCACTTTTGTCCCCAGCATCAATATCTGACACAACAAGCGTGCATAAATATCTGATACGACTCTATTTCTAGGGCCGGAAGGACATATCAGATATTTATGCACGCTCCGCTGTGGCAGATATTATTGCTGGGGACTGTACAAAGCAACAAAAGAATAAACCAGAATAAGTTTTTGGTAAAAAAAATACATTTTTAATACAAGCTTTTTTTGCTGACTGAACTTTTTGTTCACTGTACTTGCATTGTCACCCAAACTACATTTGAATACCAAATTTCAAGTCGATGCCATTAACCGTTGAAGAGTTCCGTCCTGTGGAGACGATCCTGGCCGGACTATCAGATTATTGTATTGTCACCAGATTTACATAAGTTTACCAAATTTTAAGTCGATAGGACCACTGGAAGTGGGTCAAATTTTACTTGCAAGATTTGACCCAAATAAATAAACGAATGTCCTAGTTGTTTATTTATTTGGGTCAAATCTTGCAAGTAAAATTTGACCCACTTCCAGTGGTAGTATCAACTTAAAATTTGGTAAACTTGAAAGTTAAATAAAAGCTTGTTAAAAAAAAGCTACACCAATTTATTTGTCTTCCTATTCCGCGACAAAGTAAGCGAAGCAAGGTAAATTAGTCCAATTTAAATGGACGGGTGGGTGACCTGGGTCCGCGAGTTCACAATGAATGCAGGCCGAATCCAATAGAAACAACTGGAGGTCTACAGAAACTGGAGGTAACGGAAGTTGTCCACCAGTGGACGTCCTACGACTGATATGATGATGATGATGATTGATATCCAAAGCTCTGCAAAGTAACTCAATTAATCCAACTATGCCATCAATATTATCAACGCGAAAGTTTGTATGAATGTATGTATGGATGTTTGTTACTCTTTCACGCAATTACTGGGATTTTTTGAGTAGATCACAATTTTGAATGGGTCTCGACTATTTAAACTTTAAGTTCATTACGAATTCTTGACTATTAGACTTGTTTTTCCTTTTTAGGGTTCCGTGCGCAAAGGGTGCCAACGGGACCCTATTACTGAGACTCCGCCAACTGTCTGTCCGTCCGTCTGTCACAGGGCTCTATCTCTTGAGCCGTAATAGTGTGTTAGCGCTTGAAATTTTCAAAGATGTGTTAATACTGTGGCCGCTAACACAAATACTAAAAAATAAAAATGAAACTGGGTCGTCATACGTGTTTTTTTTACAGCGTATTTTGGTTGCTAGGCGTTGTTAGGCGTCGCTAGGCAACCAAGGTGACAGCCGGCAGTTGCTAGGGGTAACGCGAATGACCCTATGTTGTTTGAATGTTTACCTACCAGTAAGTTTGCTATTTTAGTTTTATGTATTTTGATTTTTTTTATATTGTACGGAGGTACGGAACCCTTCATGTGTACGAGTCCGACTCGCACTTGACCGATTTTTAGTTTTTATTTAAGTAAAGTCTTTTTAAGGCAATCGGTTTTTTAAATACATATATTATGTATATCTACCCCGACCGGGGAATCCTGGGACTGAATCAATTAAAGAACCAGTGTAATCATTCAACTCGCCAGTTCTCACTTTTATATTTATACCACGCAATAAATTCATTCAAATATGACAAACAAGTCATGTTAATATGTATTCAGATTTTGACAGACAATTCATAGACTGACCGAGGTCGTAATGTACCTACATACAAACTCCACGACTTTCATTTGCCCTAACTAAAGAAAAAAAACAGCCAAGAGCGTGTCGGACACGCCCGAAATAGGGTTCCGTAGCCATTACGAAAAAATTAAGTAATATTTTTCTAAGGATTTCGTATTCTGTACGGAATATTCCAAGTTTAGGTATATTTTATACCTACCTTAGGCTGCTGCTTACTCTTAAACTACTAATAATTCTCAAGAAAACTTAACCGTTATAGTTTTCCTTGTGAGTTTGATATACTTACTACCATCCTGAATTTATTAAAATTTTTCCACCCACCGGTTTAGAATTTAGAGGGGGGGGGGACGTTCGGTTTTTAATGAAAATTTGCACTTTAAAGTGGAATATTTTGCAAACAAATCACTAAATCGAAAAATCGTTTTAGCAACCCCCTAATTAAAAGACCTATCCAGCGATACCTCACACTATAAGGTTGGATGAGAAAAAAAAACACCCCCACTTTACATCTATGGGAGGTACTTAAAAAGATTTTTTTTTTATTTTTTTATTATACTATTTTGTCGGCATAGTTTACATATATATTCGTGCAGTTACTTCGTGCGTGCGAAGGTATAGGTGTGTGTGTGTGCGTGTGTGTGTGTGCGTGCGAAGGTATAGGTGTGTGCGTGTGTGCGTGCGTGCGTGCGTGCGTGCGTGCGTGCGTGTGTGTGTGTGCGCGCGCGAGTTTGTGCATGTGTAGCACATAGGCTACTTTTTATTAAAAAAAATCCGATTCCTGAAATGTAAAAAGTCTAAGGATAAGAAAGAATTTACGCACGGGTGAAAAACTTCAACGGGAATTAAGTAAAATTCCAGCATTTTAATTCAACTGCCATACCTAACAGTCCACGCGGGCGAAGCCGCTAGGAAAAACAACAATAAAAAAACATTAAATCATCTCGGCAACCGTCCCACTGCAGGGCACAGGTCTCCGCTCAGAATGAGAGGGCTTGGGCCATAATTCCCACGCGGACCCAGTGCGGATTGGTTACTTCACACACACTTTTAAATTTCTTTGTAAGTTTCCTCACGATTTTTCCTTCACCGTACAGCTCGTGGTAAATTTAGTCATTTCCCACAAAATTTCAAAAAACTGAGAGGTGCGAACCTGGGCTCGAACCTACGGCCCTCTGCTTAAGTCAAACCACCCACCAAGGCTTTTTTTAATACCGCTAACAAAAAGGAGCAAGTGACACACAGACCTCGATTGACGACATTAGGTATATTGCATCATTATGCAAACGTCAAAACTGGCGCGACCAGATCATCTGAAACCACTTTTGATTTCAGCTAATAAATGGAACATTCGCTGTATATGGTAATATGGGCACTAGTCTGGTTTTACATAATCGTGGACTAAAGTGCGTCACACACGGCCGGACGACCATCGGCTACAGTATCGATTTCATATTTTAATCGAATCTGTTCTGAATTAATATCTTTGTCTGACAGTGACATTGGATGTTGGCGGGGCGATAGCAAAGCGGCCAGTGCGCGTGGACTCGGGCACTGAGGGTTCCACTGTTCCACACAAACGCTCTAAAGTTTTGGCTTAATTTACATTTTGAATAAAAGCTTTTTTGCTGAGTGTATTTTGCTGAATGTACTTGCACTTACATCTAAACTAGATACCTTCATAATAAAAAATCATGGTGAAGTAGAATTCACAACGATCCCCTACAATTTTACAGAAGGCTAACACTTCCAAAAAATATGTACCTAGTTAGAAATGAAAAAAATAGTCGCAAAACCGGTTACTGTTCTAGTCCTTAGTATTTTTTTTATATTATTTTTTAAGTACCTATATTATTTATATATATATTTGTCATACTAATTGTTGTTTATTAAGTGTATTTATTCATATGTTATATACTATTACTTTCTTCTCACTGTGCGTAAATTACCTTCAAGTTTTCCTTTCCTGTTTAAGTTAGCTTGAAAAGATCCCTTTTAGGGATAAGTTCGCCTTTGTACTCTTTTGTTTTGTTGTTTTCTTTTTGTATTATTTTTGTGTTTTATGTACAGTAAAGTATTTACATACATACATACATTTTATTTTAATAAAAGAAAAAAAATGGTCGGACATATTTTACCACATACTAAATACCACAGCTGAGCTGCAGTACTTTAATATTGGATTTAACCTTATAATAACACCCCTCTTTTTGCGTGGGGGGTTAATAAAACTAGGAAAAGTTAGCACCGAAGTGGCCAATCGGCAATTTTAAAACTTTTTTTTTTTCAAAAAAGTAAACTATCAAAGTTTATTGTTTTGCGGATCTACAATAACACAAAAAGAGAGTATTACAACTACGTAAAAAAACATTAACATCAGTATAAATGGCCACAAGTTTATATGGGGCCAGAAGGACAGACTTACCAAAAAGAAAACACGTTTTTAATGTCAACTAATTTAGCAAAACGGCACAAACGTATTACATGTCATCAGAGGGTTGTATAAGTGTTAATTTTATTTTATTTTTACCACTTGGGAGGTCCTTAATGGGGATGCATTTGGCTTTAGCATAAACATAAAACGCCCTAAGCTGTAGGTAGGGTAACCTTTAAATGAGACGATAACGTTAACGCTACGACCCGCAAGGTCCGTTCCATATACAGTGTGGTACCGGCAGCCGGGCTTTTTTTAACCGTGCCGTGCTGCGTGCGTGCAAAAAATACAAAAAGACTCCAAAAAATCAATCATAAAATTCTGAATGTTAAATTTCTAACATAATTATAATGTCAGCAATGTAAGTGTAAATGACAGCCGACAGATATTTTGATTATTACTTGTCAATTTACTTTGCTGTGCGTTGCTGGCAATTATAATTTTGTTAAAAAGTTAACAATCAGAATTCTAGTTTATTAATTAAATTAATGTCACAGTTAAGTTACACAAATACGTTACTTTAACCTCCCTTAAAAAAAGCCCGCCTGCCGGTAACACACTGTACAATAACATCATGTTAACATCAGGCGAAATTAAAGTCGATCGCAGCGATGGTCAGATTTTAAAATTACAGAAGTATAAAGTTTGAAAAGAATTTGTTGTAAATTGTATTTTATCAAACGACCATTATGTATTTTGTCCATTGTGACATAATGCATAATGGCAATTTGATATACCTAATGCAATTTTCTCAGAAATTTTATCAACGTCACAGGTTTGTTATACAAAAAACCTCGCCTAATCTTTACTAATCTGTAGATGACAAGATCAAAAAACTTAGTGTAAATAATAGTTCACCGAAAATTTAATTATTATGACGATTTTTAATGGATTCCGACTCTAGAACTTTAAATTACTTAACATAATTCTAGGCTTGTTGTTTCTTTTTATATATTTTTTTGCAGTCGAGTTTTATATTCAATTTTATAAAGCTACATTATTTTGCAACTTAAAAATAGCAATACATTAACTGGTGGACTTCACGAGATAATCCCACCATTTGCATTCAAGCAACTCGTTTCCATACAAGACATGTCGCTTCATATTATATGTGTCGGCGGCCGATCGTAAAATCCGCCAGATCACGAAATTCCTAGGCATATCGCGATACGCCGCCATTTCATGATATGCCTAAACGTTGGCCAGGCATATCACGATGTGCCTGAGAAATAATACGGCAGATCGATTAGAGCAACGCATTCGTCGATATTCCTAGCTCTATACCGGGCACATCGTAAAATAGTTTCTTTTTTGGCCACTGGTGGCGCTGCGTATGCAATGGCGGCCGTGACCAGCTGATCGGCCGTGTTTGTTTAGCGCGTGAGAAATGTCGGCGTCGCAACAAAATGATCTTTAAACCGAAAATAGTGATTGAATTCAAAATAGAAGTGCAAAAGAAGCTTTTGAACATCAGCTCCGTTCTTTTTATGTGAATCAAACGGATTCTGTGCACAATGTGAAAAAACCATGCACGTCTGCCCGTATTTTAGAGGTTAGTATTTTGTTGTTAAATAAAGTATTCACTAGTTGTTATTTATTTATATAGAAAAATTTAGGTACGACGAGCGAAGCGAGGAGTGGTTAGTATTAATTGTGATCACGACGCACAAGCCGAGCGAGCGAAGCGAGCGTGCCGCGGCAGCGGCCGGCGAAGTGCCAGAACCGATATGGCGGCGTTTCATGATACGCCTAGGAATTTCATGATCTGCCTAAACTGGCCAAATCATGAAATGGCGGCGCTTCATGATATGCCTAGGAATTTCATGATCTGCCTAAACGTCACTAGGCAAATCGCTAAACGGTGAGTTTTGAACGATATGGCGGATGTCCCTTAGCCAATTCATGAAATGGCGGCATTTCACGATATGCCTAGGAATCAGAACCAGTCAGTGGTTCAATTTCAAGGTGAGTTTGAATTGAAAGTACCTAAACGGCGCACCAGCGCTTTGACTGCTCGGCTACCCGGCGCGGCCACCGCGACAAATAAGATTGGCATAAAATGAATGTCATTTTGAGAAATTCCTGTTACTATAATAGTAGGTACAATTTGTAAAATCCTGAAATTTCAATTCAACTGCTGGATCCATGGTTTACGCGTGCAAAGCCGCGGGTAGACACTAGTTTATAATAACCAAAGTTGTCTGTCAACTTTGGCACATAGACGATAAACTTAACAAGGTAATCTTACGTACAAATTAGTCTATCGTAAATATCAACGTGTGGCGACTGCTTAGACCTTCATACAAAAGGTGTGACCAACGTCTTAATTTAGATACATACATCATTTAGCCATAGATAAATTAACCAATAGAGGTAATACGGCCATAATGTTCCTAAACTAATGGGAGGGAACTACGCTAAGTACCTAATGACTAAAATTCACATTGTTAATTCATCTGCTTTTAAGAACAGTAAGTTTGTTCAATTTAATTTAACATTGTTTAGAACTACACACAAAACTACACTATATTTTGAGTGACCTTACGCGTCCGAGGCCGAATTTTTCTGAGCTGAATCTCAGATGATGATGATTATTATTATTTATTCATGATGATGAGCTAGTATGACTGTTTGTGTTCCAAATAAATAAAAGTAGTAAGTGAGTGGTAATATTTACTAAACAATTACTATCGAATCGATATAGAAAGAAAGAAAAAACATTTTTTTTATTTGATTTGATTATTTGGTTCGGTTAGGTTAAAACTGAGACCACAACAACGCACGAGCCGAGCGAGCGAAGCGAGCGTGCCGCGGCAGCGGCCGGCAAGTGCTAAAAATGACTAGATTATGGAAAATAAATGCTATTAAGAGAAAAGAGCAATAAATAGAGCAGATTTGTATGTACGATATTTTAATTTTCGACATTCAAATATGTTGACATTTACAACTTAGATATATTGGCTATCGATATTTTTACTCATTCGATATTTTAATCAATCGACATTTCAATCTTAGACATTTTGACCATAGGTATAACAACTTTCGATATTGTGATACAATCGATATTTTGATTTTCGATATTTTGAACATCGACATTTTAACCGTAGGTATTTTAATTTTCGATATTCAAATATGTAACCGTTACGATATCTATTTGCTTTATATTTTCTTGCTCAACCCTAAGCATAACACTTGACTTGGACCAACCAATCAGAGTTCAGTAATCGCTAGTATTTTTTTCGCTACTGGTTAGACTAATATTTTTTTACAAAGAAATTTGACATGTTCATTCTATCGGTTAGTCTCTCTATACATTAAACTAAAAATTGCCAATGTTTAATGAATGGTAATAATATGTATTTGGTGACATTATCAGACGTGAATTCCACCGAGGCATTTCCGGGACAAAAAAAAATGGTAAACGTCTAGGCGTGTTACTAACTGCATCAGAAGTATTGTTTAAAGAGGTTTTCTCAAAAATGTCCGTTAAAGTTGACATTATTCTTTACATATCAGAAGGTGAAGTGCATAGTTTATGGTCAGCGAAAAATTAAAAAGTTAAAAAGATTGCAGGCGCGCTAGCTCGACAATAATGAATTAGCGCGCCTGCAATCAGTCACATTTTTTTTTAAAGTTAAAAAGGCCATGGAAAAGTTGGCACAAGTCGTATACAGCCAAGTCTAATGGCCGGTATCAGATATTTTGTTGGAACTCCGGACTTTTTCTATTGGGTCTGAAATAGCTTGTGGTGTTTTCGGTGGAAAAATACACCTGCAGTTTATTTTTAATGAAAAAAGGCGGGAAAGCATAAGAAAAATATTGGAATAAAATTAAATTTTATAATATATTTTGAGAAAAAGTTTATTCTATTTCAGAATTATTCACCATTTTTGAGAAAAGCTTTATATTAGTCTCGGCTGGAATAGCAATTACTGGCTTCGTATTAGTTAAACGGACTCGCAAGCTCGTCCGTTTAATACTCATACTCAGCCAGCAATTGCCTACTTCCAGGCCACGACAATAATCTACTATTATTTTGGGTCGAGTCGTCTTAGTAAGGGTCGAAGACCTTGGGCTAAAAGGTTCTTACCTATGTTTTTTTTTATTTGAGGTGTTTTATGCTACCATAAATCCTACCTACCTACCTATCTACATAGGGGCGTGCAGTCAGGAAAAATCCATTATGGACTACAGTTCTAATCACTCACGAAGGCGCGCCTCTCCACATTTTATTATTGTAGTATTAAACATATCCGACAAGTCTATGTGTGCGTAGCTCGAACGTGTCCACATTCGCAAGCGTACCGTCAGTCACGCACACTGAGTCTAAGACAACGTGTAAGTACGAGGTTAACTCGTGCACATTGATAATTAGCTGTGGGGGGGCGCGCCTTCGTGAGTGAACAGATCCGTACTGAGAAGAGAGGGTCCACACAGCGCCGGACTCTCACCAGCTAAAAAACCTGGCTGCACCTCTCCAAGCCCCTGCGTAGAGCATGAATACCGGTATTCGATAATATCGAAAAACCGGAATATCGGACCAAAATTCCGATATTAACACAACCGATATTGAAATCGTATAATACCGGTATTTCGATATTTTCGATATTAATCTCTAAATAATATTTATTTGGTTTTTTAATAGAGTATTGCACTCTCAACACACTCAAAAAGTCACAAATTAATTACTTATTTTATTAATAGTATTATTTAAAATAAATTAAAGTAGGATCTACGATTTATAAAGATTACCAACGATACCTTGATACCTATGACAAAACCGCGTGTCATCACATGCCGTGTCTTAATATCTGCACCTGACCTGGCCATATAGTAAATGCATGTGATTTATTAGTACTACTGACAAGGGTCAGGTGGCGTAGCATGGCGTCGCGTTTTAGTAGTGTGTTCATACCTATCTACCGTAAACCTGCGACTTTAACCAGGTCATCCGTCCATCTCGTTGGTGGACGTCCTACGCTGCGCTTGCCGATCCGCAGTTCTACATCGAGAATCTTTCGGTCCCAACGGACATCTTTTCTCCGTACTATACGTCCTCCATTACCACTTCAAAGAGCTAATTCGCTTGGCTATGTCGGCAGGCCCTTCTTCCCCTCTGGGCACCCGGGGCAAGCGCCCAGGGCCCCGCGATGGTTTGGGGCCCCCTAGTCTCTCCTCCATTACCTAACGATAACCTAGCTACTCTACTCTCGCCTGAAAATCAGGCTTACCGAATGCAGCATGTTGTGCCCAGGGCCTCTAATAGGTGAAAGAGGACCCTGTACTCAGTACAGCAGTGTACTGTATGTCGGTGAACCTTGTTCTTCTACGTGACTCCGCATTTCTGATTCGATCCCGTAGAGAAACCCCAAGCATAGCTCTTTCCATAGTTCTCTGAGCAACTCTGAGCCTATTTAAATATATGGCCTACTTATAGTAAATCACCACGTCTCGGCCCTGCAGTTTCGGAGATATGCCATCTCCCTGGCTTACGCCTCTTTTCAAGGGCATCGCCTTCGAAGGCTGTTCCTGTATCTACTCGGTCGGACTGACATAGTGGCGATTTAATACAGACACTTCAACACTTCAATATACCGATAGTCAATACGGCATCGCTGGAGAGCCTCAAGCACCGCCAACGTTTCGACCGAATCAATAAACATTAGTTAATCGGAGTGATACATTTTTGATTTTTAAGCCTTTAACACGAATAAAGTTTAAGACATATTTGAAATAATCTTAGCTACTTAAGATTGTCGGTATCGGAAAGTTTTGTTGCGGAAAAATCATTTATTTTACTTTAATAATACGAATATCGAAAAAATATCGAAATACCGGAAAACCGGTATTTGAATTTTCGGTATCGAAAAAATACCGGTATTGGAAAAAAGGTCCGATATTAGATGCTCTACCCCTGCGTGCTTCATCCTATAGGATTTCGTATTTTCGCTTACTATCAGGTTTGATTATGGTCAAACACAAGCCCATTTCTGAATAAGTTTCTGTTAAAAATTTCATTTTTAATACAAGATTTTTTTGCTGACTGTACTTGCATTGTAATCTAAACTACACATCCGTACCAAATTTCAAGTCGATACTATTAACCATTGAGGAGTTCCCTGCTGCGGAGACGATCCTGGTAGGACCACCAACATGTCACTGCCAGATTATTGTATTGCCACCAAATTTACATAGTATGTCAAACTTCAAATCAATCGGACCACTTAAAGTGGGTCAAATTTAGTTTGTAAGATTTGACCTAAGCAAATAATTAAATAAACAAACAGGGCCAGCTAAAGAAAAGCTTGTAAAAAAAAGATCCCTTGTGTGTAAGCCCCACATACACTGTTTGCCCGAACAGTACTGCATACATAAAGACAAGTCCCTGGGCGACCGAGCTTTGCTCAGGCTAGAAATTGTTAAGCAGCGTTTTCCCAGAGATAAGACCAAGCTAGATCGATTTTTCATCCCCGAAAACCCGTACATACTAAATGTCAGCGAAATCGTTGGAACTCGTCTCCGAGGTCCTTGAAATACATATATATACAAGCATTGCTCGTTTAAAGGCAATAGATAGATTCACAGCTAAGATAGGCTATGTAAGCCATCTTAGAGCGCATGAGCGGAGCGCCAAACAAAATACCTAATTAGGGGTAAAGTGGTCAACCGTGGCCGAAATCGGTCAGATCATCTTCATCATACATAAAGCGCACTTTCCACATCAGAAAAAAAAGGTGGACCGACAAGCGGTGAGTTGACGTTCCTTGTGGCATTCTAAGAGAGGCTTTTGGGTAACAGTACCTTTAGTTCGTGAACAAGGAAAAGCCTACATTATCAAATCGATCAGCTCTGACCCGCTGGAATCGCTCCGTAAGCCACATATGGCGACCACCAAAATGGCCGGCCATCGCCTATTTAGTCGCAATTAGCTCGATTCACAGGGCTGATTGTGATCTGACAGCTCCCTAGAGCTTGTTAGCTAAATATGAAATCGAACCAAATAGGACTCCATTCAAAGTTTTTGCCTTTCACCAGATTCTTTAGGACGTGTTCATGATAAGTACTCATGAATATATCTACATCTATTAGTTGAAACAGTTGGATTGGAATTTCATTTTAAATTTTATGTATGTGTGTATGTAAACTCTTTATTGTACAAAACCCCCGACTTAGTCACTTCAAAGTTCAATATCTCAAAAACGGCTGAACCCTGCTTTCAAATAATATATAGTTTGGATCCTTCATACTCTGCTTTATGTAGCATGCAAATTATATATATATGTAGTATGCTATATTGCCAGGATTAGCTCACATTTATAGCACACCTCAGATTACATTGTGTAACTATATTGAATTGATAGGAATACTAACTAATTAAGTGATTTTACATGTACAATTTATTTATTTATTTATTCGTATGGCTTATTATTAAAAACAACCGTTCAAATTCACAATATGGTGTATAAGTATGTCACATTTATAGCACACAGATCATGTTACATAGGTATATTGAATAAATTGAAATAGTATAAATTTAATTACTATTTTGAATAGGCATGTCCATGATATGTGATTATTACATTGTCATCTGACGTTTGTGCATTAAACTGTTTTTAACTCCCGACGCAAAAAGAGGGGTGCTATAAGTTTGACCGCTATGTGTGTCTGTGTGTCTGTCTGTGGCACCGTAGCTCTTAAACGGGTGGACCGATTTGAAAGCAGTTTTTTATTTGGAATCAGGTTTTCTAGCGATGGTCCTTAGACATATTTTATCAAAATCGGTTCAGCCGTTTTGGAGATAATGAACTTTTAAGTGATAATATCAGGGGTTTTCCAACTGTTTGTTGGTTCACCACCCACTGATTAATTTTATTTGACGGATAAATGTGATGCCGTCTCCGTCTTTTCGAACAAAACAAACAGAAACGGCATCATTATCCGTCAAATAAATTTAATCAATGGATAGTGAAACAAGGGGTTAAAGTACAGTTGCTATCAGCATCTGATGGCTTTTACAGCTTACCGTAGAGAAAGTGAGCTGCCAGACGAGCCGCAGCAAGCTCAATTTAATAAAATTTAACAAGGTACAATTTCTTGGGAATGCTTATCAACATGCAAAAATACTTTTAATAAATACATCGCGTAAATATTGTATAATATTACTTCTGTGGGGTATAAAATTATAAGATACAAGGTACACTGACGGCGAATTTAACTGAGCAACCAGTACACAAGTGTGACTGTGACATCATATTCGCAGTTTTTTTTTTAAGAACGTTTAAGATCATTGATTTGTAATGCCGGCTCCACACATTTGGCAAGCGACGCAAGAGCATAGGACGCAGTCATTATGATAAACAAAAGACAGGAATAGTATGTGTGTGTTCTTACAGTGTAGAAGTGAAGGAACCGAAAAACGAAGCGTCGGCAGGCCTCCCACTAGATAGACTATATCGTGGTTGTGAGTAACCGGTGGATGCAAGTGGCGAGTTGTCGTTCACTATGGCGTTCTAAAGGGGAGGCCTTTGTACAGCAGAGGACGTCTTCCGGCTGATGATGATGATGAGAAATGGAGGAGTTTATGCAGTTGTATAAACATTTCTAGCATAGACGCTATCAAAATGTCGCGTATGAGCAATCATATTAGTTCGTACACAAACCCTTACAAGGAGCAAATCTTCATTTATTTGGCACGTCACGCTTTAGCAGCACTTGTCATTCTAAGATTAGGCAGGTGAACGCCTGGCCCGAAGGCCGGGGGAACGTTTGGCTAGTTTTTATTGCTTATCTACTGGCAGCCGGTTATCGACCTTTGATTGAAAAAAAAACTACAACAGACAGGTATGTACGAACGTTTTAAGCGCTCCTATAAATACTAAGTGATTGCTGTTTTAATTTTCGAATTTGATTGCGGCTCTAGAATGTTCTGCGCGTAAGAAACTCACTAAGATACTCACTTATTGTGCGTGCGATTCCATTCTGCTGACCAGATAATGTTTTATGGTAAACTTTTAGTTGGTGTCATATTTTTTTCTTCTTTTTCTTCTCTGTTTTGTAGAAGCGCAGATGTACACTCACCAAAAGTGCCTAGGGATATTTTTATCCATACTGGTTTGAACACTTCAATAAAGGCATATTACTACTGAATCAAAATATCAAATTTCTCTAAAAATATTGATTATCCCGAGATTTTTTTTATGTGTGTAGATTTAAATATAAAGGGGTTCTAAGCTCATTTCACACACTAAAACAATACGAAAAATAATACATATCAATGTAAATA
The DNA here is from genome assembly GCF_025370935.1 of Choristoneura fumiferana. Classification (NCBI taxonomy): domain Eukaryota; kingdom Metazoa; phylum Arthropoda; class Insecta; order Lepidoptera; family Tortricidae; genus Choristoneura; species Choristoneura fumiferana. Next base: position 16,169,278 of record NC_133479.1, on the reverse strand, counting down.
GACTACATATGTATAAACTACCTGCATGTCCCTACACACAAAACAGAGAACACATAACATCTACCTATTTCAAAAAGAACAATCAAGGAAGGAAAAAATCAACTAAAGCCACGATACTTTACGACACATAATCATGTTTCTAGCTGTACATAGCCTACACTACGAGCATATATAGCCTGCTTCAAATAGCACTGCAATTTCGGGTCTCAATTAAGCGACTAAAGCAAGGTAAATAATGGTAAAACAAGGCAAACTACAGGAAATTTACCGCATTTCCGTAGATTAAAAGTACGGGCTTGAAAATGCTGAATTACGTTTGGCGGAGCGCCAAGCCGTATCCTGAAAATACGAAGGAACGTACTGCAACCATTTATATTTACCTACTATAGTAGCTCAGAACACGAAAGTTTTTTTTAAGAAAGATATGTCGGATACGGAATTTGGGTCTAGAAAATATAACAAATTAGCGATACAAATAGATTAAAAAAATATCATGAAACACGTCGTAAGCTTCTTGGATTACTTGTAGTCTACTAAGCTGTGATAGTTTTCCTTTTAAATTAGTCATAGGTATACATATACTACTTCCATTGCAGCATTGTATAGCAGAACAATCTTTCGATGTTGATTTTAGTTTGAGTATAATGACATATATGATCGGTGTATATATCACTGTATTTAAAACTGTATCATTCTGAATCGCTTGTGAGATTTTTCCTAGCTACATATAGCACACATAGACAGGGTGTCAAATTTGAATAAATTGTCATTCGACGAGAAACTGTTGTATAATTACGTCTGCAGCGGTTGACCATGATTTTTCAGATTTCTTAAGCCGACGGTTTAGCTTGTATATTAATATCCTGCAAACAAATCCCAAAATAAAAAAATTGTCGTATATAGCACACATACAAACTTTTTTGAAAAACCTATCTAATGATACCCAGCAGGGCCTAAACGAGCAAAAGTGGTAAAATCAGTGTAATTAAAGGCTAGAAAAACTAATGATTTTTTTGTCAAATTGTCAAAATTACAATATTACATTCTACTCTTCAATCAATCATCATCAGCCGGAAGACGTCCACTGCTGAACAAAGGCCTCCCCCTTAGGACGCCACAATGATAGAGAACTCGCCATTTGCATCATCCACCGGTTTCCCGCGACTCTCACGATGTCGTCAGTCCACTTGGTGGGAGGCCCGCCAACGCTTCGTCTTCCGGTGCGTGGTCGCCATTCGAGGGCTTTTCTCCCCCAATGGTTATCTGTTTTTCGAGTGATGTGGCCGCCCATTGCCACTTCAACTTGCATCCTAACTTGCATTCTACTCATTTCTTGTGTCATTATTTTCGAATGGTTTTTCGATCATAATTTTAAAAATGAGTTCTCTGTACCTATGAACTTAAGAATTTTATACGGCTAAATAAAAATAAAATAAACGTATCAAAAACCGTTTGCCGTTTTAAAACTGCAATAAATTTGATGGAAACGTATAAAACTTCAAGTGCCTAATTAGCCCATAAAATGTGCCAAATTGTTATCTCCATACTATATTTCTTCGCAGAAATGCGTTTTAAGAAGACACCGTAAAGACATTTGAAACAAAATCTTATTAATATTATAAAGTAGCCCGTTACCCGCGACATCGTCTGCGTAGAGTTAGTTTATCGCTATCCCCCGCAAACCATCCTATTTTCCGGGATAAAAACTATTCTATGTCCTTTTCCGGGAGTTAAACTCTTTATATACCGAATTTCATCTAAATCGCTTCAGCTGTTTAGACGTGATTGAGTCAAACATCCATTACTGTACGGTAGTGGTACTGTTGGAATCAAATAAATCTTTCTTTCTTTCTTTTTCCTTCTTCCAAACATCCAAACATCTTCATAAACTTTAATATCCCACTATTATTATAAATGCGATAGTTTGTAAGTCTGTTTGTTTGTATGTTTGTTTGTTTATTACTCCATCACGTGAAAACCGCGGAACTGATTCAGATGAAATTTGGCACACAGATAGTTTGAGTCCCGGGGAAGGACATAGGATAGTTTTTATCCCAGGAAATTGCATTTTTCCCACGGGATAGCGATTAACGAATTTTACGCGGACGGAGTCCCAGGTAACAGGCTAGTATGTATTTAATATATAATTATATTTTTATTACTTAGTCATATCAAATAGATAATTCATTGAAGACTACATAAATAAACAAATTATATAATATATTATATAATAATATAATAAATGCGAAAGTTATTAAGTCTGTTTGTTTGTTTGTTACTTCATCAGGCCTAAGCCGCTGAACCGATTTAGATGAAATACGGTATACCGATAGTTTGCATCCCGGGGAAAATGCCATAGTTCCCGCGGGATAGTGAAAACCGAATTCTACGCGGACGGAGTCGCGGTTGTATGTTTTTTTTTATGTTTGTTACCTCAGAGCTCCGTCATTTATGAACCGATTTGATTTTTTTTTGCGTTCGTCTAGGAATGTCTTCAATTAGTTCCCATAAACACCAAATGAGGATCTGATGATTGGATCTTAAGGAGATCGACGGAACTCTTCAAATATTGTAGGGACCTCTATAGTAAATTGGATATATTTATTAGTTACTCGTGCGTCACGGGTAACGACTATTTTATAATATTAGTAGAATAGGATAGAAGGATAAGTGGTATGGACATAGAATATCACACAGTGCTAACACATTTTTGAATTCATAAAAACCGTGTGTATCAAAACTTAACCCAATGTAACCTAACCCCGTTGCTATAGAATTTTTAATTTTAGCAAGAAAGTCAATTGGCACTTAAGGAAAAGTACTTGGGCGACCGAGTTTTGCTCGGGCTGAAACTCGGTAACAACCGTTTTCCCAGAGATAAGACCACAAACCCCTACATACCAAATTTCATCGAAATCGTTGGAGCCGTTTCCCAGATCTCCGAAATTTATATATATACAAGAATTGCTCGTATAAAGGTATTAGATTTCGAAAATCATTTAACCGCAAAAAGTACCTAGTTTTACTTAGAAACACTATGAAGTAGGTACAAATTTATTTCAGGTTGTTTTTAAATTTAACCGTCAGCATTGCACCGGACAGAGGTAAATATATCAGTGAAAAAATATTTATATTATTATTATTATTATTATTATTGTTAGCCTATTCTGTCCCACTGCTGAGCAAAGGCCTCCCCCCAATACTTCGTGCGTTTGCGAAAAAAAAAATGGGAAAAAAATCAAGTAACGCTACGCCAGTCCAGCCGGTTTTCTTAAAAATGTACCTCATACGTCTCTGTTGTAATTGTAATATACAGTAAAATAAATGTCAGAACAACCTTGACATTCAGCCCAAATCTTAAAATCCTTTCAGCATGAATCCAAACTGTGAATAGAAACTGTGGACCGTACAGTCAAGGGCAAAGGTATCGACACGGCCATTGTTACAAAAATATGTAAATATACGACTTAATGCACTTAACATTAAGGCCGTGCGTACATATTTTTGCAACTTTGGCCGTGTCGATATCTTTGCCCTTGACTGTACCTACTACTACTATTCATGCATCATTCAAGGCGCTTACGCAATTAAGACAAAGTCGAAATTCTGAAATTCAAACTGGTTTTCGTATTAAGAGTGAAATCATCTGATGAACAATAGATTGCGGGGCTATCGAAGTAATTGTAATGAGATGGTTTACTCAGGGCCCGCAATGTATTGCTACCGGCTGGTTTACTCGTTACTTGAAAGCGCCGCATTACAAAGTTGTAAGCACATGTGACTTAGTGTGCATGTCGGCGGCCGATAGTAAAATCCGCTAAATCACGAAATTCCTAGGCAAATCGTGAAATGGCGCCATTTCATGAATTGGCTAAGAGACATCCGCCATATCGTTCAAAACTCACCGTTTAACGATTTTCCTAGTGACGTTTAGGCAGACCATGAAATTCCTAGGAATGAATGACGAATGCGTTGCTTTAATCGGTCTGCCATATTTTTTCTCAGGCACATTGTGATATGCCTGGCCAACTTTTAGGCATACTTATCATTAAATGGCGCCATTTCACGATATGCCTAGAAATTTCGTGATCTGGCGGATTTTACGATCGGCCGCCGACATGCACACCGAGTCACGTGCGTATACGCAGCAACGCGGTAATTGATTTTACTCGCTTTGATTTTGATAAAATTCCATCGATGCCTAGTTTACGTAATTTTGTGAACGACAAGTGAAGTCTGTTTTCTTTTGTTACAGTTTTCATCAATGTTTGAGACTGCACCTGGGCCTTCTTGAATGAATTCTCATTGCTTATTTATTATAGCTATTGCTGCCTGTACATGTATTTTTATCCAACCTTCATAAGAATACCACATTTTAAGTCAATCCGACCGCTGGTAGTGGCTTTAATTATTAACTTGTTAGATTTGAAGCAAACAAACAAAGTTAACAAAGCTGAGAAAAATAGGTTATCTAACACCTGGTAAGGCAACTCAAGAGATGTGTGATAGTTATGTGGGATGATTTTAGGCATAGGTAGTCACGAGCCTAAAGATGCCCAACAAATAACAATATTGACGTAAAAACCGGATTGAACCAAGTTTCATTTTCTAAAAGTTAACGGTGTCACTGTTTTTCATTAAAAAGGACGTAGTGTCACAAGCAGAATAACCACGACATTTTAATTCTTCCGCAAGACGAGAAAATTATAACACGCATTCAACAAGATGAAGTCTCTTTACCTGTTATAACTATAATAATAGACCCCTTATTCTCATATCTTCTTCATTTAGTAAAAATGTCGTAAGCGCCAAGTACCGAACTCCATTACTTCCCTTCACACAGGCACATATCGCGCCGTGGGCGTTTGTAAGGGCGTCAAATTAAATTGGCATCAAATGGAGTGTGGCTAACGCAATTACTTCGAACAAGGTCCTTTACGGCTTACCTTCCTACACAATACCCGTGCAGACTGTCTACGCTGTTAGGGTGAGTTCTTTTTTTATTGGAGATAGGTTAGCGTTAAACTTCGACCATTGTCGTGCCCGATAACAGAGATCTAAGTAAATTGGTAACAGAAATGGCTTCACTGTCTTTTCCGAAGAGTACATGACGCATATATCATTAAAAAATCCTATTTTATGAGGTGAGTAGAGCTGAGTCACGCACAATTAATATCCTGCTGCAGTATTCTCTAAGCAAACGTCGAGGTGAATTCAGAGTTTGATTTGCTCTTTTACCCGTAATTTATTTCGAGTCCCCTTTCCTCGAACCAATTATGTAAGCAATGGTTTTGTAAGTAGAACATGTAAAATGTATAATAGATCATTTTCTGAAGCAGAAGTATCTAATTTTTCTCGCCTAGATTTAAGGCTTATTCTCTTTTAGGTTTACTTAATGGTTTACTTCATTTTATTAGTTTAATATACAATTCTTCGATTTCATCTCTAATTTTGTTTAGAATATTTTGTACAAATGTGCATACACCAACCCTTTTTGATTTTTATGTATTATCTAACGGTAGCATCTTTGGTTAATGTTTAATACAAGTTTGTTAGACTTAGGGGCTGTTTCACCATCCATTGTTTAGTGTTAACTGGCGGTTAGGTGTGATGCCGTCTCTATTTGTTTTGTTCGAATAAACGGAGACGGCATCACATTTAACCGTCGGTTAACGCTAATCAATGGATGGTGAAACAGCCCCTAAGTTAAATTGTACCGTTTGTGCCCCAATAAACATTAAAACATACGGAGTCCATGGTGTAATTCTACACTCACTACAAACCTCGCCTGTGAAGTCATCGCTGCACTCGACAGACAATTATTACTTAACCTAGTCGGTCGCAGGCATTTTTCGAATGGTCACGCATTTACATTGACAACCGACTCCTGTATATTACATACTTACCTACTTAATAATTTATAAATAGTTGTACATTCTTTTATATAGGTTTTGTTTTTTTATTAATACTTAAATAAAAAATATATATAAAAGTAATTACAGCAAAAAGTATTAATTTAAACAAAAATAAAACAACTGAAAGTCCATCAAAGGTGCTTAATTCTAATTACTTCGCCTATTACTACCATTTTGTTTATTTTCACGGGCCATCAACACCTCGGAGTAAACATATCATGCACTGGCACATAATATTCCGGAAGTTGGGCCATTTTAATTTTTATGGACATAATAAAAAGGGTAGCCATACGCGGTCATCACCAAAGCCATCATTATCCATAACAATCCACGGAAATATGGAGCTAATGGCTCTTGGCGCTTACGTATTTTTTTATCCCTCTTGTGTATTAAAAAGTATAAAAGCGGCGTAACCGCCTGATGTTGTAAGGTAGCTTTTCTCGTGGCCTATCCCATTTTTTTCCTGAAATAAAAAGTAATAGCCATGTCTATCATTATATGAACTGTTTTCGCTGCGTTAGAAAAGTGGGTCTTTGTTTTATATGTTAAGGTGAGTATTTGTTTGGCATTATCGATAAAGGGTAGCAATGTGTATTATCATCTGATTATCATGATCGCGAGTGCCGTGTGAAGCGTTGCAATTTCTACAAGCATTTTTTACAAAATTCAAATCTTGCAAGTGATTTTTGCTTCTAATTTCAAATTGACTTTCCCGAATTGAATTGAATGTCCCGGCAGAGGAAGACGCAGGATAGAGCTAGTATTTTATAAAATTGCCGGTCGGTCGTTTTTGACCTGTTTACTAAATTGCGCCTGGAATTGTTTCGCTGTTATGAAACACAATAACAAAATATTTAACACTATTGATCCCGTCGTCATAGAATATCTTAATTCACCGTCGTGGATGCTACTTTATTCACTGGCATTGCTTTAATCATCATCATCATCATATCTGCCGTAGTCCACTGTTGGTCATAGGCCTCACCCATTGACCTACAGTTACTTCGGTTGGAAGCGGCCTGCATCCACAGTGAAGTCGAGGCTTTAACCAGGTCCATCGTCCATCTCGTTAGTGGTCATCCTACGCAGCCCTTGTCGATCTGCGGTCTCCATTCGAGAAATTTTCAGCCCCAATGGCCATCTATTCTCTGTGGCTGTATATGTATAACCTGTATGTATAATCTGTCCCTATTGCTTTAATATCCATCGGTAGCCCAGTCCAACGGTGTAAGTAAGATTCATTTGAGCCCTACGATGGCACTGACTGCAGACAAATAGACATCTAAACAAAGCCTTTGTCTATCGTGTCCAAAAACATCTAAATAAAACCGAGACAATAGTTAAAACAGCTGTGAACGCAATTAGAAGTGGCCTTCAACTTCGCAAAAATCTGCGGCGTCACACACCGACTTAATAAAACTTGTAACCGTCCAACACAACTGCGGCCATTCAAATTCCTACCCCACACTAATCGCTCGGACTCCCTCATAATTCGATTGCATAAGTAACTTGGTAAACTTCAGCGGTTACAAAGTAAAATATACCGCTGCGAAAATAGTGATTCGAGTGAATTTTAGTTGATCGGTTTGTTTTGTGGAGTGCAAATGTGTTGGTGTTTTTGTAATGGCGGCGACGGTGTTTTTGGCCTCGATGGGTCGTTCGCCTAACCTAGGCCTTGACGTCACGCGGCAGACAACAAGGTGTGTGCTAGTAGTTTAGCTTATTAGGGGAACTAGGGCGCTGCTAGTAAGGCTTTGTTGTTGACATTTAATACTTTTCCAACCCCCGAGAGGGTTCTGTTTGAAGCCCCTGTTTATCCGTTGCTTCAATAGGTGATTTCAATACGGTTTTCACTATTAGGAAATTTGTTTTTGTTTATATGATAGAGGGTAAACGAGCAAGCGGGTCACGGGATGGAAAGCGATCACTTCCGCCCATGGAGACCCACATGAGCTGAGTTACGGATGCGTAGCCGGTCCTATGACAAAAGATAGGTTACTTTTTGAAGATTTTCAAGTACCTAGTACAGGTCCGGAAATACTGACGCCGCAAGCTGATTCAATTCCACGGCACAGCTATTGTATGTGTCGCGCCTGCATCACACCGTCGCAGTCGCTGATATAGTGGAATACGTCCGTCGGAAGAGCGGATACACGCTGAGGGTGTTCCAGCTGCAGTCGCGTCACTACGTTCACTTCAGCTCGTTTGTGGTGCGCGTGCCGCGGCTGCTGATGGGGACCATCGCGAGTGCTGCCTTCTGGCCGAAAGACGTCGTGTTCGGCGGTTCCGGGGCACCATGCCGCAGTTGAATGCGACGTTGAGGACAGTGACTCAACGGGGTCACGCCGTTTTGTCACCAAATTAGTATTAAATATTTTTAATTATAAATATGTATGTTAGTCTGTAAGGTATTTATTGTATGGGCCAAGTTGCCTGAAATAAATGAATTTATTATTATTCTCATTATTTTTTTTTATTCTTATGGGATTAGGTTTTTATAATAGTTATAAGAAGTAAAATACAGAAAAGTACATACAAAATAAAAATATTATAAAAACCTAGTTTGCCGCCGGTAACGGGGCAGGGCCCAAGCTACCGGTGGTCAGGGCCGCAAAGTGAGGAACCTCCGGACGATTATTATTATTATTGAGGTGGTAAGGCTGATTTTATGGGGTACAAGTCAACTAAAGTTAGGATCTGTGACAGTTTTAAGGCAATTCCTTCATGCGCTACTTCGTCCGCTAAGAATTCGTTTATCGCTATCCCGCGGGAACTATTCCATTTCCCGGGATAAAAACTATCCTATGTCCTTACCCGTAACGTAACTCATCTAAATCGGTTCAGCGGTTTTGACGTGATGGAGTAACAAACAAACAGACTTGCAAACTTTCGCATTTGTAATATTATAGTGGGATTCCATACATTTTTCTAAGCAAATGTATCATTAATGTCTTAAATCTTGGTATTCCTCTTCATAATTTTGCCAAAGTTGCAAGCAATTACAATATAAATTGACCAGGCCCAAGTTCTCAAGCGCCGCAAATACTCTTCTCTTTTAAAGGACTATGAGTTGGCGGCGCTCGCAGTGGAGACAATGGGTCCCTGGTCGGCTGACATGAGGGCCTTCATGGGGTCTTGTCGTCCCGGCTGATAGAGACCTCAGGAGACCCCAGAGGCGCTTACCTCTCCCAGCCAATTTCTCTGTCTGTACAGAGAGGTAATGCCGCCAGTGTGTTGGGATCTATGCCGCAGGAGGGCCTCTTAGATGGTGTTTTCTTTTTATAGTTAGGTATATTTATGTAGTTTTTATTTATTTTGTTTCCTATCATATTGTTGTATTTTGTGTTGTGAATAAATAAAACTTATCAGAAAAAAATATATAACTATAAATTATAATTCATCCCAGCCTATATACGTCCCACTGCTGGGCACAGGCCTCCTCTCAGATCAAGAGGGCTTGGGCTATTGTTCCCACGCGGGCCGACTGCGGATTGGGAACTTCACACGCACCATTGAATTGCTTCGCAGGTTTGTGCAGGTTTCCTCACGATGTTTTCCTTCACCGCAAAGCTCGTGGTAAATTTCAAATGTAATTCCGCACATGAATTTGGAAAAACTCAGAGGTGCGAGCCGGGGTTTGAACCCACGACCCTCTGTTTGAGAGGCGATAGGTCAAATCACTAGGCCACCACGGCTTTTTTGGCAATTATAATTATCAATTATAAATTAATAATACTAAATTCAAACTGTAGTTCTACTTAAAAGTTATAGGTAAATTTAGGTAAATCAACTGATTGTACGTCACACCTTGTTCGGCCATCATTGAGTATTCAAGATCACACGGAAGACTGCTTAATTGGCGAATTATTAAAAACCGATCTATTTTCAATATAATCGATATTCATGACAGACTATCATGAATATTTTTGGAGCAAAATATCGCACGGTTTCTCAGTTTAAGGATTATTTTTTTTTATATTGGCTTGAATGAAACTGACAGTTACGTATCCTATTTATACCACTTTAGTCTGTAAGTATTTACTCAAAATATAACTATGGTCCTATACACTCAGCGGCACACAATTTGGCCCACTCTCCATACAAATTTACCTAAATATTATTGCATACATTTGAGGGCCAAATTTTGCCGCTCAACATATCGTTTATCTTCCTGTTTCCTTTGCCATTTTTAAGAGGGTTGTTTTAAGTTTGATCGCTACGTATCCACTACGTGTCTGTCGCATCATATCGCAAAAGGAGGGACCCATAATATTTAAATGTGTTTTTTAATCAAAAGCTAGATTAAAAAAAAGTTTCAGAAAATAGGTTTAGATGTTTTCGAGATATAGTCGGTTTATTTTATGAAAGAGAGGAAAAAGAGCAAGCGCGCAGTTTTCTGATGGGAAATGTTTGACTTGCCTATGAATACCAACAACTCAATGAAAGTCACTATCCTTATGCCGGCCTTTAAAGTAACTATAAACCCTTTCCTTGAAAGCCCCATGTACTGAAGCCCCCACTGCTGAAGGTTTGGAAAATTTTTCCAAGTTGGTTAGGCTATGCCCAATAATGCCCACATTTGCCACCGTTATGTGGCGCTGTCGTCGTGCCCTAGCAATGAGGGCTATCGCGTATGAATTCGCCGCTAGAGGCGCTGGTGTAGCGTGAGGTCTCCGGAATGTCAAATCTCATAGTTTTTGGGTGAGCTACGCGGGTTTATTTATAATTAAAGTATTTTTTGTGAATTTTTGCAACATTTGAAATTAATTATGGCAAATATGCGTTCGAGGCCGATGAATGTCTGTGTTTTGAGACAGTTTTGTGTTTCGGAAACCTTTGTCCTCCCTTTTTTCCGAACAAAACGGGGACTATGCAACACTGTGGCATGCTCGATATTTTTATGGTACGGTTTTAAGGTGTATTAAATATGATTTTAATCTAAACTTTGTTTTCACGCCCGTAATAACAGACTTTGAAAGCCATACTTAAAAACCTCACGCAACAGTGCGCCATCTGGTGAGACAAAAAACGATAGCCCTCATTGGTGACCATTCCTAGCACTTTATGCGTTCGCGCCACAGTCGGATGGTTCGCTCGTACACAAACCCCATGCCACGATGACCCATCAAGGCCGTGACACGTGCACAATGGCCGGGTTTCACTTTCGGCCGTGTTTGTTTGTAAACGGATAACGATTTCTGACAATTTCCGCGAAACCCGATCCGCCGCCGTTTGTATTTCGAAGTTGAGGCTTTTTGAACGTAGTATATGTCATGTTGAGACTGTTGAGAGAGACTGTTTACCTGGAACAAGAGAAAAACCAAAATTGATGGTAAGATGATACTATGGTTACAATTCTGGATTTATATATACTACTATGCTTTTGCCCACGAATCCGTCTCCCGAAAATTCGTTTATTATCCCGCAGGAAATTTTGACCATCCATAAGAGTGTAAACTTTCGGAATACACAATTTCGGAATTCATAAACAATTTTATTTCGCTACTTTTCAATTTCCAAGTTATTACCACAGAGCACTCAAAACAGGAACAAAATGCACAGATAACACACGCACATATAATTAAAACAGATAAACGGAACAAAACGCAGGGTGGCAAACCTAACGGGCGCGGAAACGGGCATGCCCTTTGTGTTTACACGGCGAATGAAAGTTGCTCGCGATGTATTGGCAGTTCTGACTTTACATGTTCCACGTTCACATAATTTACAATAAAATTCGAATTAATAACGAGGTACTTCACCAATAATGCTGCATTTGCATTTGTTTAATACTTCTAAGGAGATATAAGTGGATGAGATATCCAAAACTACCAGTAATATTTAAAATCTTTTTCACTTCTCATGCTCGTAAAGTTCGTGTGTCTAGGCGACATAAAATGACTTTTTGCATAAAGTAAAATGCATATATGATTGTGCATAAAGTAAAATCTTCGTCTAAGACCAAGGTAATTAGGTGTCAACAGCCACAAACAAAAAAGTTTCTACATATTTTTTTAAATAATAAAAATCAATCAAAATAAATGTATAAAACTAAAAAAATATAATTATATTGTAATTCATGAAAAATAAAAGGAACATAGTAAGGGAACAATTGTTTCTACTGTTGCTGTTTCATGTCCTCGCAGTCGAAGTGAAAAGCAGAGTGTAAAACTCGAGCATTAAACCCATTTTCCCCTCGACGTGTATGACGTGGCTATATGAACGTCTCGGGTAAAACGGCTCGTTTTATGCTCTTGTTGTACAATCTACATTTTTTTTTATTTTACTTTTAAATAGTTTTGATTTACGATCTATTTTTTTAATAAGTAAGTTATTTTGATGTGGCTAGGAATTTGGGAAATTTTCTTTATACATTGAATAGTCAGCCGCAGAAGTGGATGAGCGGTGACGGTACTCAAAATAATCTACACACGACTCTACTACCAAGGTAATAAGAGTGTTTAGATCAATTAGAGCACCACAACCGCTCATCTTCTTCTGCTGCTGACTGTACATTCTTTTCAACTTAGGTACATACTCATTGATAGCCGTACTTAGTTTAGTATTATAAATGCAAAAGTGTTTGTTTTTCCATTTTCACATCGTAATCTTCAACAAAACCGATCGCCATGAAATTTTGTATAACTTAATAGGACACCTTTTATCCCAAAAAAAAAATAGTTCGCAGACAAAGTTGCGAGCAACTGAGAATAAAACCTGGCTGGATAAACTATTAACGTTTGTTAGGTGTTGGTAAACAAACAAAACTCGATTAAGGTAAAAAAGTTAATTCCTTATACTTTATTACAAATAATACCTACTCATAAATAATAATATGCATTGAATTATTTAAATAATACAATGTATTCATAATACTTGTGGTTTTGTGTTTCCTTGAACAGTAAAGTTCTTCTAAAATATATTATAAACGCATTGACTTCTATGTATCTTACGGCACTAGACTGGCTGTTTGGATCAAAACGCGCGGCGCATCAATCATCAATATTACTTTGACACAACCCCTGTCACGGACGTCAACAAACTATAGTAAAAGGTTCACAAATCCGCGCTGTGAATAAATTTTATGCGCAGTTTTGATGTAAGAAACATGCATTCTATACATAGATGTCGATGGATAAACGTGAAATATTGTACTTGTCTGTATATTTGATTACTTTTGACGTTAAATCGGTTGGGTGAATTTGGAGGAGGCATGGCACACATAATATATAGTTTTCACCTAGACAAACACATAGAATGCTTTTACATCTAGGAAAATTGTACGATTCCCGCGGTATAGTGATGAATGAATTGTTCGTGAACACACTCGTAGACACGTAGACAAGAGAAAAGTTAATGAATTGTAGATTTATTGCCCATAAAAAAAACATAGGTACATATAAGTGAGAAGGTACATGTTATAAAAGTAAGCATTAAGTGGATTGGGCTAATAACCAACATTCATTTGACACCTATACTGGTAATTACTTTCCCTCATAATTTTTTTCGCGAACGCCATTTTGAAATATTATATAATACTCTATGTCACTCCGACAATTTTGACAAATCTAATGATCCCTACTAATTAATGTTATAAATGCGAAAGTAACTCTGTCTGTCTGTCTGTTACGCTTTCACGTCGAAACCACTGAACGGATTTTGACGAAATTTGGTATAAACATACATACATATAGGCTCAATAAACATTTCCCTCCTTCGACCAGTCAGTTAATAATTCTCAAAATGAACTCGACTTGTATATATTCACGGAAACCGAAACGTGAATGGAGGACAATTAAAACGCGGACTACGTAATAGTTCAAACAGCGAGCGTGGAAGACCATTGCCTTTAAAATTAGAAGTTAATTCGTGAACAGCTATATGCTGGAGCTACATTGGGTTAAGAAACGCTCGGTTAGTGAGCGGACCGTCGCGTAGGACTAGCATTTTATATGCTTTAACTGATGAGTGCAAAATTGAAGGCTATCTTTTTCTGTTTTTATCTTAATCCGCGTTATTGATATTATTTGAGACAAAGGAGGCTAGAATGCAGGGTTTTTTTTTCCTTCCGCATAATGAAGCTACAACGACAATACAATACAAAGACTTTTTTTGCAACTCGGGAATACTGGGACGGTAGTCAGAGAACACGTGTGATACATCGGGATATAATACACGAGTTTTAGAACGAATAAAATTACTTAATAAACAATTTAGAAAAAAAATGTAAAAAGGGCAGGCGGCCAATATTGGGTAATTTCCTAAGTAAAAAAAAATATAATTCTATTTAGTCTCTCTCAGTTACATTATACAAGTAAATATTGAACACATAACAAAAAAAAATGACAAGATGAAGCGCATCAAGTTTGGGAATGGGGGTCCGAGACGTCACGCCGTGTGACATTTTTTAGCACGCGGAACATTACCGGGCTATATTTTCATAATTTTTTGTTTAAGGGGATCCCATGCCCCAATGACCTTCGATCTGAATTCCTTAGTTTTCTAATGATTTTTGTAGCTAATTATATTAACAACAACGGCTTTAAGCAATAAAGTATCCCATATTTATTTCAAAGTTCATTGTTTTCGAGATATTTGGCATAAACAATTTTTGTCCAAAAACTGGTTTTCTGGCCATAACGTTTGTGTTAATTAGTTTATAGAGACGTCAAAGACAAACCCAAATATGTAGATTTCGTATATGTTAGATCTTTCACGTCAATAGAGATACGAAATAAGTGTATTTTCAGACAATGTTTAAAAAAACAAATACATATAATAAAGTATTTTTTTTTTTTCAAAATCTGATAAGACAAAAATGGAGATAAAAGGTGGTAGTGCAAAAGTAGGATACGATTCAAAACTTGTCAAAAATCGATGAAAACCTCGGGTAGCCCCTTAATCTGGATGCTCAAAGTCACTCAAGGGCTATGGAAATGCTCGGGGTTTCTCTGCGGGATAGAATCAGAAATGATGATATCCGCAGTAGAACTAAGGTTACCGACATAGCCCGAAGAATTGCGAAACTAAAGTGGCAGTGGGCGGGGCACATTGCTCGCAGGACTGATGGCCGATGGGGTCAGAAGGTTCTCGAATGGCGTCCGCGGACCGGGAGACGAGCTGTCGGTAGGCCTCCAACAAGATAGAACGACGACCTGGTTAAGATCGCGGGATCGCGTTGGATGCGGAAAGCACAAAACCGGTCTGAGTGGAGAGCCTTGGGGGAGGCCTATGTCCAGCAGTGGATGTCTTTCGGCTGATATGATGATGATGATGATACCGGATGGCTAAGTGGTTAGAGAACCTGACTACAAAGCTTGAGGACCCAGGTTATATTCCCGGCCGGGGCAGATATTTGTACGAATAATACGAATGTTTCTTCTCGGGTCTTGGATGATTAATATGTATTTAAGTATGTATTTTTATCCATGTAAGTATGTTTTTCCGTTGCCTAAATAGGGTTGTTTCACCACCCATTGGTTAATTTTAACTGAAGGATAAATGTGATGCCGTCTCTGTCAATTCAAGCAAAACAAACAGAGACGGTAGATAGTACAAGCTTTGCTTAGTTTATGGGACTAGGTCAATGATGTAAATAATCCAGCATTTTCTGATAAGCTAACCGACGAACCATAGTAATTAGAATTTTTTAGGACTCTAAGGGGCTGTTTCACCATCCATTGATTAGTGTTAACTGCGGTTAAATGTGATGCCGTCTCCGTCTATTAGAACAAAACAAATAGAGACTGCATCACACCTAACCGCCACGACCCATTGATTAACCTTAACTGACGGATAAATGTGATGCCGTCTCTGTTTGTTTTGCTCGAATTGACAGACGGCATCACATTTATCCGTCAATTAAAATTAATCAATGGGTGGTGAAACAGCCCCTAAAACTAGCCTATTACGTAAAACATCTGGCAATCTACTAACGCAGCAGTACCTAACGCAAGTGTAGCCGCATCGCGCTAGATGGCGCGGCCTCGGTAGGTCAGTGGCTCATGATGTCACATGCGCAAGCGTCGAACATTCCGCGGGGTGGAAACAGACTCCTTCCGCGCGGCGGTTTATGGCCACGCCATCGCAATCAAGGCCGGGAATATAAAGCAAATTAGGCACATTCATCATCATCATCATCATATCAGCCGGAAGTAGTCCATTGTACCCAAAGAGGCCAAAGAGGCCTACTACCCCATAGACCTCCAGTTGCTTTGGTTGGAAGCGGCCTTTAACCAGGTCGGGTCCTATATTGAAATAGTTATAGAGTTTTCTATAATGAACATTTAAAAATTTCAGAAAAAATTAAGGTTTCAGTGGGAAAAATTATGACAAACTGATTATGATGAACTGTTTAAGCCGGTGTTGCCATACAATTTAATAATAAGTTTTTTTTTTTTTGTTTTAAGTTAGTTTTTATAAGGATAAGGTTCTCACTGAAAATCAGCGCCACGGCTTGCCGTGGCATTATGCTGAGTGTGGACCTGTTTAGCGTCATGTATATCTTGTATTTGTTCTATGTTTGTTTTTATGTCGTTAAATAGATGTATTTTCTTTATTTCTTTCAAACGATGATTCGGACAAAAATTACGGTATGACTAGCGAAGAGTATGCGAACTTTGGCGCTTCCATCTTGTTGGTGGACGTCCTACGCTGCGCTTGCCGACCTGCGATCACCATTTGCGATTTTTTCGGCCCCAAAGGCCATCTGGTATCCGTGCTAAGTGAGCTGCCCATTGCCACTTCAAGGTGCTAATTCGACTACGAGTGAATATATATATCATCCATTACATGCCCGTAATCAAATCAAATCAAAACATTTATTCAGTAAATAGGCCGCAATGGGCACTTTTACACGTCATTTTTTTAAAGTACCAGCGCTTTCGGAAAGACCATCATTGCAACATAAAATAATCATATGACAATCAATTAATAACTTAACATAAATTATAATTTAAATCATGAGCACTAATCGTTAGGCAATTAGGCACCCAATTTAGGCACATAACAAGCTACAATTACAATTGTTACTCAAAATATGGACTAGTATTTAGCCGGTCGACAATTGGTCCCGAACAATGAATGCATATTCGTACGCGTTTGGTCAGAGCTTGCTAATATTATATGTTAAACAAGTTTATTTTATATTGATTAACATAATATAGTGCCTAACACATTTTAAATCAACTTAAAGTTGTTTAAAGGCGTGTTTTCCTCATTCTTCATGAAGTTCTTGTTGTTTTATGTGACAGATATCTGTTGTGACGTCTTTCTTTAATAGAATCAGATCCCCCGTGTGGTGTCGGGTTTAGTATGACGCTTCTCCATTTCTTCCGTGGATGCCGTAAGAGGCGACGGAGGATCTAAATTAAGGTATACCGTAAGCGATAGGCTGGCAAAAGTGGCAACATGTCACTATTGTAGCGGTTTTGTCAAACTTTAAACCTAAAATTGCTAAAAGTGGCTCCGAAGCGGTAACGTTTCGTGTGCTCTGCCTACCCCATTTGCGTGTGTGTGTGTGTGTGTGTTTTTAATTCCCGCATTGTCTGTTTTACTATATTCTTATGCGTGCCATCCTTGATTTTTATGTAACACTTGTTTTACTATTTCTCTTATCTATAGGCATTTATATAGAATTACAAATACACTTACAAAAACAGACAAATAAATAGAGGTCATTAAAAATATGGCGCCTTTGAAGATGCTTGCGACTTTTGCTCGTCATTTGTCTTTCTGTGTCCAATCCATGTCCAATCACTTGTCAACCAACCGATAGATAATAGGAACGTAGACAAAAAAAAAGATCACAACATTATGCTGTTCCAAATTTAATTATTCGAAATTCAAATCCGAATCTGCGGGAGCTCGTCAGATATTAAGAGATCAAGGTTACATTTTGCGTGTGGCAACACAAGTATCAGTTATGTACTTATGTATTATTGAACCTTTGTAGTTATGATAACTATTACAATTAAAATAGACCATTCTGCATGTCTCAGTGTCTGGAATCGACGTAAGCAAACTTTTTAAAGTTCCGTCTTCAGACTATGAAAACATTTGAGAAGTTTTTGTAATCTTTCTTTTTTTACGGTTGGTTGAGTTTCGGAGGAAACACAGGAAAATTTAATTTATATAAACAAAACATTACTCACTGCACATGTTTGTTATAGATTAGGTAAACATATACAAACTATTTCTTAATAAACAAACAGTTTCGCCGATACTGATAATGCAAAGAAATATGGACAAAATAATTACAAAACAAAGTGTGCTCGTATTATTCCTATTTGCCAAGCCAAGCAGTTAAATATCTTTAATTAATTACATTTATCTAACGTTTACCAAACAAATGAATGAGTATCGAACTTGACCCGCGGACCTGCCTGTTCCACATAAAATAGATCGAGCTCATTATTAGGGCTGGCAAAACACAAATATTGCCATACAAGAAAAAAAATATGATAGTTTTTACGTACCTTTTTTGTCGACTACAGGGTTCTACATTCATACCAGTCTGAAACTATAAGACATACGAAGATGTGTTTTTAGGAACCATGTCATCGATTTTTTTTGTTAATTATTGTTTAATAGGTCATTTATATTCTTTGTACGTGTTACTCTACTGTATAATTTAATAGTGGCATATTTGCTGGTCTATGTTTCGTTTAAGTCTTATTTTCTTAAGTTTTTTTCTATATTGTACCGTTTTTTGCCCAAATAAACATTAAACATTTTAGTAACAAGAAAAACTGCATGCATAGGTACATTTAAAAAAAACTTGTATTCAGCTCGGGAATCGAACCCGGTCGTTTCGGAAAATAACTTCAATTAGAATGTATGTTTTATTTTTCATAACGACCGTGTTCGATTCCCAAACTTAATAAAAGTTTTTTTTAAATGTATGAATGCAGTTTTTCTGATGGTTTCAGACATTCGCATACTGGCCGATATGAATGTTACACCCTGTATATTTCAGTACCTACTCACTAAATTCATGTCAAAAAGAAAAAATACGATAAAAAGTTTTCGGGTAAAAATCGGCTATCGACTTGGATCTTTACTCTATACACATTTTTTATAGTACCTATACTGTATCCAATAACACAGCAGAAATGGGATACTTATTGAAAAACATAATTTTCAAAAGAAACTACTTAACACGAGCTGTCGGTAGGCCTCCAACAAGATGGAGCGACGACTTGGTTAAGATCGCGGGATCGCGGTGGATGCGGAAAGCACAAGACCGGTCTGAGTGGAGAGCCTTGGGGGAGGCCTATGTCCAGCAGTGGACGTCTTTCGGCTGACATGATGATGACTTAACACATAGTAATCATCATCATCATCATTAGCCACTGTCCACCGCTGAACAAAGGGCTCCCCCTTAGATAGAACGCCACAATGAACGACAACTCGCCACTTACACCCACCGGTTTCCCGCAACTCTCACGATGTCGTCAGTCCACCTAGGGGCCTGCAAACGCCTCGTCTTCTGGTTCGTGGTTGCCACTCGAGGACTTTTCTCCCCCAACGGTTATCTGTTCTTCGAGCGATGTGGCCCGCCCTTTGCCACTTCAACTTGCATATTTTTCCAGCTATGTCAGTGACTTTAGTTCTTCGACTAATTTCCGTATTCCGGATTCTATCGCGCAAAGAAACTCCAAGCATAACTTTCTCCATAGCTCGTTCTGTGACTCTGAGCCTGTATAAAAGGCCAACATTCAAGGACCACGTCTCAGCGCCATAAGTCGTCACTGGTAACACACACTGGTTGAAGACTCTAGCCTTCAGACACACACACACACACACACACATAGTTATCGGGGGTGACATCTATTTGGCATATTTTTTAATGTCCGAAACTTATTACACATAACAGGTTTCGCATAATTTATTTACGCCGAATCTTAAACATGCCGAAATTTAGTTCGGCATAATTCTTTATAAGCCGAATGATTGTTTACCCGAATATTATATTAGCATAATATTAACATGGCCGTACTTTATTATGCATAATATTGTTTAGCATATCAGTAATTGAGCAGAATTTTGATAGCCCGAAATTCTGTCCAAATCTATGACCGAAATTAAATTAAGTACTATATATCTGGTTAAAGCCGCAGGTTCACGGTGGATGCAAGCCGCTGCCAACCGAAGCAACTGGAGGTCTATGGGGGAGGCTGTCCAACAGTGGACGTTCTACGGCTGAGATGATGACGATGATGATGAATATATATCTTAATTAAGAGTAAGTAATCCATACTAATATTATAAATGCGAAAGTGTGTGTGTTTGAGTATTTGTATGTTTATATGTTTATCCGTCTTTCACGTCGAAACGGAGCGACGGATCAACGTGACTTTAGGCATAGAGATAGTTTATGGGCCAGAGAGTGACATAGGCTACTTTTTATCCCGAAAAAATGTACAGTTCCCAAAGGGAACAGCGCCCGATAACCGAATTCCACGCGGGCGAAGCCGCGGGAAAAAGCAGTGGTAAACATAAAAACGGTAAATAATAAAACAATATAATTATGACTAGATTAATAGGTTATTAGGTTAGGTTAGAATTGTATTTGTAACGGAACGAACAGCCACCAGTAAAAGAGGTATAAATAGGGGTGACGAGGGGGCTCGGGGAGTGGAGCCCCCCCCGCATTGAAAAACACAAACATAATCTACCCCCTTTTACCCTGGATACGTTCGTTAGTTACCTTATGTCCCTCAGATTAAAAATAGAATCCCCGCGAAGCGTCTTCATTGAATTTGACACAGTCATGTCCTCGCGTTATAAAAATACTACCACCCACTAGTTACTAGTTTCCAGAGAAGTATATTGGATGCTTAGGTAATAAAAAACTTTAGTACTTAATTAACTTTCTGCGCAACAAATTCATGCGTAAGTCATATTCTGCCTAAACCATATTCGGAATTCGCAAATTATGCGTAAAACCTATTCGGCTTACATTGGTTATACGTAAAAGAATTCTGCGTAATATAATTATGCGAAAACAGTTTCGGCACAAATACTATTATGCGTAAACAAATTATGCAAAATATAATTATAACAAAAAATAGGTTTCCAATAATAGAGGTTATTGCATAGGCAACCCTACTCAATAATATAATTTCTACGATATTATCAATGCAGTGCGAATGTACCTAATACGTTGTTGATGTAGAAATGTAGATGAATGAATCCAGGGCACGTTTTAACAAAGTATTGTTTAGTACGACATTTTATGTCAAGGTTTATGAAATAACTTTCAATCGCATTTAAAACAAATACGTACCCTTGTTTTAGAACTACAATAAAATCCTTCCAAGAGTCAGTTTTTATAACTAAAGTGGAAAAATAACAGGTCTCTTTTCTCCTACAACTTTCATTTCATTCTTTTCGTTTACCTTTACTTGCCCGAATTTCACTTTCCATACCAACGTTTGCCAAAAAATATATAGAACCGTGCTGTTTTCAGGATTTTTTAAATGTCATCATATAGAATGCAGTAGGTTAGGTTAGGTTAGTTAAATATCAATTCTGAAGAAATTACTATTTCACAAATAAATTACTTTATGGCAAATGAAAATTCTAGAAAACGATATATTCGGGCATATGAAATTCGGGCACATAATTGAGAACCCATTCTTTTGATTTGCCTCTAATAATATTAGTATTTAGGCTAATATTTTACAAACGGATCACATAACCGAAAAATGATTTTGAAAGACCTATCTAACGTAGACTCCTATTGTTCCACTTCTGCTGGGTCGTGCTGAGTCACCGACTTCGAGCTAGTAGGTGCCTAGAAAAATATTTTCAAGGGTTTTGTAGTCGGTTCCATTTTTTGTTATTTTTTTATTTCTTGGAGTCGGTTTTACTTTATTTGTTAAAAATTTTCTTTATTTCTCACTTTTTAGTGATTCGTAGCCAAAGTAGATCTCACAACGATTTCATTAAGCCCAAACACGACTTAGTTACGTTGTTTTATAATGGAGTTCCGTTGCCTACCCTCTAGCTTCAGCATTAGATCAGTTCGAAAGAATCATTAACTTAAAGCTTCTTCTTAGTCGTTTATCTAGGTATGTTAATCATGATCGTTTATAGACGAGCGAGCATTACTTAGCTTTGACGAGTCCCATTGGTCATCTATAGTCTTCTTCATCAGGTCCAGATTACCAAATGATACTTTTCTGAATGTACTAATCATCTTTATGCTAATAAAAATGCCAAAATCGCCATAGGTGTGCCTATAAAATTTGAGGTTTGCCCTCGATTTCCCTAGGATCCCATCATCAGATCTTGACTTGGTGACAATGGGACCACCTCAGAAGAATATTCTTTCGAATAAAAAAATAATTTTGAAAATCGGTCCACAATTGAGTGAGTAATCGGTAGTCGGCCCTTTTTTAACCTCCTCCTTTTTTGAAGTCGGTTAAAAAAGGGCGCACGCGTGTACCCATTTAAAAAACTCCGCAGTTTTTTCATTGAATGATAGATACTCGATCCATTAAATCTTTAATCTGCTGTTACGTACCATTAAGACGCGCTTCAATTAATAACTGTTTTTTTTTAGTTACAAAAGCAAAAGCATCAACACCTACAATTTAAACACTTCTGCTACGTATTTTGAATGATTACAACACTGAGCGTAAAACGATCAAACTCATACCCAATTAAATAGGCTTAATGGAAGCAGTTTTCAGGTCATAAAATCTTTTTCATCACACTTGCTCGTAAACAGTGTCGTAACATGCAGGCTATCTTGGTTGCAACCCCCCAAATAAAACCCTCGACCTTAATGTGCTTGTCAAGAAACCCGTGGTCTGTAAATGAGTCATTGCACGTACAAATTTTCTTGTCATGAAGCCCAAGGTCGGTAAATGAGTCAGTGCCCGTACTGATGGTGCTGCGCGCGCTGCTGCGCATGGTGTAGCAGCAGGACCACATGCACACGCACGTTGCAGCGCACGCTGCGAGAGGGGGAGGGCAGCGCTGCCAAGAGCGCAGCCCAAGGTATCGCCAATATTTGGAACAATTATTTTTTTTATTTTAGTAATAAAAAAAATACTCGCAAATGTGATGAAAAACATTGTATGTCGCACGGGCGGTACTAGAATTACGAACATCGACACATTAAAGCCCTCAGTCTTCGACTTCGGGCTTCTAATACTCTCGTTCATAATTCCTTATTTACCGCCCTCAAGACACAATGTACTATAAAAAAAACATTGTAACGTGGTCGCATCGCGTGAGATCAAAATCGTTTTACAATCGCTTAAAAATAAACGGGTCATAATAAAATCGATTAACTCGTCACCGTAAGGGCTAGTTCAAATTATGTTCCGTTCCGGTAAAGCCAAGGACAAATACGATAAACTTTAAATTGCGCAATACCTTTGTAATCGGTTTTTAACGCGATGTTTGTCTTTGAATTGTCGAGGTTTCGTAATGTTCAAGTACTTAAATTCTCCTGTCAAAGATCGTAATTACGGTAAGTGCCGACTGCCGTAATGTTGGCAACGCTGTTTACTAAGGACATTAGTCACGAATATCACGATTAATTTAATTTGTGTCGTGTTTGATTAGCTGCTTGTATATTGTACAGAAATGCCATCTGTGTGACACTCTTTCCCAGCCCGGATAATATCGACATAGTAAAATTTACCGACGAGAAGCTCATGTCAGTTTCTATGGGCGTGTACACGAAAAACAGGGTCGGTATTTCCATGTCGGTATTATCCGGGCCGGGAAAGAGTGTCGCCCCCTCTGTCACCCTCTGTATGGATAGGTACCTAGGTCTAGATATAATAAAATCAACGCCTATTTAATTCACTAAATATTTTGTTATTAATAACAATATGAAACTAAAATAGGTAAAAAAAAAATAACAAAAAAGGCAACCGACTTCAAAAACCTTAAAAAAAATCTAGTGCCTCAGCACGAGCCACCAGGAGTGGAACTATAGTCGTCTACCTCACCTTCATACTATATATTGGGCTTCAATCACTCCTGCTGGCTCGTGCTGAGGCACCGACTTCAAAGTAGTAGAAAAATATTGTCAAGG
Organism: Choristoneura fumiferana; assembly: GCF_025370935.1. Classification (NCBI taxonomy): domain Eukaryota; kingdom Metazoa; phylum Arthropoda; class Insecta; order Lepidoptera; family Tortricidae; genus Choristoneura; species Choristoneura fumiferana. The sequence goes on along the minus strand of NC_133479.1, from coordinate 16,145,302 downwards.
TTTTTGAAGTCGGTCCCATTTTTTGGTATTTTTTTTTCATAGTTTTTAGTGATTTGTAGCCAAAGTGCATCTCACAACGATTATATTAAGCTCAAACTCAGCATAGTTATATCATTTTATAACAGATTACCGGTACCGAGATTTTATAAGAGATTACGGTCTTCTTTATCAGGGTCCGGTTCACCAAATGATACTTTCTGAATGTAAATACTTGACTTGATGTTGAAAATGCCAAAATCGCTATAGGTGTGCTTTAAAAATTCGGGGGTGGCCCTCGATTTCTCTAAGATCCCATCATCAGATCCTGACTTGGTGTCAATGGGACCACCTCGGAAGTATGTCCTTTAGAACTAAAAAGAATTTTGAAATTCGGCCCACAATTGGCGGAGTTATCGCGTAACAAACATACAAAAAAAACATAGTACTCGAATTGAGAAGTCGGTTAAAAAGTAAACATTCATGACACTTTTTATTTGTAAATAAAACGGCCATAATGTACTCTGCAGTTCGTTTATTCTAAAACCATACCAAAAAGCTGACTCAACAGTGAATCTTTAACTAACGTGAATAAAACTCAATTCTGTTCGGCCTATTTATTTGGCAGTATGTTACTTGATATGAAATTTTACACTATTTTCAGCAATTTTCATGGTGTCTACATCCGCGACAGTGTATTGACCTGTTCACGTCACTTTTTCATAACATTTTATCTCTTCTGTTGCTGGGTGCGCCACTTTAAAAAGGCCGTGTCAAATTTTTTAAGAGATTCTGTAAGTTTCGTTTTTTGCCAACTGCCTCGTATAAGTTTGTAGACGACTGTTTAGTTAGTGACACTATGTGTAAGTATTTATGGTCTGTGTAGACTTTGACCAAAGGTATGATCTAATAAAGTACGGTGTTTCGTTTCCTCCTTTGCTTACTTAGTTAAATACCGAGTGTAAGTAGTATAAGTAGTAGTAGCTCCATATTGTAATTAAATTATTTATCTCTATTTCTATTAATTTATGACGGAGCTGCCCCGATATAAAGGAGTGCCGTTCAATCATTATAAAAAGTTTTTGTATTAGCATATAGGTTGTAGTTTTTGTATTCATAATTTTGTATTTGTATAGTTTGTGTAAATCATAATTAACGAAATGTATACATTTGACATAAAGATGAGGTGGCATAATATAATTTTACATAATTAGGTTTTGTCTAAACACGTAAAAATAGATTGAGTAGGTTAGCATATCCAGGAAAGCGCCTCAATTGCATGGAATGGAGCTCCGTTCGGTTATTCTGCAAAATGAGTATTTATGTAAACCATTTGTTTCCCGAAAATGTGCAGTCTGGTTGTATACGTATTTGAAATTAATTATGCATTTCTTCTATATGCAAAGTGAAATGAGTATAGTGTGTGAGTGTGAGTGAGTAAGTAGGAAGAATAGTTGTTTTGCAGATCAGTCCGCAACCATAAAGGAATGTTTGATACCCTCACAAGTACTTCGTCTATTCATGGACCTAAAGGTTAGGTCCATCTTTCTTGTTATAGTCAAGCCTAGAGCACACTAAAGTATATTTTCAAAACTTTCATTTAACTAGTAACGTCATGTCTGAAAAGCCGTACGAAATCGTGTACCGGCTCAAAGCGAGAAGGTATTTTTATACCTTGATCACTTATTTATGACGTTGACTGTACACTTACTTATTCTGTGGTTTAGGTCAAATCTCGCAGCTTTTTTCCAGCAGTTGGATTGATCTGAAATCTTGATGCACGCCCCCCCCCCCCCCTCTATATACGCCTGTATATTTCAAACTTCAAAAGCATGTTTCGAGCTAAGTAGCTACCGATTTAGTCCTGGCAATCAGTATAATAGTTCAGTTGTCTTAAACAGGCAAAACATTCCGAAAGCAAACAAAGCAAGCCAGTGCCTGGCGGCAGGACAAGAGTTAATCGAAAAACATAAACCACAGATAAAGCAAAACCTAAACAAAGCTCAAAAACACAAACGGCTTTAGCCACATGTCACAATAAAAAAAAACACCAATTTAACTTTCGCTTCGCACCGGCCTCCAGGCGTTGCCATTGTTTCGCGCCAAAATAGAACATTCTAGTACTCGTCCAATACAAAATGAGGTAACAGACAGCCCATTTAGAGTACCTACGTCCTTTTAATACTAGGGCAACGGGGGCGACGACCTGTCTCGTCTACCTAGGATCACGCGTGACTGTATTATTAGCACTAGATGCGAACACCTTTTACTTTAATTTGTGCTAGAGTATTTAGGGTACCGTCGCTAGAAAGCGCCGCATAGGGCCATAAATTTGTTTTTGCAACGGCTATATACTTGTTCGGTCCGTTGTATGTACAGTCACCAGCACCAATATCTGACACAACAAGCGTGCATTAATATCTGATACGACTCTATTTCTAGGGCCGGAAGGACGTGTCAGATATTTCTTAACGCTCCGCTGTAGCAGATGCTGCTGGTGACTGTACAATCGGTAAATTAAAATTCAATCTCCATGTTTCCACTTCTCTGTGCAATTGGTATGGAAAATTGAATACTTTTGTTAGGGATTCGACTCTACCTAGATATAACCTCGACATTGGCGAAATCAGCAATAGTATCGATGGAGCTACATATACTAAGTATCTATCAATAAAGTTTTTTTTAGTCAAGCTCAGTATAATCTGTTTTTCAAAATATTCCACGGGACACTGGTTTTTTCATAATTATATATACCTTATTTTTATGACAATATCAATTTAAGTAGGTACATATTTATTTATAGTTAATATATGTATGTTGTATGTAAACTCTTTATTGTACAGAACAAAATAAACAATATACAATTGACAAACTTTGAGATACTTAAAAACCATATACAATTTGAATATTTAAAAACAGCTCGCACTTGACCAGCCTTTATTTAGATTTTGGAACAGGTGTCTGTTTTAAATATAGATTTGTCGAATACTTAGCGCACGGCGTCTTATTAATGTACCGGGAGATGTCTGTCAGAGGGATAAATTGTTTCAACGCTCTCAACACCTGTTACAGCTTGCCCGGTTCATTAAGGCTGTTTAGTTGATATATAACTCTTAATCAAACATTTGACAGAAAGAATGGAACATCTTCTTAAAAGAAAATCCTTTAAAGATTTCACTCAATCTGGTAGTGCCACGAGAGTGAATTTGAATGATCTCACGCACAGCTACATGAAGAACTGATTGCATAAACGGAGATTGAATGAAATGAATGAATGAGTGAATGTCAAAATCCCGCTGTCATTATATGACATGCTCTTGTGTGCGTGACCTTACCATAGAGGCACTACGCGTACCTACGGATTCATATAGCTCAATTATGGCCTACACAAGGACGATCTAAAATTAATCCATCTAAAAATAATTCCAGGATCAACGCACACAATTAAATATCGCTCTACACCATAGCGTTATGATATATTTCGCCTGCCATTAGCCCTTAACTCTGAATCAAACAATAAATATCCTCAACTCATTCTAATCAATGGAGTTCTTGAGCAGTATTATTGTACCAACGCTCAAAAACAAATTAATATGCAAGACGGACAGATAGGCAGACACACAAGTGATCCTATAAGGATTCCATTTTTTAACCCCCGACGTAAAAAGAGGGGTGTTATAAGTTTGACCGCTATGTGTGTCTGTCTGTGGCACCGTATATAGCTCTTAAACGGGTGGACCGATTTGAATGCAATTTTTTTATTAGAAAGCAGGTTTTTCGGCGGTGGTTCTTAGACATATTTTATCAAAATCGGTTCAGCCGTTTTTGAGATATTGAACTTTGAAGTGACAAAGTCGGGGCTTTTCCAAATTTTCGTTGGTTAGGTTATTTGTTTTGAGCCCTAAAAAGAATGGCTTCAAAATTAATAAATTCATAAATCATAAATTCCGATTAATTGGATTGGATGGACCGACCCAAGAACAGCGGTGCTCATGCCTGCCCCAGCCATTGAATAGTTTTGAAAAAAAAAATTTTAGTGTTTTCTCATAAGTCTTTATGTTATATTGTTTGTCAATTGTGTTTGTCTTACTCTGTTTCAAAATTCGCAAACTTGCAACTGGCAGCGAGTGAAGCCCATTGAAATGCATAGTATTTAAGTACTTAAGTTCTACTGTCAAGTCCGTCCGTGTTCTAATAATATATCCGATGAACATGATCAAGACTATTTTAAATTTAAGTGCGTACTTAACTATACTAAAACTTAATTGTTGGTCGTATTTTAAAATTTGCCCTCACGAGTTTGCGATTGTTTACAAACGAGATGCTAAATATAGGTATGTAAATCTGACAGGTTTCCTATGAAAAGGTTTTAACTACAAACAAAACTTCATTCAATATTCACACATAATTCTACTCGTATATTCGCTCAAACGGAACTGGTGCAAAGAGAAATCATTCCATTTTTCAATTTCAACTGTACCACAGACAATGACCCTTCCAGCTGCTCTATGATTTGGCAAGGGCACAATGAGCGCTGGCTACGTTTGGCAGACAATAATAGACAAAAATAATATCAAACTCTGTTTTTTTTTAAGTCGAGTTCGAAGACCCTCGCCTGTCTGCCAAAGAACTTTGCATGTAATTGCTAGTAGGTAATCCACGGTATTTAAACGCAGTTTAAAATGGCACATACGATGAATGAAAATAACTCATAAAAAATTTTGGTGTTTCTAACGTATCTTTTCGGATACTATCTATTTAAAAAAAGGATCTTAAGTTAACACAACTTTTGTGGTAATTTCAAACTTATATGTATAGAACGAAAGACTAAATTCAATTGATTGATAATATTTTTTATACCTACCACCAACCATGGCCTACACTAGTCTAGGTATCTGTTGACTATATGATAAGATGATGATGTATAAGATGTGGCTCACGCTATAGTTCCTTGATTATTTAGTAAGTAATTATCCTTTATACTTGTGTTATTTATGTATTTTATTTTATATAGAGTTATAGATATATTAATGTTTTACATATGTGTTATATATTTATTGTATATAGTTAGGTATTTGAGGTTTACATATTCATTTATATTTATTCAAATGTTTTGCTCTATTTGTCGATCCTTGTCTTTTGATTGCTCCTCTACCACTCATAGGTTGACTGGCAGAGATCCCTGCAGGGATAAATCCGCCTTTGTACTTAACACTTTACTTTTATTTATATAACCTTTTTGTTTTTCTATTTTGTGCAATAAAGAGTATAAACAAACAAACAAACTAACTATATACTTATGTATAACTTAGGTCTTAAAGGAAACTTGCGGCGGTAGTTTTTTTACAGTTAATTATAATTTGCGGCTGGTGGCTAATGATATACATTAATTAACTCCGAAATTAAATAATTAACCGATAAAAAAATGTTAGTACCCTTCTGTCAAGTTAGTACATCATCATCAGCCGGAAGACGTCCACTGCTGGACAAAGGCCTCTCCCTTAGAACGCCACAATGAACGACAACTCGCCACTTGCATCCACCGGTTTCCCGCTACTCTCACGATGTCGTCAGTCCACCTGATGGGAGGCCTGCCAACGCTTCGTCCTCCGGTTCGTGGTCGCCACTCAAGGACTTTTCTCCCCCAACGGTTATCTGTTCTTCGCCCAGTTAGTACATACATTTTTAGAAATTTAGGTTCTGCCATAAAATTAAATTTTATGTGATAGCAAAAATAAATATCTAGATTTTAATGTCCAACTAATTCAAAAACTTATTTAATTATAAACAAAATCTACACAATAAGTATAAAAAAAATAAAAATCATGAGGTACTGATAGCTCCAAAAAATTTTTTTTCATTAACTTTATCGCAGCTTGAGCAGAGACGTGACAAATCCCGACATATTATAAAACACATGATATACAAATTACATAATTCATGTGATACTATCAATAACTATGACGCACGTAGCTCTATCACACCTGTTGCAACCAACGCCCCTAAAATCATATTATTCATAGGACGCATAGGAAAGAATACGAGGGAGCAGGGTGAGGAGTGAGGTGTTATAAAACAAGCCTAATAACCTGTAGTTATATATCATAAGACACGAAACCAATTGACCTAGTCCCAAACTAAGCAAAGCTTGTACTATGGACACTAGGCAACGGATAAACATACTTATATAGATAAATACATACTTAAATACATATTAAACATCCAAGACCCGAGAACAAACATTCGTATTATTCATACAAATATCTGCACCGGCCGGGATTCGAACCCGGGACCTTAAGCTTCCTAGTCAGGTTCTCTAACCACTTAGCCATCCGGTCGTCAAAACATCAATATAGGACGACCATTTACAAATTTCAGAAAACTGTAAGGTTTCAGTGGGAAAAAAAAAATTACAAGCAATGGTTCTTTTTTTTATTCGACTGGATGGCAAACGAGCAAGTGGGTCTCCTGATGGTAAGAGATCACCACCGCCCATAAACATCTGCAACACCAGGGGTATTGCAGACGCGTTGCCAACCTAGAGGCCTAAGATGGGATACCTCAAGTGCCAGTAATTTCACCGGTTGTCTTACTCTCCACGCCGAAACATAACAGTGCAAGCACTGCTGCTTCACGGCAGGATTAGCGAGCAAGATGGTGGTAGCAATCCGGGCGGACCTTGCACAAGGACCTACCACCTGCAACAACAACACAAAAATCGGACAAAAATTACGGTATGACTAGCGAAGAGTTTGCGAACTTTGGCGCTCCCATCCTATCCATATGTATTACACTAACATTGAAGCTGGCACTAATTACGACGAAGTACAAAATTTTAACTTCGTATTCTGCAGGGCTACTACGAAGCTCGAAACTCGAACTTCGAGTTTCGTAGTAGCCCTGCTGGCGTCCCGCTGACGCTAATATTATTTAATACGAGAGTGAGAGTGAGACGGTACAGTCGGCATCCAAAGTAGTGGATCACTTTTTTACTTTGTCACATTAACTCGTTCATCAGTCTTGTATGGATCTGAGTACGTGGCTGTAAAACGACAAAGTACAAAAATGTGCAGCTACTTTTGATGCTGACCTTACGATACGAACTTCGATTTTCGAATTTCGCAGTAGCACCCCAGAGCAAGCGGAGCTTAGACGAGGAGAATGCCAGAATCGACCTAATATATCAAATGAGTGTACATATCTTGACAGGCAAAATATCGCTAGATGGCGTTAATATCGAAAGGTCCGTTTGGTAGAGATCCCTTAAAGGGATAAGTCCGCCTTTGTACAAGCATCTCAAAGTTCTGCCAATTGTATTTTTGTTTCTTTTCTTTTGAACAATAAAGTTTTTATACATACACATACATACATTACAGCCTTGCTTGCGATTGACTCATTTAGTGCAAAATTTCCTGTCTATACCTAAATAGTTGAGATATATAATATAAGGATAAAAATTAGGCGATCTGTTATTCTACACATCCAGCTATCTATACACCGAATCTCATCAAAATCCGTTGAGCCGTTTTAGCGCAAGAATAACGAATACACACGCACGCAACGCGCGCACACATACAAACTTTGCATTTATAATATTAGTAGAATTAGAATGTTTTTAATTTTTTTTATTCTGAAAAATTAGCAGGGTTCTAGTAAGCCTGGCTAGTGCTAGGAAACGCCCCATGATTCACTCGCAGCCGCAGCAGACAGGAGGCGAGCAACATGGTCTAATAGAGTGATGTCATACATCAGAAATTGCAGTGACAATCCAGCCTACAAATCAAATCAAGTGGTTGACGATGTATGTATAAAATATGACAATAGTTTGCTGTTCTTAAAGTTCTTTTGTTGAGTTTTGAATAGTGCTAGCACGATTGCGCACACACACACACACACACACACACACGCACGCACACACGCACGCACGCACACACATACACACACGCGCACACACGCACACATGTGAACTAATTTTTTTTTATAGATTAAGTTTTATATCATTAAGTTTAATAAGAAGTTAATTTGCACTGCACTGCCTAAGCTATCAATTTTATTGTATAATATAGTATAGGGAGTAACTGTTATTGGCCTTACGAATAACTTCCGAATTAAAATTAAATTAGAATGAATTGTGACGCTGTTGTTCTAAAAGAAATAAAAACTTTTTAACAAAAAAATTGAACCGCCGAAAAATCTGAAAAGCAAAAAATAATACCTTTTTTTGTTACAAAGTTTTTATTTTATACTTTCTCCCCACCTTTGGGGTTTTTTTTTCGAAATGTATATAATACCAACTTCAAGGTACACCCTATCTAATAAAAAAAGAATTATGAAAATCGGACTACTCTGTAAAAAAGTTATGCCTGGTGGTTACAACACCCCACCACCACTGTAATGTTGCCGAAACGTCGAGGTAAATATTACTCGTGTGTGTTAGCGTGATAAGTCCTGTGCGTGGTATTTTGACTATGAGTGAAAATCACGAAAGTTTGAGACATTACCATTAGTATTTTTAACATGCATTACTTCTTATTCACTTTGCCTGAACTAATTTAAATAAAGGACTACTTTGAACTTTCACACGAGCTTTCAATTAAATTGGCAGGTAAGAATCGGCAGGACGCACCAGGCGACGGGAAACATGCTGTGCAGGCACACTGGCTGGTTAGATTTCTATTCTATTATAGAAAAAAAACCATTGAATAAATTGTGACATATATGGCATGATGGCTTCTAAATCTAAGTCTTTTCCAATAAAAAAAAAGTAAAGGGCAGCTTTCAATTGTCACACGAGCTGTCACATGTAGTTGGCAGGTAAGAATCGCGCGGGAGGCACCGGCGGGCGGGAAATACACTGGCCTTGGGCGAGGCGTCGAACTTGGTGGAATGCAAACGCGCTTGCCGGCCACTTGCCGAATTTGGAGGTATATGCGGAGCACGCAGATGTTTCAATGATTTGCAAAAAAGAAAATTAAAAGTGGCGAATTGAAAAGTGAAATTCTTATCCGGATAGGTAAGTAGTAATTCATAAGCGAGTGTTTAGGGAGAGCATCCTGTAAATAATTAATTGATTGATTAATTAAGGGTTACTTTGTGGATGAACGACAATCCTTTTACTTCCTTTTGATTGCATTAGGATTGCAGAAGAGGGTTGTTTTTAATTAAAAATAATGTTTCTATGAAATTTATAAATTTTTGCGGATGTTATTTTTGCGTAGATACAAAAGCCAGTTAAACATCTTTCTTACGCACAAGTACGTACCGCATGAACAATTTGCGAAATTAATAAATTATAATAGTGCAAATTTTAGTGTTTGTATTTTTCACACTACGTTACCAAATGGCTAACGTGTTAAGTATTCTTCGCAGACAAGGCAGTCAATGCTCCAATACTTTTTAAGGCTTTTTCGTATAAAAACCATTTTTTTATCAATAAATGTTAAGTCACACCTTACACGCGATCGCTAATACAAATTTGTCGGTACTTGTTAATTTACAAAATTTGTCTCTATTTAACGTCACCTACGAATAGTGTTGCCATACGTCAGGATTTGTCCTGACATGTCAGGATTTTTGACCCTTTGCCAGGATCCCTACTGGGCTTGGCAAGTGTAAGGGTTTTTAGAAATAACCTCATTAAATTACAAAGTTGATACATATATAATTGATACATATACTTTTAATTAGTGCAATGGTAAATGTGAGTAGTAAGTAATCACCAAAACCAAAAATATTTCTTACAAAACAATTTTAAATCTATCCTAAATAACAGCTAAAGAGATCTCAATAAACTATTACGGTTATAATCTACTTTTGCAGCCAAATTTTTGTTACAATAAATTCTAGAAGTTAGAACTTTAAGGGTGATGCCAGGATTTTTATTCAGGACATTTAATTTTTCCATATGGCAACCCTAAGGAGAGACTATGGACCAGACGCATCGCAGTAGCTAATAAGGAAGCTCTTAAAACACGAACTTTGTTTATTAAATTGTTAAATAACTCGTTGATATTATTACTCGAAACTTAACCGCGTAACTGTGTCGCGTGACCCCCCGATCTCCGTCATAGTCCACACACTTATCACACGTTAGGAAGCTTTGAATTAGAACGTAATAGTAATAATTAGAGATGGGCCGAATGTGATTAGAACCGAATACGAACTTCAGCCGAACATTCGGTAAAAGTAAGAAATTCGGCCGCTAGTAAATTTGAAACATGAGTAGATAAAAAATTGTTAAATTTGATTTTTAAAAACACGTAATTAAAAATACTTAATGATCCTCAACGTTTAGTTTGTGAAAATTGTGAATATTTTATTTTTATTTATTCAGTTTACGAATTATTATCAAGACGTTTAGTAAAAGAATAAGTACTAAGTTTATTTATTTAATGTTAATTGCATGTTTTACTGATATGACAGACAAGCTCTTTATTAATTTCAGTCGAAATAGCACAAGTACCCAGGTTCTTTATCTAGCTAAAAATATTGCCGAATGCCGAACGCTCGGCATTTAAACCGAATTTCGGCCCATCGCTAGTTACAATACACATGCTAGTATTTTTAGGACGAGGACAAGTATCAAAATAAATTCATATCAAAGTAATTATTACACATAGCAAAATATGTAAACAAATTGTAATAAATCCCGAAGACACTGTCTGGAAGCGTGTAATTGCAAGCTTATTGGTGAAGATTAGAAAGCATACTTTCTCATGGAAACAGAAGCTTTAGTTAGTTACAGGGCGGATAATACGGTATTTGACTATACCGGGTGTGGCCTGTAATACGAGCAAATAATTAAAACATAGATCGTACTCGTCAAACTAAACAACATTAGTTTAGCGACTTTTAAAAATAATGGAGTCTTTAATTTTTTCTTTTTACATAGGTACAAATTAAATACTGCTATCAACATACGCCATCCTAGAAAACAACTGACGTCGCCCGTCACGCTACAAACATCAACCATTTTGCTTAACATTGCTTCTTCGAATAAACTTTAGTGTAATAAAAATTAAAAAAACTAATTAATTTTAAAAGTAGCTGAACGTTGTTCATTTTGACCATTTTGATCTATGTTTTAATTATTTGCTCATATTACAGGTCACACCCGGTATTTTATAAATTAAAACTTCACATTGCCCGTTATCGAATAACAAACAAACAAACATTATTTATGCTACCTTTACAAATAACAAAGTTAAGTTAGTTAAGCTTAGTTATTGATTGAAGTTTTGCAGGTGGTAGAACCTTTTGCAAGGTCCGCCCGGATTGCTACCACCATCATGCTCGCTAATCCTGCCGTGAAACAGCAGTGCTTGCACTGTTGTGTTTCGGCGTGGAGAGTAAGCCCGCCGGTGAAATTACTGGCACTTGAAGTATCCCATCTTAGGCCTCTAGGTTGGCAACGCATCTGCATTATCCCTGGTGTTGCAGATGTTTATGGGCGGTGGTGATCTCTTACCATCAAGAGACCCGCTTGCTCGTTTGCCATCCAGTTGAATAAAAAAAAAAGTTCAAAATTAGACAGATAAAGTCATACTTGCTGGTGACATCACACGCAAGTAGCGCCATACTTGCTGCATCGAAGTGCTGCATAGAGAAAAGCGTTTGAGAAAGAGACAGGTATATAATTTTTTAAACAATTACTAGAAATACAATTATCAACCAATTTAAGTTTTCTCTTCGCTAAACACTGTCCGTATTTTAATATAGTACCTGGGCGACCGAGCTTTGCTCGGGCTAAAACTCGATTACAAGCGTTTTCCCAGAGATAAGACCACGTGTCAGTACTTAATCACGAAAAACTTTTTCACGAAAACTTTTTAACGAATGACTTTATCACGTAAAAACTTTATCACGAATAGACTTTATCACGAAAAGACCATATCACGAAAACTATATCAAGAAAACTAGTTTTCAAATAAAAAGATCGCATCGAAATCAGTCCATCCTTGCGCTAGAGTGCCACAGACGGGACAAACATATGCGTTAAGCTTATAGCACCCTTCTCGCGTCAGGGGTTAAAAAGATCCTGCTACAATTGTTTTCCTTCAATTAACCATTTAAAATTTTATCCTATTAGTTACGCGCATTCTGATGTTCAAAGGCCATTATCGATTTATTATACTTAAAAGTATTTCGTGTGCTAAAACGTGTGAACATCGAATTATGTTGAAGGCCGAACCGTATGGCTCAAACTCCAATATTCATTGACAATCTCAAGGCCCCCTTGGCCTGGCAACTGATGTATATCCACTTACTATCTAATTGGCATTTTTCGTAGAACTTATAAATATATATAAAGATATATGTGACATATAAGCCATGTATAGGCCGTATTAACGAAGCCTTGATAATAATAAAATTAATAATAAATTGATTTATTTTGGCATTTTTTAAACCCATACAATTTAGTTAAAATTTAAAATTAAAATCACTATTAATACAATCATAATAATCATTATGATTTCATTTCATAACATTAAATTAAATTATAATCCTGAGTTAAACGAATATAAATATATTAAATTAAATAATTTAAATAATAGTAATGAAAATGGTAAACATAACATGCAATTTTAATAAAAAATATATTTAAAAAAAACATAAATGTTGCATGTATGCTTTTTAATAATTATAAAGAATGGCAAACTGCGCACTCGCAAAAAGTGCCATATAGCTGTCTCTCTTGCTCTGACAGCATGGTGGAGGTGGAACACAGCTGCTCTTGAAAAACGATTTGCTATATAATTATTTTATTCCCTAAATAATTAAAGATTTTTGAAAAATAAACTTCCCTACTGATTATTTAAGTTATCCTACTAATCCTACTAATAATATAAATATGTAAGTTTGTGTGAGTGAGTATGTTTGTTACTTCTTCACGCTGAAACGACTGGACGGAATTGGATGAAATTTGGCAAAAAGTTAGTTTAAAATAACCTGGATTAAAACATAGAATACTTTTTATCCCGATATTCCCACGGGATAGGGATAAAATCTCTAAATAACAACCGCTAGGCTTAGAGGCATAAAATTTGGTATGTAGGTAGCTGGACGTCTGAAATGACACACAGGCTACTTTTTACCCTGATGTTCCCACGGGATAGGGATAGAATCTCGAACTAATAACAGCTGGGCTCAGAGTCATGAAATTTGGTATGTAGATAGCTGGATATCTGGAATAAAACACATAGGCTACTTTTTTATCCCGATATTCCCACGGGATAAGGATAAAATCTCTAAATAACAACCGCTGGGCTTAGAGTCATGAAATTTGGTATGTAGATATAGCTGGACATCTGGGATAATACAGGCCACTTTTTATCCCGATATTCCTACAGGATAGGGATAAAATCTCGAAATAACAACCGCTGGGTTTAGAGTCATGAAATTTGGCATGGGTGTTTTAACTTAACGTCAATCAAAACCATGATGTAATTTTAGGGACTTCCCACGAGAATTTAATAAAATCCCGGAATTTCAATTCAACTGCTGTATGTATATAATGATTTACGCGTGCGAAGCCGCGGGTAAACGCTAGTAAATTATAAATGTCAACATATTTGAATGTCGAAAATTAAAATATTGTACATACAAATCTGCTTTATTTATTGCTCCTTTCTCCTAATAACATTTATTTTACACTAGCTTTTGCCCGCGACTTCGTCCGCGTGGAATAGTAATTTTGGGAAGTATTTAATTTATGTGATTGGTGTGATTCATCGATTTATCTTCGATAATGACGACCTTCCACATAAACTTTCATCCCCTATTTCATCCCTTCAAGGTCAAAATTTTCTAAAAAGCTCAAACAAATATAGACTTATTTCTTATCAAGTGCCTAAAAGCCAAGTTTCATAGTTTTTCTTTGACAGCGACGAACTTCCACCATATAAACTTTCATCCCCTATTTCAACCCCTTCAAGCCTCTTTTTCGCGATAAAAGGTAGCCTATTTCTTTCCCAAGGTCTATTCTATCTCTGTTCCAAATTTCATCAAAATCGGTTCTGCGGCTTAGGCGTGAAAGCGTAACAGACAGACAGACAGACAGACAGACAGAGTTACTTTCGCATTTATAATATTATATATAGTATATATATATAGTATAGTAATATATAGTAATATATAGTAATATATAGTATATATAGTATATAGTATATATAGTATGGAAGTATGGATAATCTAGTCATTTTTAGCGTTTAGCGTTGTTTGCTGTGGTCACAGTTCTAAACTAATCGAACAAAATATTTTTGGTAATTTATAATTTTATCGAAATGTCTAAATTGTTCAATAGGTTAGGTTAGGTTAGTATTGCGTCAAGGCGCGAAGCGGCTCAACTGAGCGGAATAGGAGCTCCGCTTAAGCGGAGCTCTGTCGACCCTGTCACGTGATAGTTCGCACATAGGATATTCGTACTCTGTACTTCGTTACTTTGTACTTCAATATTTATATCTTTCGATGTTACTTATGTAGATAATTAGATTTTCGATAATATTGGACGTAGGTCATCTTACCATTCGACAATTAAACTTTCGTTATTTTAATTTTCGATGTGTCCATACAGTCGAGATTTTACTTTTCGATATTTTGAACATCGACATTTTAACCGTATAGGTATTTTAATTCAAATGTAACCTTCAAATTGTATATCGCAATTCGACGTCATGGGTCTTACGAGTTTAAGTGCGGGTAAGCTCTGCATTTGGCGTATACTGCGGCGTCGACGGCCGGCCGAAGGCTGCGTCCCACGGGCGTTATATAACGCAGCAGACAAACTCGGACGCTCGCCCCGCCTGCAGGGCTACTACGAAACTCGAAACTCGAAGTTCGTGTCGTGCGGTCCCTCTTACACTTATACTATTTAATACGAGAACGAGAGGGACCGCACGACACGAACTTCGAGTTTCGTAGTAGCCCTGCTGTGTCTACAGTCTGCGAGGAAAGTGCGATGTACGTAATTACAACTAGCGAATAGACGCCCGTTCATGTGCGCTTAAACGCTCAGTAATTGACGGCCGTAATTCATGCCCTTATGTAATTTTTATTGAGTACATGAATTAGCTGGTCGTGTATTATTGTCGTTCCGAGTCAATGGTTACCGCGGGCGTGCATTAACCGCATCCTCCGATTACATCGGTAACTATAGTCAAAGTGATAAAAGTTTTTCCATGTCAGTCTTCACTTTTACAAGTCTTTAACTAACAATATCATCTATATATATAATACGTATATATACAGGGTGTACTCGTTAATTGTGCCCAGGCGGTTATTCCGTACCTAACTTTTACAGATATCAAAAAACTGTGAACTGATATCGAAAGTACGTTGCCTAATGAGTAAAATTACATCATTAACTTTTTTTAAATAAAAGAGTAATATCCATAATTTTGACATCAAACACTCCCATCTCATACATTTAGTGTGAGATTAATAGAAAGGTTTTAGTTTCCTTATTTTATTTAAAAGGTTTTATATAAGCTTAGTACTGATATTTAAGTAAACTATTTATACCTTACAAAGTAATAAAACTTATGAATCTTTAATATATCCGAGATAATGTGTAAATTCGGATGTGCTGTGCGAGGATGTGTAAATGAAGGGTTTCTATTGGTTAATGAAAAACAACATTCCTCGCACATTATTGGTCGAAACGGTGCTATAGAGTCGTATCACATATTTATGCACGCTTAGTTCTGTCCGATATTAGTGACTACATATTTTTAAACGATATCTCAGTCATATTAAATGATATTGTAACGGATAACTCACGTCTTAAACCGAGTTTAGCTCGACATGTTCCGGGCTATTTCGTAGCCCTTCTTCTCAGGAGCACGCGACTCGGCGGCTGCCGAAACACGCACACTACTCGGTTTAAGACGTGAGTCCGTACAATATCATTTAATATGAGTGAGTCTCACAGTAGTTTCATGTTCAAGATATCTCAGTCGTTTGGGGTCTACGCGGTTTTGGTCCCAAGTTGAGATGGGCGTAAACGGGGTTGGCTCTTCTAATCCTTTTTTCGTAGCCAGAGATGTTCCTTCTGTCATCATTTGGCCGAAGTTGCTATTAATAGTGTAGTGTGGTCTTTTTACTGACGTCTACATTAGGGACTTGCGCAAATATGGTCCCAAATTGAGCTCCTAGACTTAAGCTTTATCGGGATGGCTACTAATCTTCAAAGAAGTTGCTTCTGTCCTCATTTAGTCTACATATTACATTTAGTCTACACATACGCTATTAGTGAGATCTTTTTCTGTCGTTAGGTTGGGGACTTACGCCATTTTGGTCCCAAGTTGAGCTACTAGACTCAAGCTTTATCGGGATGACTACTAATCTTCAAAGAAGTTGCTTCCGTCTTTATTGGGCTTATAACACTATAGTTTTTGTTAACTATCGACGTACATGTTGTTCCGGGTATTTTGGTCCCGAGTTGAGCTGAGGGTTGAAAGATAAGTCATAATCAAACATCCAATCTCACGAACAATCAATTATATCTCGATGATTACTTATAATTAAACTATTATAAGCGGTCAATGACCACAGTGGGAACGGTCCAAGCCGAGTTTTTGCATACTATAACATATACAATTATACATCGTGTCATAATTTACGTGTAATAAGTTACGAGGCATTAGGTGTTGCTTTTGGGTGGGGCCAATACGTCATCGTGGCTTGTTGAAAGTTGAGATTTGGCTTTTGTTGGCGGTAGCCTAGTGGTTTGATCCATTGGTTCTCAAGCAGAGTCCTGGGTTCGCTCTGAGTTTTTCGGAATTTAAGTGCCACAATAAAAATTTAACATAAGTTTTACGGTGAAGGAAACCATCGTTGAAACCTGCACAGACCCACGTGGGAATATATGGCCCAAGCCTTCTCGTTCTGAGAGGACGCCTGTGCCCGGCAGTGGGGTGTATAAAGACCGAGATGATGATGAAGCTTTTCTTGTATAGCCATGGGGTCGTTATTATAAACAATATGACAAACAGTTATATTTATTTTTACAAGCTTTGATTCAATTTTAGCTTGTGTATATTTGTTTTTTTTTTTGCTTCAAATCTTGCAAGTTTATTTTGATCTACTTCCAGTGGCTTATTTTATTTGCAGGTTGGATGACAATGCAAGTACAGGCAGCAAAAAAGTTTGCATAAAAAATATTTTTTTAACAAATACTTATTGAGGTATACTTTTAAGTGCTTTAATATGCAAATTCCAGTTCAAATTACCATTAACTGCAACCCTTATGTAATATAAGCTGGACAATTTTCAATATTTTCAGTGGTTATTCTAAATATACTAAACTATTCAAAATATTATGCAGCAAGTACTTTTTATAGCCAGTAAATGGTAATATTTAGTCCTCCCTGTGATCACAAATTACTGAACTAATTAAAGAAAATATAATTTAACATTAAAATACACTGAGACTCATAAAAACCCAAAATTGGACATAGGTTAAGGAAAAAAAAGAGTTTAACTGTCATCATACTTCACTGAAATTGACTGTTTTTCTATTCCTGTCTATCAAGTCTAAGCAATTTAATGGACTGAAATATTGTCTATCGTTTTTTTTTCACAAAAGAATTCTACAACCGCCCACCACAATATACTTAAATTCAATAGCTAGAATTTCTTCTTATAATAATCTTATTAGAGCATTATGCAATAAGAATTTGTGACATTTATTCGAAATAAGAAACGGCTTCTTCATATTAGCTTGTGGAAAATTCATATATAATTTTGCACATGAATTCCGACAAACTCAAGAGGTGTGGGACATGGGAAGTACGGCCCAAGCCCTCCCATCCTGAGAGAAGTCCTGTGCCCAGCAGTGGGACGTGTATAGGCTGGAATGAGTAAGAAGAGGCTGCAGACCAGACACTTTTTTATTCAATATTTTTTTTTTTTTTCCAAATCTGCAATCAGCTATGCTACAGCCATAATCAGATAATGTGTGAGTTCAATTAACTTTTAAGAGGGGTACTCCATCGAGCACACTCCTCTTTCTTGAAGAGTAGACTTCATTCTCTCTCGTCTAGCTTGAGTATTTGCCAGCGTTTTAGCCTTGTCACTTCATCTTTGCCGCTCAACAGGTCCCTGGCAAGCTCGTTTATGTGTGTTTGTAGTCTCTCTTTGTATCTCTTGCAGTACCTGACGACTTCTTCTTTCACGGTTGGTGTGTTTAAATATTCGTGTATCTCCGAGTTTCGCAAGAACCATGGTGCCTTACTTATTGTTCTTAGGACATTATTTTGGAACCTTTGCAGTATTTCAAGGTTTGAGTTGCTGGCGCTTCCCCAGAGTTGTATACCATAGGTCCAAATGGGTTTTATGATTGCTTTATATACCAATAGTTTGTTTTCCAGCGTCAGCGGAGAGTGTCGACCTATTAACCAATACAAGTTTCTGAACTGAAGATCTGCTTCTTTTCTTTTTTTTTTTGATGTGATTGGCCCAGGTTAATCTTCGATCTAAATGGAGACCAAGGTATCTCACACATGTTTCAGAGGGTAATTGTTCTCCTCGCAGGTATACACTGGGGCAGTCTCCCCTTCGTAGGGCAAATGTTATTTGTACAGACTTTTGGACGTTAGGCTGTATTCTCCACTTTTCAAGCCACTGTTCCATTGCAGTTAATTGTGTTTGCAATTTTTGCAAGGCTATTGATGGGTTTTTGTCGCTTGCAAGACAGGCTGTGTCATCAGCATATGTTGCCATTACAACATCATTGATGTTAGGTAGATCTGATGTATATATTGAGTACAACACTGGACCGAGCACCGATCCCTGTGGCACTGAAGCTTTAATTTCATATAGCCCTGAAACTTCCTCACCATATTTGACCTGGAACCTTCTACCCAGTATGTAAGATTTCAGCAGCATGAAACACGAATTTGGCAATGTGATTTTCAGCTTATATAACAGCCCCTTATGCCACACTCTGTCAAATGCTTGCTGTATATCTAGAAAGGCAGCCGCACAAAACTCTTTCTTCTCTAGTGTATGCCTTATTTTGTTGACTACACGGTGTACTTGTTCCACAGTAGCATGTTGCTCTCGGAAGCCAAATTGATGGTCAGGTATCAGGTTATTCTCATCTAAGATTGGTTTCAGTCTCCCTAGGAACACTTTTTCAAACAATTTAGAGATTGCTGGGAGAAGACTTATTGGCCTGTAGGAGCTGGTCTCGGTGGGCGCCTTTCCAGGTTTGGGAATCATGCAGATCTGTGAAATTTTCCATAGTTGGGGATAATAGTGAACTCTGAGAATTGCATTAAAAAGCATTGTCAAAAACACAACTGGTTTTCTAGATAGATGTTTAAGAATTTCTCCTGTTATCAAGTCATATCCTGGTGCCTTCTTAGAACCCAAGTTTTTGATTGCCCTGAACAATTCTCTAGGTGTTACCAGTTTCAAGGGCAGAGAAAGCTGTTGGTCGCTGTTTATAATGGCTTCTATATCATCTTCAAACCCTTGCATAGTTGAAGTATTTGGGGTAAATACTTAGCTGAGATGCTTCGCGAATAGCTCCGCTTTTTGTAATGGCTTTCTCACCCATGATCCATCATGTGACTTCAGTGAAGGTACAGGTTGTTGTGGCCGCTTAAATTGCTTTGTCAATTTCCATAGAGAGTAGTTGTCTTGTTTTGTAGCTGATAAAGCTGAAAGTTTTTGTTGAAAAGTAAAATTTTCATTCTCTTTAATCATCTGTTTCAATTCTCTAGCTGCTCTATTGTATAGTCTTCTATCAGTGGGATGTCTACTCAATTGATATTTTCTTCTTAGACTTCTCTTCTCCATAAGTTTTTGACGTATTTCCAATGGAATATTATGTTCTTTATTCGTTGTTTTTACATTTGGTGTGCAAAGCCAAGCCGCCTCTTGTATTTTGTTTGTTATGTAGAAGGTTGCCGCATCTATATCTTCCGTGGATTTAAATATAAAATAATTAGATACATAGTTACATACTCTGTTTCTCTTGATTTCCGACATCAACAGACAGTTCAGTTCATTGATAGAAACTATCTAGTAATAAAGATTGAAAATAACATGTAAACAGAAATCAAGAATAACACGGTGTCGGTGTGTAAAAAGTGTCAAACTTATTTATTCTATTAACAACTAGCCTTCACCCGCAGCTTCGCCTGCATTAGAAGTAGTTAAATGCCATCTTAACTGAACTGTTGTATATTATGCCCATGCAATTTTTTTAAAAGACAACAACAACAACCGTTTAATTACACGACTCTTGTTACCATGGCAACGCAATAAACAAATGTCTTAGTTTGGTTTGAAAAAGGTTATGGTAACAATTTGAAAGGACAATGTTTGCTTGCACACGTAACACAGTTAACACATAATCTTGAGAGTCGAGGTATGTCACTGTTCTTGGACAGGGCCCTCTCTCTATTCTTGTTTAAACTTAAAATATTATACCACGGGAACACATTAACGGGATATCAAGTATCTTATATGTCTCAATGTAGATCTTTCCCCATGAGGCTGGCATAGTCACATTTGGTGTACTTAAAGCCTCGTTAAAATACTAGATAAAAAAAAATGCAGATCTTTGTCTATCAGTATGCCAAGTTTCATGTAAATCCGTTCAGCCGTTATTGCGTGATTGAGTAACAAACATCCATATTAGTAGGATCTGCATTATTAATTGATTTCATATTTGTAGAAATCTAGTTAGAATTGCAGATCAAGTAGAGTAAACATTGAGTATTGAGAACAGCAAAGTACAATGTGTATTGTCTTTATGTTTTGCATATCAACAATGCAGTACCAAGACCTCCTAACTGATAGATCTTTGACAGTCGTCCTCAAGAGCTTAGTACTCCCTAGCCAAACCTATAAGTTGGATGTTCAAGATTTAACGGTTGGTCCGTGCTAGTTCTTTATCGTCAATATGTCTATTTGGGTATGCCACAAACACGCTAGGCCAGGGGTTGGCAACCTTTTTGACAACAAGTCGTAAATCAGACTACAATTTTCAAAATTTCAGTTTTTAAAGAGCCCCTAAAATGTTTCTTGCCACCAATAAATAGTACTTGCATAAATAAAGTTTGGAACTAAAGAGCCGCAGCTTCACGTGGCTCACGAGCCACAGGTTGCCAACCCCTGCGCTAGGCAACCTCTTAGAACACTATAATGAACAACAACTCGGCATTTGCATATATATACACTGGTTACCCACAACTCATTTTACGATTCCAAAATCTGTTTTTTTATTTGATCTGAGGTTAAAACAAAGATGAAGAAAAAGCATTTCAAGTTGGACATTTTATTTTATTTTCTGATTTCGGCAAATTTAAATTTGGGTAATAAGTGTTTCTGATTTTCTTTACCATTTTTAAGCTGTCTGTTTTGGGACTTGTATGAAAAAATTACACTAAACTGATTCTAAATTAGACATTTTTTGCATTAAAAATACTTCCAAGTAAATAAAATCTAAAATTATCAGTCCAAATAGAAGTTCCAACAACAGAAACAACGTTTTTTTTCTGATTTGTGGTTAGAAATCAGGCCTTTTCATAATACGTAAAAATCCTAGTACTTTATTATTTATCGGAACTATTAGTATGCTAAACGATTAATGTTACGCTGGATTATTATATTCTCTACTATTGTAATGCTTTTAAGGCGTATTCATACCATTTTATGCCGCATAAAATCTCTTATAGGTTAGGTTAGGTTATGACTGACTTACCTGCATGGAATCGGCACTGATAATCTCCGTTTGAAATTTCTGAGCTAGTTCTAGACTTAGCTTAGTTTTTCCAGTCCCAGTTGCACCCATAATTATCACCAAAGGGAGTTTAGAACCCACAGCCGACCGAAAAGCCATTGTTTGTTTTGTTTAGGCTAACGCACGAACTTCACTATATCTATCTTTCAGTTTTGACGTTTTGACGTTTCTGCTCTAAAGTGTCAAAACATCGCTGCGATCCGATTCAAGCAATTTCGTTTATGTAAAAAAAAAAAAACGACGGATCGAGTATCATCTGTAGCTCTCAACATTGACGCTGGCAAAATTGTCCCATTGGACAAACGCCATAAAAAAAAAAAGAATTTCGTTACTTACTGCTGTTTAAATTATGTACAAACTTTGTGTTAAGTTACCATAAAAAATGGTAAAAATGATATTGGGTGATTGATGAATTTTACATGTTGCTGTTATATCAAATACTTTATTTGTCTATTAACAGCCAGTGCTTAACGTAACGAGACCGTATATGGACTGGTAGAGTAGAGAATACCACTAGGGCTTAATTTAAAGTTCACATTGTACCTAATTACCTACTTGAATATTTTGGGTTTTTACTACTCGATTACTTACTTAATTGTTCTTTCTTGAAAACATACCTACACCCGTTTCATGTTTCAATTAAAAATTATCATTTGCGTTATACCCACTTGCCCATCCTAATCCAAACTTAGTTAGCTTACTTACAAACATTTATCAACATTGTACCCGTGATTGTACTTAAAATCATTCCCATTCGACTTACCCATATCCTCCATACTATTATTATAAATGCGAAAGTGTGTGTTTTGTATGTTTGTCCGTCTTTCACGTCGAAACGGAGCGACGGATCGACACGATTTTTGGCATAGAGATAGTTTATTTAGTTTAGCCGGAGAGTGATATAGGCTACTTTTTATCCCGGAAAAATGCACAGTCCCCGAGGGAACAGCGCTCTAAGCTATAACTGAATTCCACGCGGGCGGTCCTGTATTTTCGATATGGTTTTACGGGATGACCGTAAAAGTAACAAATTTGGAGTCGAAAATAAAAAATACAAAAGACTCCAAATAATCAATCATAATACTGTTAGGTGTTGGACCTAAGAATGAGGTGTCTTAGGTACATATACGAGTAGGTAAAATTTAATTAGTCACATAATATATACCTACATAATTGTGTAAACTAAACGCTAAACTTACTGCTCCGAGATTTCAGGTATCAAATATTTAGCGACTCAGGATGCAATAAAATAACACCGTAGACGAGATGTTTGAAGATTTAACATAATGAGCAGATAAACCACAGACCTAATAAGCCACCAGAGATAAACTGTCAGCTGAGCATGCATAAACGAAAGGTACAGTCACCAGCATTAATATCTGCCACAGCGGAGCGTGCAAAAATATCTGACACGTCCTTCCGGCCTTAGAAATAGAGTCGTATCAGATATTTATGCACGCTTGTTGTGTCATATATTGGTGCTGGTGACTGTACGAGTAAAATATAGTAGATTATTTCGCTTTTTAAAATATCTTCATATGCTCAGCTCTTTGATTATATACATGATTTGATTATATATATGTTGTATATAATACAGGTTACTTTAAATAATAATAATAATCAAAGGCTCAGCTATATCGGAGAATTGATGAACCGACAGCCCATTTGAGCAGCTACTTAGCTTTCATGGTCATTGAATTTTATTGTCCACTAATTTACGAATTAAAAGCTATTAGGCAAGTGATAAAATTCTCACTTGATGGTGATTTGTTTATTCCATTTTCTCATTAAAAGGATATTATTTACTTATGTTTCTTATACATTTTAGTACCTAACTAAATTACACAAGAAAGTTACGGATCAAAACTCAACTTTGCCACTGCAATCGGAGCAGCCATTACGACGTTTATAATTGGTTAAAATAAAATGTAACGGAAAAAAACAATAATGAATTTCCATTTCTCATACAAAACTTAAAATTAATGTGATTTTATTCTGTTACGTTGAATATGAACGAAAACTAATATAAACATCAATCTGCTCCCGTTATAGCCGCAAAGTTTTATTTTGTTTCAGTGTGTTGTTTGTAAATTAGAACGAAACTACTTTTGTATGAAAATGTGATCAACGGCGAGCGTACTGGCGACTTAATGCTTATTAAGGGGCTGTTTCACCATCCATTGATTAGTGTTAACTGGCGGTTAGGTGTGATGCCGTCTCTATTTGTTTTGTTCGAATAGACGGAGACGGCAACACATTTAATTGTCGGTTAACGCTAATCAATGGATGGTGAAACAGCGCCTTAGAGTTAAACGGCAGAAATTCCTGTGCACCTACTTACCTAATATGTTGATTGATAGAATAGGGGCTGCTTCACCATCCATTGACTAATTTTATTTGACGGATAATGTGATGCCGTCTGCGTCTTTTCGAACAAAACAAGCAGAGACGGCATCACATTTATCCGTCAAATAAATTTAACCAGTGGATGGTGAAAAAATAAGTTACTGAAAACTATCTTTGGAGCTGGGCACCTTTTTAAGGGTTCCGGAGCCAAAATGGCAAAAACGGAACCCTTATAGTTTCGCCATGTCTGTCTGTCCGTCCGCGGCTTTGCTCGGGGACTATCAATGCTAGAAAGCTGTAATTTTGCACGGATATATATGTAAACTATGCCGACAAAATGGTACAATAAAAAATTATATAGACGTAAAGTGGGGGTGTTTTTTTTTTCTAATCCAACCCTATATATAGTCTGGGGTTTCGTTGGAAAGGTCTTTTAAAACCACTAGGGGTTTGCTAAGACGATTTTTCGATTCTGTGATATACCTAAACTTGGAAGATTCCGTATAAAATAAGAAATCCTTAGAAAAATATTACTTAATTTTTTCGTAATGGCTACCGACACGCTCTTGGCCGGTTTTTTGAACTAAAATTGTGCAGGTACTTGTACCAAAGTAATATCAATTACACTGAGAAGTTTCACTGGGATTGTTGAGCGACTTGTGCTATTATAAGACATTTAACCGTTCTGTTTGGTTTGCCTATTCTGTTTTATTAATGAAAATATTTACTACGAGTAGACTCAACACGGCTAAATTAGGAACCGTAACAAGTGGCTCAACAGTTCCAGTTCACGATGGTACGTACGTTTTCCTTTATTTTAAGTATAAATACAAGGATGGGAAAGGACGGGTAAAAGAAAATAATTAAAAAACTTCTTTTTTTTACAGCTAGCCAAGGCAGAGCTTTTTAAAACTACCCACCGGTACCACACAGGTACAACTCCAAATCACAGAATCAAATCCTTAATTTACTAATCGCCCCCAAATACGAAACAGTATAAAAATCACTTCTAGCCAACTCGTCGAAGCTCCGCCTTGCCTTCGCCCGTTTATTTCCATATTTAAAGATTATTTTCGATACACATAATTAAGGAACAAAAACCAAAAAACTTCTCAAATTTCTCATTAATAATAGTACCCAAAAATCAGACGTGGTAAGTACACAGTTCGTTAATGGCGCCGCTTCAGAAACTGCAGCGCGCAATGTCAAAATTAGGCGGAATCTATCTTGCGCGCTGCATTCTCAGTAGCTGCGCCCGCGCAGCCAGCGGTCGACTGTCCTTACACATTACACGGCCGCCGACCGCTCTGGCAGATGGTACGCTTACACAGGATACTACACAAAGAAAAAAAAACAAAATTAAACATTAACATGACTTAATCATCCAACCCTTATCTTTATAAAAACGAACTTGCTATGTATGTTTTTTTCGATTACTTTTATATTCATTTGGCAGTGGTGGAAATGTGCCTTGTCACAAAATGTGCAGTGTTTTTTCGCTTTTTCACTATCCCGATCTGTATGCGGACTGTAAAGCTGTCATTTCTTACCATTAATCCATTAATAAACTACTGACTTTTTCTTATGTGAAAATTATATATTTTTTCTTTCCTATCACAAAGAAACCAATTTCACTTGCGGATAACTACACCATTAGGTATTCCGACCATTATCATTAGATTATCTTTATTATTTATGTCAAGATAAGATTAACAAAAATTAAATGCAGGTACAACATTCGAGAATTCCTAAACTATTCTCCAGTTAAGAAAAAAAAACTAAACGATACTAGAAAAAAAACTTGTTTTATAAAAAAAACCGTCTGACATTACACTTATGTACTATCCTATATGTACACGTAGAGCTACTGGAAGATAAACTGCGAATCTTTAACACGATACGACCTCTCGTGTATCGTTTCTTAAATCAACGCTATCTCTACATAATATTTTTCACAAAAAATATTTTTGCAACTAATTCGAGTATAAACCTAGTTATCATTTATATATACAAAGCAAGGCACATTCCGCACACAATAAAGCCGAACGACATAACGTCCGTCCGAGCGGCCGCGTCTCTCCGCGGCACATCACTAACTTACTGCAATAAAAAACCTATAATGAAATGCAAAAATTACTATAAGTATAGGTACTATATGAGGAACTATGTCGTGGTTATTTTTCTTTATAAATCTCCTTTAGGAATATGTATATGAAATTGTTGCTTTGATGCTGTATCATAATACGAGTCCCTGAGATTATTTTAACTGAATATCATGTCAAATGGACACAAATTACGGGTGGAAACTAGAGACGGGGCAACCAGTGCTATGCGACCAATCATAAACGTCCTTATAAGACGATATCGGCAATAAAAAGTAAGATATTAGATAGAGCAAGGTAAATCAGCAAGATGCTAGTGACTTTATATAAGTAAAACGACTAAATTATTTCGCACAGTTGAATTTCGATATTTGCCTTAGTTGCTCCATCTTGAATTTCCACCCAGTTTATATAATAACAACTATTGCGTTCGATTTGTCAGTACATACAAATAATGTAAGTTAATATTTATTCTCAAGCGGAGAATATTCTTATTTTCATAAGCTATGTCATATCAGTGATTGTATAATGGGAAGCCATGATTGAAATTCTTAGTTGAGTGAATACCATGTACAGGGGCGATTCTGGGAGCGTCTTCAACGCCAGCATCGCCGTTCGCAACCAGTTGATGGCAACCAGAGGGATGAGGAATCGCGTAGGCTTGAGAACCGACGCTAGAACGAACTCAACCAGATTTTAAGGTCAATAGCTCCTCTGGTCATCGCGGAATGGCAATGAGGACGGTAGCAACGCTCCCGGAATCACCCACAGCTCCGTAACTAATCAAATTATATAAACACTTTAAAATGGTCCAATCCTTAGTTAATTCAAGTGGTAAAATAGTGATTCGGAGTTAATTGCGCGACTATACGTAAAAACATTTAGTGTTAAAATTTTACAAAATAACAAAACGCTAAAAAACATAAGCGAACTAACCCTAAATGTATTGTTTATGCTTACAGTAATATCAATTAAAACAAATTATCACCGCCTCGACCTTGCGCTCGCCGGGTACGAGGTCTGTAATAGAAAACCTACTTATCGGCCCGAAAACATATAATATTGGCCCAGCTTGTCTCCCATCGACCTTCGCCTGCCGACCGCTCCTGAGCTCACCCGAGGCCGCCCGAGCGCCTCCGAGCCCGCCCGACCAGCTAACTAATAAATTCATTCCTACCCTCACTCCAATCGTAAATTTATTTACAGCAGACAAACTAATTCTCATCAAACACTTAAATCGTGACACTAAAAACACCATGGTACATATATTACCTATTTTTTATTTATATAATAAAAATGGAAGGTACAGTAAAAAATCTTCGTTACTGTTTCGAAACAATACTCAACGAATGTCATATTTTTTTTGATTATTCAACACTGAGTAAATCTGTTATGCGCTATATGTCAACTATTTATACTTTAATGATAATTCAAAAAACATTTTTAAAGGTATAACCAGTCTACTAGTTCACGAAGCAGTCTGAGAGTTAAGATATTTTACTGAAAACCTAGAAATACACAGTTAACGACAGCTTTATGGCTCACTTTGGCACTGCAAAATATCGTTTGAGCAAAACATTATCACTCCCAGTTATCAATTTCATAGTTAAAACGTTTCCACAGAAGCAGAGTAAGCCGTAAAAGCTGATTCATTGTATCAAACTGACTCGATCCCGACAACCGCGAGGACCCGAGAGAGCGTCCCTGGGCGCTTACAGTCGCGAGCGGCGAGGCCGCCCAGCGCCCAGGGACGGAGCGACTTACGGAGTTAGCACTAGTGCTAGTGTCACGTCGATGTGGAGGCCGGGGCAGTTCCGCGAGGAATAGTATCACGGCCACGGGGGGCGCACCCCTCAATACGGGCGGTAGCGCGCAGCCACGAGCGCGCGGAGCTTTTTCAATCTCGCGAGGAGTTTGCTTTGCTGTTTCTTGAGGTTCTCCCGGACAATCTCGTCTTCTCGCAGTCTGCGGCAGAGGGATGCGGCCTCGCGCAGGATGACGACTTTGGGTGCGCGCTCCTTGTCCTTAGTCGCCGGTATCTGCTTTTTGAGTTCCTCAAAGAGGTTTTTGAGGCCGATGCGTCGGAGGCGCTCCATGTCGTTGTGGATGGAGCGGCGTTCCATCTCTGGGGCTTCGGCCTCGGAGTCCGTGTCGGTGTTGGCGCGGCGGGGGCGGCGGCCGGGCCCGCGCGCGCGGCGGCGCGGCGCCGGCGGCGGCACGAGCCGCTTGCGCGCCGCCGGCCGCGGCGCCATCGCCGACTCCACTGTGCGCTGGATGTGCTGGCGCTCCTGCGCCGACGGCACGCGAGGCAGCGTGTCCGTGCGCACGTGCGAGCTCGCCGCGAGCGGCTGCGACGTACCCAATGACACCACATCGATTTCCTCCTCTGTAACAACGGAGAAATTTTTTAGTTACAATTTCACGAGCCCTAAGTTTTGTTTGGAACTGTCGAACGCTTTCAGGTGACAAAGTGTCAAATCAAATCCGAACCGTCACTCGTGCTCTACCCGCATACCGATGTCCATTCAGCGTCCATTATTCGCATCACCATAAAAGGCGGGCGCTGTCATAGATAGACTAGACGCATCTGTACTAATAGATGTAGCGGGAGATGCGACTGCAGTAGTCAGGTGCGCGGGGCGGGCGAGGGCGTCGACCCCGTCGTACTACCGCAGCGTCTGCCGGCATCGATCCGCTGACGTCACGCCGCCTTTCGCGCCAAAACGAGACCGTGCAGCGACTCGCCCGCTCAATGGACAAGGATTACGCTTTCCGCTTTTAATAAACCGCTCCAAATCACCAGTAACGTGACCGATTATACAACTAGCCATTTCACGTGCGACATTTTCGTTATAAATAAATCGGGAACGCATCCCGTCTGAATTATTCAACGCTTGTTCTAGCCGGTTTTATGATAAGCGCGCATCGTAAAAATGCTAGATTTAGAAACTATTCCTGTTTTTCCTGACTGAGATTTATGTTTCGAACGCGGCTCGCTGCGGTGAATAACGCGCGTCTGACATAGTTGGTGAACTTGAGTGGGTTTTAAGGATAATTTTATGCATAGCTTGGGTTGGCAGGCCGAATTAACGCATTGGGCGCTATCGGTCAAGGCAAGCCGGTCGCTATGTTGGCTTGAGTTTGTGAGAGACGTACGGGGTTGGTTGGCGTCAATTGTTAACTGCCTCAATACGGGCGTCTCTCTATAATCTGCCTGCTTTTTCTAGAACCGAGGCCATGGGGCACAGGGCTCCCAAATGAGCAGGACTAAAATATACTACGAAATTATGAAAACAGTTCACTAGCACACTAAATTTGGTCATAGATTAGACACAAAAAACCAACATCACACAAAGATTTGATTCCATGAAGACTAGAACTTATTTTCATCATGGTTAAAATAACTCGTTAAAATATTTACAGTAGGCATAGTACTCTAGGAAACCTCATGTAGGTAAGCAAAGCAATAGCCATGGAAAACGGCCCGTGTAAGCGGAAACGGCCTGAATTCCCGATCGCGTGGAACAATCGAAGCTCCGATCCTATAAAATGCAATCCGATTATACCCCACTGACTGACGTACTAACAATAGGCAAATAAAGGATATAGAAAAGTGCACCAATGCCAATACAATAAAGTAAGGTAATTTTTTATTAGCCTGTGGTAATGGGCAAAGGCGTCTACTCAAAATTTCCAACTCGCCCCGTCTATCTGCATTTATATCTGGCCAGTCGCTGGAGAAGGTATGGTATTAGGTATATTAAAAAAAAGTTCAAACGAACGGTTCGATCGACAGGCATTTTTTCCTGGCTTAACGCATCCGAACCGAATGCATACGAAAGTAGCTTGATCATGTGCACAAGCTTTGGAATTCAAGCGGTCGGCTAACTGATAGCATTTATGAGGAGCGCTATGCGTCCGCGAATGGTTCGCGGAAACCATCGCATGACCACACGATCCGGTTTCTAATAATTATGTCAGCGGCACAATACAGTAGGGCGACACCGAAGCGCGATCCAACGATCCTTGAGTACACTTCGATTGTTGACTGATGATAGCAGACTAGTTTACACTACTTAAATATGCGCATTACACTTTTCTTATCTGTGAAATTATTTCCGCATCGATAAAAATATCATAGATTAAGCCGTGGTGGCCTAACGGTTTGACCAATCGCCTCTCAAGCAGAGGGTCGTGGGTGCAAACCCTGGCTCGCACCTCTGAGTTTTTCGAAATTCATTTGCGGATTTACATTTGAAATTTACCACGAGCTTTACGGTGAAGGAAAATATCGTGAGGAAGCCTGCACAATACCTGCGAAGCAATTCAGTGGTGCGTGTGAAGTTCCCAATCCGCACAGGACCCGCGTGGGAACTATGACCCAAGCCCTCTTGTTCTGAGAGGAGGCCTGTGCACAACAGTGGGATGTATATAGGCTGGGATGATGATGATGAAAAATATCATATGTTTATTTAACAGTGATAGCTCGAGATTTGTAACAGATTAAGGTAGGGCCAGCCCTGCGGTGAACGCAAGCACCTAGCGACCAAGGACGAGAATTTCCGATTGCATCTCGGTGTATTTAATGCTGGAAATAGAAACCAGTTAGCCGGCCAGCTGTTGGCTTTCGAAAGCGAACTACGCAATTCGAGTTTACTACGCCACGCCGTGAAAAAAACTGCGTATCGGTAAAATCTCGACGAATTTACGCGCAGACAGGATTTCCGCGTGGATACAGCGTGGGACAGAATAGGCGCCCGGCCGAATTAGTCGGCACCCACATTAGAAGTGGGCGGCTATTGTGTTCTGTGGATACTTTCACGATATCCCTGGCGCCGGCGCGATTAACGGACACCGCGGTATTTGTTTCAGCCGCGTGTAAGCGATACACCCGGTATTGTCGCGGTGCGCCGCCAGATCCGGTCTAGTGCATATCTATTATATCGCCATCGCTCTAGACGCGATGCTCAGAACCGCCGCCGTTCCAATTTTAAACGATACCAGAGATAATCCGCTTTTTATTGATCGCTCGACCGGTGCCTGTACCGGTGGGGTAAGAATGGTGAGCTCTCTCCGCTTCTTATTGCGGTCTTTGTGTTTCTTTCTTACCCACCAGCTGCTAGATTGCATTTTTTAAGTGATCATCTTTTAAACTCCGAACGGAATACCGGCTTAAGTTACGAAGGATTTATGTATCTGATAAGCGCTAGCGCACATATGCGCATGTTGATTTAAAACTACTATACAAGCAGAGTGCATTCTAAAATAGATTACTCACTACTTCTTAGTACCTGCTGTTGCAATTTCACCGTGAGAAAGACAATGAGTCATAGACACATAGACTTTATAGCAGCTTAGGCGACGTAATCTCGCTTTATTGTTTCCCAACAGTTCTTGCAGGACTAAAACATATTTTTCATTGATCGTTTGCCAACTTTAGTTAACAATCATTAAGCAAGTTGGTCGCGATTCAAATTATAATTTCGAAGAGCCATCGAGTTAAAACTCGTTTAATTAAGCGGGGTGTCAACGAGCGGCACTATTTAAACGAAAATTCCAAGTTCTGCTTCAATAGCTCTGGTTAAAAAGTTGGAAGTGATGACGTCGGCGTTTTCGTATCAAACTAATCTCACTTCCGAATCGGTTAAGTTGGCGGGCAAGTATCAAATTTAAAGATCTAGGATTAATGAGTACATCAATATGACAGCAGACATCAGACGCGACCTGTTAAGGCAGGGGGGCACGCTCCGCCGCGCGCCCGGCGAGGCCAAGTTCACTGGCATTTGCGCGATAATTAAAAATTATCGTGACGCCGCGCACGCCATCTCATAGCAGTCGTAGCGTGCCCACACCGGCCTGCTTCGCAGCAATATACAAGCAGTCGTTAAGTGCGCGATAATGGCGGTGGCGCTGTTTCCAATTCCAATTTAGAACGAACATTTTAAAAAAGCTGCTCCTTAATTTTAATCTTTAATGGAACGTTCTCTTTTTAATTTTATTGTTCAAGTCGTTCTTTATCAATAAAGATTGCCAGTGACACGCGAGTGATAACACATTTATTACACAAAGGGATTTCCTCAATACGATAAATGATAAACGCGACAGATTTATGTAGTCCTGTCCTTGAATTATAAGCTACTTCGCCTTTTTTTATGTAACAGCATTTAGGTATATACGTAGTTGCCGACGCAACATTTAAGAATACTAATTAGGACGAACATCCGTTTTCTAATAAGAACTCGTTGCTATAAGTTTTAATAAAAACTTTTTCATTTCCCCACGGAGACCGTTTAGTGTTTTAACATTTATTAATTAAGCTTTTTTATCTTGTCATTATCGTACTCCGTACGTACTTCCCTTAACTATTTTAATTCACCTTTTTTTTCTAAACTTTTGTTTCGAAACGCGCCTGTAACATTTTTAAAAGGTAGCGCGGCCACAGTCACGCATTTTTTATTTGTTGAACGAGTGCGATTTTAAAGGTAGGTTAGTTTTCTATTACGCAAGTGATAAGTCGGTCATCTGGCCAGTAACCACTAAAGACGGCTAAAACAGACGATGGTAATTTATGGGCCGAGTATCATGGCGGATCGATCGGTCCGCCATCTCGCGACCTTGGTGAGGTTACACGGAAGTTCACGGGCGCGCGTGCGTGTTAAAAATGTGACGCAAGTCCCGATTGGCTAATTTGTACAAATATTAACAAATGTATCGTCTCATGTCTGTGGACTGGAATAGACCTAAATCTAGTAATCTGGCTATGCTATAGGGTACATAGATGGGTATAATGTCAGATACCGATGATTGGATCTTTGCGTTTGGATAACTAACTTTGCAGCTTTGCACAGGTATTTTATTAAGTATAAAGAAAAGTTGATAGTTATTAACTATTTCATGGAAATTATTATAATAGTTATTATGTTCGAAAAGAGTGAGAGATCAAATCGAATGTCGTCAAACTTGAATTAGCCTCAGTTAGACTCGTAAAAATGAATCCAGGGCTACTACGAAACTCGAAGTTCGTATCGTATCGTACCGCCCCTCTCGCTCTCGTATTAAATAGTATAAGTGTCAGAGGGACCGCACGACACGAACTTCGAGTTTCGTAGTAGCCCTGTACCCTTAGTGTAAGTTTTCGGTTACAAAATACGTCTCACGAACATCGCAAACGTTCCGCTAGAGGCGTTGTTAGTGTTTGCATACAAATTGAGATTTTAACGCAAACGCGATCGAGACGTATTTTGTAACCCACTACTTACACTAAAGGCACTGCAGACTCATCCAAAGGCAGCGCGTGACTGCGGCGACATTTCCGGACAAGTATTCGGTTTAACGCTTGAATGTTGCGTCATTTATATTATCAGCGTTATCTCAGCAGCGCCACGCCCCTAAACGACAGATCAAAACCAGATATTCAAATTTTACGGCTCTCCAAATGTGTCGCTTGGTAATTTACTGTGTGACCGACGCAATGGAAAATTAATAGCAGCGAACGCGTGATTCCACAGCCGATTTGAGAGATCATAAAGCAATATTAAAATTTATCTTGTTGCCGTACTACTTATCAGTCGTCAGCAAACTTTAGGTTTTTTCGTGATAAGACAATACGAATTTATGTTAGGGTGTCACATTGCTTATTGTTATCGGCATTGATAAATTGCGAAGGCCACGCTCAGGCCAGGCGCTAGTGCTGCGAGGAGGTACTATAAATGTACCTACATCACGATATTTCTTACAATCAGTCTACTACACAATACTACACATACGTAGTGATTGTTGAATATCTAAGCGTGCATACTATGCGATAACATCAAGGTCTTTTGCACTACATAACTGCACTATGTCGCGTTACATGAATTGTTGAAAATCTTTAACATCACTATTATACTGCATGAACGTATCAGTAGTACCTAAGTACCTATATCATGTCATAGTTGTCGCAACGCTATCGCAATGTTTAGGTATGTATAATCGAGATCAGGTGTTCGAATGTGTGTCAGTTGGGCTGGTAACCGACGCTGGGTTAGGTTAGGTTAGGCTTCTAAACGATCGCAATATTTAGGTCACTGCTTGAAGTCGAACCGAATCGTACCGCGCAAATTGCTTTAACTACGCGCCTGAGGCTTTTTATTACGTTAGAAACACGATAAAATATAAAATTCCTTACCAATATTTCATACCTAAACAGTTTAAATACCTGGACTGGTTAGCATAAGCAATAAAGTTTAAAAATCAAGTCAAAAATTATAAGTTCAGCTGACTTAATAGGGCTTGATCAAACGCACATTTTTCGCATCCCAAATATAGACGTCGAGAGAATGTTACTATTAAGCAGCCTTGGTTTAGACTTAGATTGATATCCACTTATTTTAGGGCAGCCGACCAAAGCGGATCTAATGCCCTGAATTGTCCTTAAAGGACTTACAAATTCAACTGCCTGTATAGCTCAAACTGTCCTAGTTAACTGGATCTAGTTCAGTCACCGCTATTCATCACGACCGTACAATCTGTCAAGATAGTAAGCGCAGGTCAAAACCACCACTATTTAAAAAGGATATTTGTCTCTATAGTTTAGTTGTTTAAGGTTTCAGGCGCCCTCGATTAAGAATGACAAGTAAGTCTTTACTCATATCTACTATAACACACTTACTTTTTTCTTGTGAAATGGATATACATATTTTAAACTTGAAGGTAGTTAAAATAAACAGTAAAATGCTAGCGTCTTGATTAGATTGTAGGTAGTGAGATGGTACTGGAACCGTTCGCTTTTACTAATAAACTTGATTTACAATACAGAGCGCGGCGTTTCACACTGCAGTTAAACAACGTTGCAGTAAAATTCTTCGCGATAAAACAAATTATTACAACGTACACCGAAGTAAATTGGCGCGAAAATATGACAACTCCGACCATTAAGACTGCTGTGCTGTGCGGAGTAGGCAAAAGCGATAAATGTACGCATGCGCCGTAAAGTTTTCGCGCGCACCGACTGAGCTAGTGATGTGACACGGACCGTCTCTAATCATGTAATCGAGTTAAATACTTATTCACACAATGCAGTCGATGGTACATAGTCGAGTCGATATTAAAATGTCACGTGCGTACGCATGTGAACTTACGTGTCGTTAACTTAAGGAAAAGTAGAAGTTAGTCAACGGTTTTCAATCACGACTATTGAGACGCTGCCTATCAAATTCTCATCCGGCCACAGCTAGACATGGAAGTACTCATTTTGAACCGGTCTGGCGAGTCGAGCTCCACTCCAATAAAATTTAATTTCATTCCGCTGCATTCTTATACGAGTAACGGTCTAGACAAGCGAGTCTGCCGGGCAAACCGTAAGCCTGAATCGGTTCCTTCTGCTACTCCATAATTAATGATTGCTCGATAATTGGCCGCGACCTGTACTTTTGAGTATTGTAAACAAAACCCAGTAGGTATTATTAAGTATACCCATCACGACATTGTTCACTAATATCGTAGATAGCTAAGTGCAAAGTGATAATAATATTACAATGTAATATGCAAACTAATTATTCTACACGTTATTGAATGTACGGCTATAAAATTACCAGCCCGCTTTCATTACAACGGGAATTGTCAGTATCGGGTAGTGAGGAGAGCGTCAGATTTTTAATCCGTTCGAAGTCGATTTCTAAATCTCAATCCATTTAGAATCATGTTTGAAGTAGTTACGTGGCTAAAAGGTACGTCTTAGAGCGGGGAGGGAGTATGTTAACCCGCCGCGGCGGGATACATCCAATTCGCAGAGGATGCGTCAAGGACGGGACGTTCGCGGTCGACGCACCGACCTCAGTCCTGGTCTAAACGTGACCTTTCGCAAAGGACACTGTAGCATTAATTCCTATTCTAATTAAGCGTGTCAATCCTGCGAGATGAGCTGTCGGCTGCGGAAAGTTGCGCAATTTGACATTAAGGAAGGTTGGGACGTTCAAGGTCGCAATGAACGAAGGTCCCGGAAGAGAGTAGCTGCGGGTGCGTCTAGACGCGGGGGGAGCATCTGGCGGCGGTCGATACGCGCCGTTTCCCGCGCTCGCTTGGCGTCTGCGCGCTGACTACATCCCGGTCAACCCAACTTGACGCTTAAGAAACGTCTCTCGATTCAAAGAGGTTATGTTTCGCGGATCGGATCGGAAGCGCTACTGCAGGCAAGGCATATCCTTGGAAAAATTAAATTATGATGGATTTACATTAACCACCGCAAATTTTTCTATTAGAAAATAAAATGATCTTAGATAAAAAAATAACTAACCTGATTCACCGGAGTCCGATGGAGTTTGTACACCCAGACCGTCGAACTGTTGTCTGGCGAGTGTGTAGGAGTGGTCAGCGGCGACAGCTGCAGAGTCCCGCAGCAAACGTTGTGCGGTGCCCACGACGTCAACGGTGTGGCGGAACTGAGGAGGTTCATCACCGTCCATGGAAGGCGGAGTGTCAGGTCTATTGGGTGACATATCCCGTCGCAACAGGCTCTGCCCAGGTGCTGGTGTCGGGGCCCGGATCAGATCAGACGGGATAAATGTATTCGTGGGATGCACAGAGTCAACACACGAACCTGCCCACATGCAATCGTGGTGAACGATGTTTTCTTTGTGTTCCTCCGGTTCTTCTTCTTGTTGTGTTTCCATAATTCTCCAATCGGGATCATCTGCGCTTAGGCTGTCGAGATCGGCCGGAGGAACTAAATCCATCTCCAGCCGGTCTGCCTCTAACTGGCATTGAAGCCAGAATTCTGTTGTCATCTCGATTGAATCGTCTGTTATCGTCTCCCACAAGTCAAATTGTATTAAGTTGTTATCGATTGCTGCCGCCATTTTTATTTATTTCTAAGGACTAACTAGTTTTAAAGCTAAGACGAAATCGTCAGTATCACAGTGCCCCTTATCACAGGGACGATGCGCGCGATGGGTTCAACGCACACCGTCTGGAACAACGAAAAACGTTCAATTAAATAATTGGTAAAATAAGTTTCAAGTAATTATTAATTAATGTTAATAATACAAAACTCGACGCCCCGACACTATTAAAATAAATTTCAGTTCCCCGCAGGCGAGAGCGCCAGTGTCGTAAAAAAAAATCTCTTTTCTATACCTCGAAGGAGTCCATGTTGCTAGAAATATGTTTATTAGGCGTGCGTGTGGCATTTTTAATAAGAGTGAAAAACTGGTGGACGTCGATATTTTTGATTGTTCACTTGAGATGCTGAAGAAGGCTTTCAAGTAACCAGGCTTTAGGCTTGTTATAATTTTAATTTATATTTCAAACAAATTGTTTTCAGCTTTCCTGTCTAGTTTCACTTGCAGGGGGGGGGGGACTACATGACAAAACTGGACTTGTTTTCTTTTTATGTTTGTTACATATATACCTACCTATCAACATTCTATTATTATCATTTCTTTCTTTGTAATAGCTGTCTGCTAACATAAACCTTTAAGGAAACTATACTATAGGTATAGATTGTGTTAAATTCTGTATAGGACTGTTTGTTTCTTAACAATAAATAAAAAAAAAAATTTAGATAATTCAGATGTAAGTTAAAATTATTTGTCAAAGAAGAATGGTAGTATTAAATTGAAGACGACAAAGTGCGAAGTGACATACTTAATTTTTTTTAAGTGTCACCGCTTATTATAATTGGCATTAGCCAGCATTCTAGGAGTTATGCATGTTACTTGAAATAAATTAATATTTTTATTATTGTAGTGGACCATCGAATATGGGTATAATATTTAAATTAAAATGAATAAATAAAGCAATAGTAGTAAGACTCCTTAATATACCTTGGATGAACTATCACAAATTCAACAAGTCACTGTATCCAAGTACACTTTAAAACTCCAGAGTAAATCACAACACAAGTCCGGACAAAAATTTCCAAAAATCTAAAAAAAAATATGAAGTCACTTTGTAAACGGGGGCTGTTGACAAACAGACGATGTTTCGAGAAACTAAAGGTTGCTAGCTAAACAGGGAAGTGTTCGCACCGAAGCCCGAAACTAGACTGAAGCCTGGATGCCAAACCCAGCTCTTATAAAGACTGACCTGGCCTTGGGACTTATCCCACTTTTGTCTAAAAACAAACACAGGTATACAAAAGTACAAAAGAACAATTGTCGGACCCCTACTTTCTCTATTGTAAGGGCATATCTACCTGCGCCCATCCCTAGTTCTTGGAATTTTTTGCCAGTATATGTACCTGCGGATTTCCGCAAAAAGCCATTTTGTTTACAAACGAATATTGGCGCGAAATGAGTATTTTGTTTACCAATAATACGGACTTCGTTTGGACGAAGCGGCAACAGAATGCTGAATGAACCCGCGGAGTCGTTGTAAAACATTTTTCCCGCCATTATAAATTTTACACAGTATGGAAATTCACATTCATATAAAATTGGTCACTAACTATATAGTTTATTTTACACATAATTATACCATAAATTAACATGCAATAAATATATCGTGATATTCATGATTTTTTATAACAAAATTCGTTTCACGTGCTGAAAATAAATTTGCATGATACTGATGCTTATAGAACATTGCAATAAACAATAAGTGAATAACATAAACATGCAATTTTTTTTAAGCTAAGTAACGTCAAGTTTCTGCGGCTTATATACCTACCATAACTCTGCAGCATTGACAATTTTACGTTCTCTAATAATCTACGAATTCTATGAAATAATTTTTTACCGATTTATTTAAACATAATTTTTTCACAATTTTATACAAGCTTTTTTTGTTATCGTTGTAATTTTCAGTCTGCATTTTTTAAATTGAACAACGACGTCATTTAATTTTTTTAATAAAGTACTTTTTTATTCAAGTGTTGCATGCGTATACTAGGTATTCATAGTTATTTCATAACTCAATTTATTAGTTTTGTCACAGAATAAATAATAGTACTACGTAGCTTAGTTTGTTCATTCATGCACCTGAGGCGTAGATATAACAGAGTCGTAGTTGTTACGTTTCACAACCAAAATACGAAATTGTGCAATAAATAGGTACCTACATTGTTTCAGTAAACATGTACTTACTATTTCAGAATTTTTGCCAACCATTTGTTGTCAATATTGATATTCTCCAAAATCGGCATTGCAATATTTATGTTCGCGAAAAT
The DNA here is from genome assembly GCF_025370935.1 of Choristoneura fumiferana. Taxonomy (NCBI): domain Eukaryota; kingdom Metazoa; phylum Arthropoda; class Insecta; order Lepidoptera; family Tortricidae; genus Choristoneura; species Choristoneura fumiferana. Next base: position 16,105,980 of record NC_133479.1, on the reverse strand, counting down.
TTTGTTACCTACTTAGATGAAATAAAAAGTAAATTTAAAAATTAAATCATATAAAATAATCAATACTTAAAATCATTAAATGAATTTTTAAATTGAATTGGGTAGGTAGTTTCAATAAACCGCAGAAAACGTACGGCGTTTCGCTATAGAATGTCAAGAATTCGGGCGCTGCCGATTCGCAGAAAAGTACCCACTGCTTGACTTGACGGCAACGCCCCACTCTGCAAAGTATAAGTCAACTACTTACGACCACTCGCAATCCAACAACACACAAACACCCACTTATAAACTACCCTACAAGCTACTACCTCAAAGGGACACTCGGAGAAATTGAACTCACCAAAAAGTTTGTGCAATTTGCGAACCGGCCGCAACCGGCGAATCACACAATTTTACTAAAGATTCTTCAGAATCTTCGACAAAGTTTTTTCCGTACACACTGTGTAACACTCACTGAGACTATGCGGTTGGTTATACAGTGTAAAGTACTAAATACGATACGTCTACCGGGACCTCCAATTGAGTTAGGCAAACACTGAAACATTATTCGTCAGCCGGCCGATTTTAAAAGCGCGCTAGCGTCTCTGATGGCGCCGTGGACACGACTAGACGACGGAGCGGAGCGGGCCGCGGCCGGCGAGCGCCCGCCGCGGCGCGGCGGGGCGATGCGCAGCGCGGCATCCCCGCGCGCCGCGCTCTCCCGGCATCACCAAGCCTTTCCACGAAAACTGACAATACGCTCAAAACCCACCAAAATACATAAAATACACCCCTCTTACCCATAGTTTTGACCATAGAAATTATTGCCAAGTTTCTACGGTGAGTAGGAACGTAGTATATTCGCAAATTTTGTTGAAGCGTCTCGCGGGCGGGGGGACGCTCGCCGCTACGAGGAAGGAAATCAGCGGCAAAGTCGGTGGATATCGTTGTGTGCGAGAGGCAGACGGAGGCATAGTACTTGGTGTATGTAACGCGTAGCGTCGCGTCGTACTTCTAGTCTAGTCTCATTCTCATTCGGCCCCGAGCCGCCGCAAAGAAAGGTCATGTCGCTTGTTGCTCTGTTCCGTCTGCGGAGATCGCAGAGCAGTCGGTTGGCATTCCTCAACCCGCCCGTTTATGGCGCGAAGCGAAAATACCTGAGTCCGATGTATTGCAACGTATTATTTATTGAACGCCAGTCAGCGCAGGCAACAATTAGCGTCTGTTGTCTGCTCGTAGGTCATAGATAAACGAAATACCTATGCTATTAGCTTAAGTTATGCCTATGAAAAAAAAATACTCTAGCCTAAAATCAAAATTAATATTAAACCTATACGTAGGCGGCAGAGAGCTCATTCTGTAAATAGGCCGCAATCAATGGGCACTTTGACACGTCATTCTTAAAACTACCAGCTCTTTTACATGTCTCTTTTTTTTGTTTAATTGTTACTACTGATGTTTTTATTTGCTATCGTAAGTACCTTGTTTCGGGCATAATTTTAAGTGTTGAATTGTTAGTTTTATTACTCTTTAGTTACCAAGCCATGTCTTTGTTTTGAAGAATAAAGATTATATCTAACTACCTATAATATAAGCGCTTTCGGATGATCATTGCCAAAAAAAAACGCGCCGCAAGAAATCTGTCAGGAAGTAGGTATTTGTTTCAAAACAAAAATCGCTACAATTCACTGAAACACAACCACCAAAATAAAGTAAATAACAAATAATTCTCTTAGATCAGATACAAATTATGTGGTTATGGAAAAAAAAACATTATTGCTTATGATATGACGTTTACTTTATGAGGTGTACAATAAAGTCATTGTATTTTATTGTACATTTAGTTTTTAGAGATGTATAGGTACCTAATCTAAACCAGCGTTGCCAGACATCTCGATTTTGGCGGGATTTATTGTTAGCTCAAGACTAAAAATCCCATGCGGGCCCGCCCGCATCAGTCCCGGATTTAGGGATTTGAAACTCGAAAAAGGATTAATATTTAAAATTTATATATATTTTTAATATGTCACGTTTTTGTTGGAAAAATCTGGCAACGCCTAGTGTAATTCCCCTTAAGCCTTTAGATTAGACTGACTGAATTAAGAACATAAACTTACATTTTAATTAAATAGTTCACCAGTGCACTTGGATTCAAGAAATCAACTAACTATTCTGATTTACTTTAACATGATTACTTTTTGAAGACCACGAGTATCTCAATCGCAATTCATCGACTAAATGGATGTATTTTTACCCAAACAGTTTTATATTGGACCCCTAATGATCGGTTAATTATGAATGAATAAGATAATGATGTTTACTGCAATGAGGTTAACAAATTTACGTGTTGGTAAATAATGGAACTCCTTCCATTAAGCGAAACAAAAACTAAAAAGTTGTTTCTAACTCAGGTAAATGCAAGATTTTAATAGTGAATTTTTATTGCTGTAAAAGATGTTCGTAATTTGTTTTTCTTATTTAGTTATAACGAGGAATAAGTCATCATTCATTTAATGAATTAATATTTAATAAAATGGTACAGTACAATCGGAATGTTAATGTCGCCCGAGAGCCGTCGGTTTTCTCGTTTTCCTGAAGATTCAAATGTGAAAGAAAAAGAAAACCGATCTTTTGTTTTCCGAGTGGCATTAGCAAACTAGTTCAATAGTAAGTAGTGTCTAGTGGCGTGACTAACTCCCAAGCAGAGACGTGGGTTCAAGCCCGGGCTCGCACTGGCACCTCGTTAGTTATTAGGAATTTGTGGACGATACATTTGAAATTTTAGCATAAAGTTTTTCGATTAAGGAAAACATGTACAATAAAATATTGTAAATATTGTATCTATTGTTATTTTGTACTGAAAATATTGAATAAATTATCTTATCTTATCTTATCTTAATACAATACAATGACTCTTTATTGTACACCAAAAATAGTATATAATAATATTACATTTATAATAGTAGTAGTAATAGTATAGGTATGTACTTACATATCGACACCTTCGAAACAATTCAATGCAGCTCGCCATTACGAGTTAAACAGACTGTAATCCGCAACAAATAAGGCATCGTATTATAATATCGTCCACTTACCTACATACATTTTGTGTCACTTAAAAAAACACCCTGTATAATATACAACTACTACACTTAATGATAATAGCAACCAATTTAATAGAGAAAATGAATAATGGGTTATTGTCAACAATTAACTGTAATTATACACTGTTATTGACAACACGTCAATTAGAGAGCAAACACATTTTACGAGGGCGACACTGAAAGTTTTTAGAACTGGCCACTTGTAGACAATATAATAAAAAAGTACTTACTAAGTTTAAATTTTGAAAATGGAACTCTTTGCCAATATTATTGAGTATGTATTTGATTCATTTGTCATTTGTTTTAAGATATAATAAAACTAATAACTTGCTAGATTGTTCAGTTTTTGATTTTCTAAGATCTTTCAGTTTGACCCTCGTAGAAATAGTTCAAATTTTTTTTTTGTATTCTACATACAGGTATCTTTTGTTCAGCTTTTAGATGCAGTGAAACATGATTTTATGGTGTAGGTACGTACGGTTCTAAATATGCACTGGGTGTGGGAATTGCGGTCAAGCCCACTCATTCTGAGAGGATGCATGTGCCAGTGGGGTATACCTAAGCTTTTGGTTGAAAATTCCATTTTTTTTATTCGACTTGTTGGAAAACGAGCAAGTGGGTCTCCTGATGGTAAGACATCACCACCGCCCATAAACATCTGCAACACCAGGGGTATTGCAGATGCGTTGCCAACCTAGAGGCCCAAGATGGGATACCTAAAGTGCCAGTAATTTCACCGGCTGTCTTACTCTCCACACCCAAACAAAACAGTGTAAGCACTGCTGCTTCACGGCAGGATTTGCGAGCAAGATGGTGGTAGCTAAGCAATCCGGGCGGACCTTGCACAAGGTCGCTAACCACCTGCAATATAGTAGGTCTATATAAGTAGGCTTGATTCCTAGAAATCTGTAATTAGTCCGTCAGTTAAATTTAAAAAGATACCGAACACGCATTTTTCCTTTGTCAATTAAACAAAAAATGACGAAGAACAGCCACGTTTACCTTGTAATTTTCTTTCTGTGTACCTCTGTTTATTGTATCGCTTACTATTTCCAATAGAAGTCATTGTCATTGTATTTAATGAGGGCTATCGTTTTTTGTCTCACTAGATGGCGCACTGTAGCGTGAGGTTTTTAAGTATGACTTTCAAAGTCTGTTATTAAGGGCGTGAAAACAAAGTTTCGATTAAAATCATATTTAATACACCTTAATACCGTGTCATAAAAATATTGAGCATGCCACAGTGTTGCATAGTCCCCGTTTTGTTCGGAAAAAAGGGAGGACAAAGGTTTCCGAAAGACAAAACTGTCTCAAAACACAGACATTCATTGCCCTGGAACGCATATTTGCCATAATTAATTTCAGATAGTGCAAAATATTCACAAAATTATTCTAATTATAAATAAGCCCGCGTAGCTCACCCAAAAACTATGAGATTTGACATTTCGGAAACCTCACGCTACACTAGCGCCTCTAGCGGCGAATTCATTTGCGATAGCCCTCATTGTATTGTAGTTCCGCGTGACGTCACTCCTTAGTACACCTTTTACTAAGGAGTGACGTCAAGGGCCCTCAGTCCCAAACTTTGACGCGCTTTATCTTTGTCATATTTTGATTGATTGCTAAAAAAATACGCGTCCAGTATTTTCTAATAATCTGACGGATTAAATACTAACCCCCTGTTTCAGCTTGCTTGCAAGCTTGCTTAGATGCTTGCTTGCATGCTTGCTTAGTTGTTTGCTTGCATGCTTGCTTGGATGCTTGCTTGCATGCTTGCTTGCATGCTTGTTTACATGCTTGCTTGCATGCTTGAATGCATGCTTGCGCTTACACTATTTCTTCACATTTGAAACTCTGATTCTGGCTTGCATGCTGACACGCAATGTTTGCCTATATGCTCACTTGCGAGCTTGCTTGCATGCTTGCTTGCATGCTTGCTTGGCATGCTTGAATACAGCCCTGAATGCATGCTTGAATGCATGCTTGCTTACATGTCTGTTTGCGTGCTTGCTTGCATGCTTGCTTACATGCTCACTTGCATGCTTGCTTGATTACTTGCTTCTTTAAAATGTTTATGGTTCACGCGAGCGAAGCATGCTCACTTAGATGTTTGCTTGCATGCGTGCTTGCTTGCGTGCTTGCTTAATGAGGGCTATCGCGAATGAATTCGCCGCTAGAGGCGCTAGTGTAGCGTGAGGTCTCCGAAATGTCAAATCTCACAGTTTTTGGGTGAGCTACGCGGGTTTATTTATAATAAGATTTTTTTTGTGAATATTTTGCATAACCTGAAATTAATTAAGGCAATTATGCGTTACGGGGCAATGAATTTCTGTGTTTTGAGACAGTTTTGTCGTTCGGAAACTTTTGTCCTCCCTTTTTTTCCGAACAAAACGGGACTTAGCAACACTTTGGTTGCTGGATATTTTTATGGTACGGTTTTAAGGTGTTTTAAATATGATTTTAATCTAAACTTTGTTTTAACGCCCATAATAACAGACTCTGAAAGCCATACTTAAAAACCTCACGCAACAGTGCGCCATCTAGTGAGACAAAAAACGATAGCCCTCATTGCTTGCTTCTGTGAACTGTGTTTGGTTCACGCGAGCGAAGCTGCGGGTAAAAGCTAGTGAATAATGAAATTACTTATACAAATTGACTTTAGACAAACAATTCATTATAGAAGAAGTTGTTAGACAAACTGAAATTAGGCAAAAAAAATAGACTAGTCAAGGGAATACCTATTATATTATTTTTACCCAATTAGAAAATAGGCCGGCAACATTGCAGCCAATCAAAGTATTCATGAATCATGATATATCGAATTCCCACAATCTTTTATCCTAAGAAAATGCTCCTAACACAATAATACCTTTTTGCTTACGAAGGGCCGTCATAACCGATTCAAACAGACATTCTGTACATAGCAACAGCGCCACCAAACCAATTTCAAACCTACGCCCCTTACAATACGATGGAAAATACAGAGCTGGGTAGCCCTACAGTGGGCAACGTATGTTAAGTGCCAAGACGACACTGCCGATACTGGAGGCTACTACGAAATTCGAAAATCGAAGATCATATCGTACCGTCCCTCTCACTCTCGTAGTAAATAATATTAGCGTCAGCGGAACGGCAAGTTACGAAGTTCCAGTTGTGCACTTCGTAGTATAGGGACTGCTTAGAGTCAAGCACGTTTTGGGAGGATGATATACTTGTGTTGGTTAGCGTATACTATGCTTTTGCGATTCAATATCGGAGTTCAAGGATACATCCTGCGGTACGAGACGCAGTTGAGTAGGTGTCAAAAGGAAACGGAGGTTACTTGACCATATTTCATGATGTGTTTTATGTCCGGTTTAGACGTGCAACAAAAATCTGGCGCTGCACGCTGGGGTGTTTATTATTAAAGCTTCAGCATGCTGAGCCAGTGTCCGATTTACAACCGCAATGACACATGCTTTCCTTCGTGTTGTACTTAATATTATTCTTGTGTCTTGTGTTGTGAATAAGTGTATTTTCTTTCTTTCTAAAAATCGCGCGAGTTGCATTACATTGCGAGGTGGTAAGTAAAACTGAAGAGTTTGTAATGGTCAACTGAACGCCGGAATATACCAAATGCAACTATTTAGTAGTTTGGGCACAGATTACTTAAGTGTTTGGGCTATTACTTTAGTACCATTATTTATTATGTGGTTTGGGCTTAAGACTACAAAGGGTAGTAACAGCGACCGTGATCGGCGCTTGATATTTTACTGTTCCATGTACTTATTATTTATTTATTTGTCAACAAAAAATTACAGCATTAAAGTAAAAATTTAAATTATACAAAACAAAAAGACATAAAATACATAAAAATTACATAACAAAAATAAATAAATATAAATATCATGGGACACTTGACACCAATTGACCTAGTCCCAAACTAAGCAAAGCTTGTACTATGGATACTAGGCAACGGATAAACATACTTATATAGATAAATACATACTTAAATACATATTAAACATCCAAAATAAAAACGAATTGGGGATTTTTGAAAGTCGTCTTCGTCGCTCGCTACCCTAAAACGACGGAGCACCACACCCTTCGGCCAGAAGTCGGAGGAGCGCAGGTACACTTATGTGATACATAATTAGACACAGTGTGCTAAAACAGCCAGCAATAGAAGCAGTTTAACTTACAATCTAACCGATTTGACGATAGAATTACTATCTCCATTAGGACATAAAAGCAAGGAGAATAGATGGCCGTTGGGGCCGAAAAGTTCTCGAATGGAGACCGCGGATCGGCAAGCGCAGCGTAGGACGTCCACCAACGAAATGGACGGATGACCTGGTTAAAGCTGCGGGTTCACTGTGGATGCCGCTTCAGTAATGGACGTCCTACGGCTGATATTGATAATGATGATTAATTATCTCGTACCGTTAAACGAATTACTTTTGTAAATTTATTTAATTCCGGAATCTCGGAAAAGGCTTCGATAAAATTTGCTAAATATGTGTTTGGTCATATCATATCTCTGAGAAAACGCGTAAATTTGAGTTAAAGCCTTAGAAAACTCGGTCAACACCAGATAAGTAAGTAAATAAAAAGTGTACGGTAATATCTAGGTCACAATTTATTATACGAAGTTAGGTATATGATATTTCAAGGATTACTTCGAAATTATACTAATACTAAATACTCTTTTCAGCCTATTTCATAGCCAAGGCGAAGAAATCTGCTGTGAAGATGTTATTAACTTTGAACTATCTGGCACCGGGTATTCTTTTGTTACTTTTAAAGCAAAATTGATCGTAGGTAGGATGAACGTAAACCTTATTGTCTAACGCAATCGGAATCACAATCGTATTCACCACATCTTTCTATCATACGGTAAAGGATGAGGGTAGAAAGAGATGATGAATGCGATAATAAGCACCCGCGCGTTATATTAGACAATACGGTCTCTGTAAGTATCAGTACCCCTAGTGTAAGTTTTCGGTTACAAAATACGTCTCGATCGCGTTCGCGTTAAAATCTTAATTTATATGGAAACACGAACAGCGCCTCTAGCGGAACGTTTGCGATGTTCGTGTTTCTATACAAATTGAGATTTTAACGCGAACGCGATCGAGACGTATTTTGTAACCGATAACTTACACTAAGGGCACTGGAAGTCTTTAAGACGATGCCGACGAACAAAAGATCATGCCTATATCATAAAAACCCCTAAAACCTTCTTTCTTAGTCAGGACAAAGCTAGCCCATCAATAAAATAACAAAACAATACACCAGCTGTCGAAAATTCGGCATCACCAAAGTCCGTAATTAGGTAGGTACTTTACGCCTCGGCTAGGGATATCCAATGAGCAAACCGGTCATTGTTTGTTTTTATAGTTTCTAGTACAAAATGTTATCATTTAAGCTGGGTGAGGGACTAAACAATAGGTTTACAAAGGTTCGAAGTGGAGGTATTAGAAGAGAGGTTTTGCCAAAAACTGACGTAGTGTGGTTTGATACTGCTAGTCTGATAACTAACTTAGAAAATTTGAATAACCACCGATCATCCCAAAAACAGGTGGGGAAAAGTAATGATACTTGATTTTACGTAAAAAAAACTGCATCCAAATTGGTCCGTATGTTTGTGAGTTACGATGCCACAGACACGGACAGACAGACATTGGTGTTAGTTAAACTTATAAGACCCCTTTTTTACAAGCTTTTATTTAGTTTCACCTGTCCCGTTGTCTGTCTGTCTGTAATCAAAACTTGCAAGTTAAATTCGGCCAACTTACGGTAGTTGGATTGACTTGAAATTTGGTATACTTATGTAAATTGCATGACAATACAATAATCTGGTAGTGACATCCTGGTAGTCCGGCCAGGATCGTCTCCGCAGGATGGAACTCTTCAACGGTTAATGGCATCGACTTGAAATTTGGTACGCAAATGTACTTTGGGTGACAATACAAGTACAATCAACGATAAGTCATCCTAGCCTATATACGTCCCACTTCTGGGCACAGGCCTCCTCTCAGAACAAGAGGGCTTGGGCCATAGTTCCCACGCGGGCCCAGTGCGGATTGGGAACTTCACACGCACCATTGAATTGCTTCGCAGGTTTGTGCAGGTTTCCTCACGATGTTTTCCTTCACCGCAAATCAACGATAAGTACAGTCAGCAAAAAAAGCTTGTATCAATAATGAAATTTTTACCAAAACTTATTTGCGTTGGGGTTTAATGAATCGAAACCAGATAGTTCTAATAGTTTCTATGCGCCGCTAGAAATACCTTGAGTTAGTTAGCTCGTTGAAGTGGCAATTGGCAGGCCATAGCATTGAGATCGGATGGCCGTTAAGGGCGAAAAGTTCTCGAATAGAGACCGCAGATCGGCAAGCGCAGCGTAGGGCCAACAACGAGATGAACGGATAACCTGGGTACTACGAGCACTCATCTAGCCTGGGTAAAACCTGGGTGGGTAAGCCTGGGGTGTTATTTTACTTCAGTGTTTTTTTTATATTTTATTTTCTTTCTTTCTTTCAAACCGCGGGTTCACGGTGAATGCAGTCCGCTTCCAATCGAAGCAACAGAATCTGTGGTGGAGTTCCTACGGCTGATATGGTGATGATGATGAGTTGATGATGAAAGTGGGCGACGGTCCGGCCCGTGATATAGGGTCCGATTTTATAAAGCTACAAGTAACTAGTAATTAGTCATGAACATAATCAACACCAAGTGTGTTCCTTATGCGTTACTCGTATCTACTTAGGTACCTCCTGAAGACTAGTCTACTTAACTAATGTATTACCCCCATGATCAGCCAAAGTCTTGGCCCGCACGAATTTACATTAAGTGCAGTGTGGCCCTTGAGTCAAAAAGTTTTGAAGACCCCCGCCATAAACCATCCTTACCTTCTTTAAAACAGTTTAAAAATAACAATAAGCATTCCAGGAAACTATTGTAAACTATCCTATTATTTTGACGGATTGTCAAAAGCTTTAGACTCTTGCTTATCAAGAATTATTAGTGAAAGAAAACTAATTAACTAACTAACTACAAAAGAGGCCTATCTGATTTAAATGTTTTCTAAGTAAATAGTAATATATTTCGATTGTATCATCATCATCATCAGTGAGCCCAGGCCTCCTCTCAGAATGAGAGGGCATGGACCGTAGTTCTCACGAGGGCCCACTATGGATTGCGAACTTCACATACCCCATTGAATTACTTCGCAAGTTGTACAGGTTACTTCACGTTCTTCTTACCTACCGTAAAAAGCTTGTGGTAAATTTCAAACGTAATTTCGCACATGAATTTCGAAAAACTCAGAGGTCCAAGCCCGGATTTGATCCCACGATCCTCTGTTTGAGAGATCTTAGGTCAGACCACGAGGCCACTAAGGCTGTAGGTAGGTAGGTAATACTCGATTATTAGTGAGTATAATTATTAGATCGCGGGATCGCGGTGGATGCGAAAAGCACAAGACCGGTCTGAGTGGAGAGCCTTGGGGGAGGCCTATGTCCAGCAGTGGACGTCTTTCGGCTGACATGATGATGATGATGATGATAATTATTAGGACCAGAGGCGGTATTGCCTGACGTCTCTGCCGCCTTTGATCGCAATCGAATGCGATTTCGCATACAAAAACTAAAATAAATAAATAAATAAATATCATGGGAGATTTGACACCAATTGACCTAGTCCCAAACTAAGCAAAGCTTGTACTATGGATACTAGGCAACGGATAAACACACTTATATAGATAAATACATACATATTAAACATCCAAGACCCGAGAACAAACATTCGTGTTATTCACACAAATATCTGCCCCGGCCGGGATTCGAACCCAGGACCTCAAACTTCGTAGTCAGGTTCTCTAACCACTTAGCCATCCGGTCGTCCTAAAACTGTCATTTGATTGCGATCGCGAGCGTCAGAAACGTTAGGGACTACCTAACGGTTAGGCAATACGGCCTCAGCTCTCATCTTGTGCACGAGAATTCTATTTCATCACCATCATTATCATCTCAGCCGTAGGACGTCCACTGTTGGACATAGGCCTCCCCCATAGCCCTCCAGTGGCTTCGGCTGGCAGCGGCCTGCATCCACCGTTAACCCGCGGCTTTAACCAGGTCCATCCGTACATCCCGTTGGTGGACGTCCTACGCTGCGCTTGCCAATCCGCGGTCTCCACTCGAGAACTTTCCGTCCCCAACGGCCATCAATTCTATTTCATTTAACTAGAAATACGCTGTGTATTTATTTATCTACTAGCTTTTGCCCGCGACGACGACCGCGAAGAATTCGTTTATCGCTATCCCGAGGTAACTATGCAGTTTTCTGGGAAAGCATGTCCTTTCCCGGAACTCAAATTATTTGTATACCGAATTTCATCTAAATCGGTTCAATGGTTTAGACGTGAAAAGGTACTGTAGGAACTAGGCTGTATACCGCTGGCAGGTGGTAAAACTGACCACCTGGCAGGTTAGATTAACCTATTTTTGTATAAAGGGATAGGTTTTTTTTATATTGTGTTTTTAGAATATAACTTTAAAACAGATTGGCAGCGGTATACATGCGGAGCGCAGATTGCTCCCGATAGCCTAAGCGGCTGGTGCCATTCTATGTAAATGTATTTATAAGTTCCACAATAAATCTAAATAATTGAAAAACAACGTTATTATTTAATAGTTTAAAGTCACGCGCGTTGATCCCCAGTACCTAAGCTCTCACCAAGTTACAGTCCCCACAGTACACACACAGACACACAAACAGACTTACAAATTCGCATTTATCGGGTTCGATCCCGGCCGGGGCAGATATTTGTATGAATATGTTTATATATATAATTATGTTGTTATGCCTAGTATCCATAATACCTACAAGCTTTGCTTAGTATGAGACTAGGTCAATTGGTGTCAGTTGTTCCATGACTATTTATTTATTTATAATATTAGTAGAAATCCCGGAAATTCAATTCAAATGTCGGAACTAATGGATTACGCCAGCAAAGCCGCGGGTAAAGCCTATATAATTTCAGTTTCCAAATTATAGCAAATTCGTTGTTATACCTATTTAGTTTGTAACAATAATTTCTGTCACACTGCAGCTAATTTTGTTAAACACACTCGCAGGCTACCAAGATACAGGCTCAGCCTAGTTTGGAGTCTGATAGATAAATCGCATGAACTGTAACAAGTGTCCTTTGCTAAATAAACAATTTATTATTATTTTTATTTTTATTTGAGGACAACCTTTTTAATGATATGGTCATTCCATTGACAACTTGATTTACAACCGTCCAACGTCCAACCTAATGATAGCAATGCAGATTTAATTTCCTTTTGCAAACCATAAGGGACCGATTATAGAAATCACAACTGTCGAAAATATCATTCAAAGTCTGACAGGTTAGTCGGCGCCAGTACCGTAAGGTTCGATTGTCAATTTTGACAATTGCGTCACGTTTTTGATTGGTTGAACAACTAAATGAGCCAAAGTCAAAGTCAAAGTATTTATTGTGTGTAGGTAATACATTACACAGGTGTTATGACTTATATATACGTTTCTCTGTAACATGTCAATACGACATAAGTACAATTTATCTTAACGACTATATTATGTAGGATTTAAAGTAACTACATTCATTGTTATACATTATTAAATTAAAATCCTTGCACTATCCAATTATAAATCCCAAGAAACAGTACGTCAACATAAATAATAAATATAATTAATCAAATTAAACACGAAACATAACAATAATTAATCAATGTAAAATTTTACCTAATTACCACTATTGTATCTACTTATCATTAATGTCCACAACATTTTACTGTATAAAATCACTTCTACAAAGTTTTCCTTATTTATAATTGTACTTGGGCTTATTGTTTATTCTAGGGCCCATCCCCAAGATGCTTTTTGATTAAAGAGCTGTCATTGATGCTGTGGCTAACAGTTTGTTTCCAAGTCAATCACAGGCAAAAGATCGTAACGTCAAACCTGACGCCATCTAACGATATTTCGCCTATCAAGAAACCCTCATTGGTGAAAAATAAAGTTAAAAATCAGAAACCCGACTGCCTTAAAAAAACTAAAACTAAAAAATAAATGCAGTAGTCTAAAATAAATTTCAACAATCGGGAGCCATTCAAAATCGTGACTAGCTCTTAAATTCTCGCTAATGGGTCCCGACTGTTGAACTTTAAGTTACTTAAAAGATTCTAGACCACGACTTTTTTTTTGTGAAACAATTATTTTTATCACTGGAATATTTTCGAGTAACATGATTTTTAAAATCGACCCCCAGTTCGTCGAACCTCTATGGTCTTGAAAAAAAAAACTGAACCTCCGATTCTTTTAAAGCCCAAGTTTTGGCCAAAACCCGTTCCCATGAATGGCTTCGATGATTTATTGACATTCCTGTACGTAATTATTGCTTATATTTCGTCAATGCTAATTACTGTGTACATAAATTAACCAAAAAGTGTGCGTACCTAATAATCGACCGATTTCACTTGGATTCAAACTTCAAAGTTTTTTTTAATCTTCCTGTGGAACGAGCGTGGTGCAATTGATAATAGGTATATTCGGCACGGAACCAAGAGATAGGGGTTAATCCAAAAAGCTATTTCAATAAAAAAAAAATATTCGTGAAAATACATATTATCAAGTAATTAAAAATTCTAATGTTTAACTAAACATTGCTAGCTTCGTTATATAAGACTTCTGTACCTAATTTTATATTTAAGTACTTACATGGCGCATCGGCAGCGCAGCGTAGGACGTTACGTCCACCAACGAGCGAGACGGATGACATGAGGCTGTATTGCCTAACGTTTCTGACGCTCGCGATCGCAATCAAATGACAGTGTTTGTATGCGAAATCTGTCATTTGATTGCGATTGCAAGCGCCAGAAACGTTAAGGCTTAGGCAATACGGCCTCTCTGGTTAAAACCGCGGGTTCACGTGCATGGATGCAGGCCGCTTACAAACGAAGCAACGGAGGTCCTTGGGGGAGGCTGATATGATGATGATGAGGAATTATATCTATTTAACCTTACTGAGATAATTTTGCCTATAAATTTGAAACGAATATTTAAAGTATTAGTTGTAAAGCAATGGTCCATGTGCTCGCTAAACAAATGTTTTCGCTAACAAAAGAAGCATTGAAAACGAAGGAAGAGCTTTAAACCCTTTTTAAATTGGCCAGCAATATTGCAAAGACTGCCAGGTAAAACAATGAAATAAAAGAAAGGCCATCTCACCCAGTTACCTGAGTAGTAGGTAGTAGGTACTACTCAATTTTGGGAAACTTTGAATGTCTTAACTCGCCGCGAGACTTACGATTTTTTTTTGGGTAATACGGAATATACAGGCATTTTTTTGTTTGTTCAAATATATCAGTGTTTGACAAACCGAGTTATTGAACAAATTTTAAATATCCTAAAATAATATGAAGATATGGACGTTTTAAATTGGCAATTAAGACAAAGAGATCGAACAAAGACAGAAAAGGTCCATACTAAATTTCATTTTTCTAGAAAGAGATCTGATAGAATGCAAACTTCATTCGTATCTTTCTCATTTTTCAACACATAATTAACCTCATTCGTTATATTTTCCAGTTTTATAGTTATTCTGAACTTTGGATATGTACATGAAAATTACAAATATTGAGTTAGTTACGCACCACTGTGGAGCACAGGGCGTTAGTATTCAAAACAAACTTAGTGTTAAAACACGAAAAATAATAAGTTATCGGTTTTGAGACTCTGGGTCCACGGGGAGGAAGCGCCTGGGAAGGCACCCACAAACTAATTAATTAAAGAAGTGTAAATCGCCTCTAGTTGACACTAACGAGACCAAAAGGCCTGGCAGCCTTCACTGTACAAACTTGTTTCAAATATTAAACCGTTAAAATAATTCAACGAATCAACGAAAACTAACGACTCCTAACTCGAATAGACAAGAATATAATACTCTCTTTCAAATATAGCAAACTTTCATTTCCGGCTCTCACCCTTTCACGATAACAAAAAATATCGCACTGCCCTGATGGTTAACCCTTTTGGCTTAGTTAGCTAAATCGGTTAAGGTAGCCGTGAGGTCATTTTGTGGGTTCTGCGTTTCAATCCCACTAATATTATAAATTAGAAAGTTTGTTTGATGTTGAGGTAACAAACAGACTTTTGTTTGTTACCTCAACATCAACCATCACATATGAAATGATATTATAACGGATAACTCACGTCTTAAACCGAGCTTAGCTCGACATGTTATGTCGACGTGAGTTATCCGTTATAATATCATTTAATATGAGTGAGTCTCACGGTAGTTTCATGTTCAAAATCATTCATCACGTGCAAACCGAACCTAATTAAACTGATACTAATAACCTAAGCCCTACCAACTTATAAAAGTTGAATAAACCCCGACATTAATTTCGAAGGTGAATGTTTCAAAACCGATTTTTAAGAGCTAAGAACTTCTTCGCGGAAACTCGCTTTCACGTAAAAATAAACGGAATTGAAATCGATCCATCTGTTTGAGCTGCGATGCCACCACAGACAGACATTATAGGTACATAGGTATAGGTACGTAGGGTTTATTATTAGTTAGTTTGTTTCTTTTCTTTTGTACAATAAAGAGTTTACATACATACATTAGCGTCAAACTTAAAACACCCCTCCTTTTGCGTCAGAGTTAATAACCTAACCAACAAAAAGTTCAAAAACCTCCAACCTTGTCACTTCAAAGTTCAATATCTCAAAAACGGCTAAACCGATTTTGATGAAACATAGCTGAAAACCATCGAAGAAAACCTGATTTCAATTAAAAAAAACGGCATTCGAATCGGTCAACCCGTTTAAGAGCTACGGTGCCACAGACAGACACGCAGACACAAAGACACACATAGCGGTCAAACTTATAACACCCCTCTTTTTGCGTCGGGGGTTACAAAACACACTCTTCTCGCTACTCGCCGGCGGTGCGACTACTGCCTAAAAGCAATAGTTTATCGCGGAACCCTAAAAGCAACAAGTGTTCTTGATGAGCGTCAACTTTTAAAATAGGGTTGACATCCCATCGTATCCCATTAAGGGCTGCAACCACTTGCAATATAGTATTATTATTTTGACGAGTCTGACGTTTATCGCCGTTGATATAGTGGAATTATTAACTTTGGATTAATCTTCATATAAATATAGTTATGATTTAGGGTTGCCGGTCGTTAGCCGGGCAGTAAGATTAAGAAATAAAAGAGTCAACATGTCAAATGAATTAAAATAAAACGGGGTCGAACTTTTTATGTACCGGCTAAGCAATTTAAAATTTTACGATGGCTCAAATAATTCAGGCGAGAAAATTATACTTTATACTCATTTGTTTAAATGAGATACTCAAATCTTGAATCCTTAAAGTCTTCGAGTGACGATCGAGGGGCATATTTACCTGTAATGAATGATAGATTAAGTTTTGTAAAATTATAAATACATTTTGTGACCATGAGGCGGTCCCGGGCGTCTGCCGCCGCCCCCGCCGCACGTTTGGTAGTTGCTGGTAGGTAGGACACCGCCAGGGTGTCTGTATAGGTAGCGTCCCACACCAGTAATATGTATATCGTTCAGATACAGAAACTTAGTTATTATCTAGGGCAGCTCTGCTAATCCTGTTAAAAATTACCACAATGTAATTAAATGTATAGTTGTTTCCGTTTTTCTCTTTTTAAAAACCCTTAAAATTAAGAATAAATGTTTTTTTCTCTCTGTCTTTCTTAACTAGCCTCATATTTATTAATCAAAACTGACGAAACACATATCAAGAAAAAGTAACCGTATATATTTATAATTTAATTATAAACTAGGTACTTACTTACCTACTTACTTCAAAATTTAATAATAGATTAGATCTAAATAAAAAGGGCTACAATCGACTACAAAAACCTTGAGAGTAATTTTCTACTAGTTTGAAGCTGGTGCCTCAGCTCAGCACGATCTGATACTTCAACTTCATATTATTCACTTAGTTTACTTACTGAATGGAAACTTGCTTTAAATTCTCGTGAAAGTTTCCAGAAACTTTCTAGAACTTTCCCGTATTTTTGTGAATTTTCTGCAATTCCTTCATTAAACTTAATCGTAAACCATTGTCCTGTCCTACAGTAACATTTCTAAACAACTTCACTTTTTCTCAAAGGGGGAAGAAATCACTCGAGAAAGGCAATCTAACCTTTAGAAATTAAGTAGTTATTTCAACAGCGGCCCTATTAACATCTATATACTTACGTAATATTATTCAAAATACACTTATTGAAACTTACTGAATAGAAACTTGCTTTAAATTGTCGTGGATGTTTACAGAAACTTTCTAGAACATTCTAACTTTTTTGAGTTTTTTTCTGCATTTTGTAATATACGTGGTAAACCAACTCCCTAGTCCTACGGTAACATTTCTAAACAACTTCACTTTTTCAAAAAGGGGAAAGAAATCACTCGAGAAATGCATTCAACCCTTAAAAACGCATTGAAATATTTAAAAAAAACCTTTCAAAGTCGATGTTTAAAAGGTCAATGACTATGACTACCCTAATGAATAATTTAAACAAAAATCACGCAACGGGATGCGCGAGCGCCGCTCCTATAACATATTGTCACAACAGGAAGAGATTATGGCCATTATGTAGCGACGTGTCCCTAATCCCTGTAATTTGGTTTAGCATTAAAATTTTGGGAAGGGCGTCAGGGTATTTAAGCAATGGTTAATTTCAAGGGTTGTTTTTGTTAATGATAACGGCTGTTTTGCTGTTTTTTTTTTTAATTTAAGTTCAGTAATTTTGCAAGTAATTTTTAAAAAGATTTTTTAAAGTATATTTTTAATAAGATTTTTCAGACTGCGGCCTCTTAGCCCAAAATAATTAGCCTCGGAGTATTTTTTAGAGTTGGGCTGACGAAAAAGGCGCTCGAAGGGCGCTCATTTCAATAAGCCCAGACTTAAAAAAGGCTACAGCTTTTTAAAAAGGCTCAAGCCTTTTTTAGACTATATTAAGTCCGAAAACTTTGTTTGCTATTTGAGATCCGAAACATCTAATTCGAGCTTATCGGGCCAAAATTATATTAAATGTATACTGAAACCCAAAAACTAACTGATGGTAAAAACCCTATTAAAATCTTTTTTTCGTTTTTAAAAGATCTTACAGACGGCGGGAAGCGACTGTTTTATACTACGCAAAGAAGAATATGTAACCAGACATTTTGGATTTGGATTTCTTCCATGTGTACTCTATTCTATTCGGCCCGACATGTACAGTCACCTGCATTCATAGGTCCTACCGGCCGTAGAAATAGAGTCGTATCAGATATTTATGCACGTTTTGTTATGTCAGATATTGGTGCTGATGACTGTACAAGCCAAGGTAAAGGTTCAGTGGTAAGTGTACTGACTGAACGGTGCGTTATCGGTTTACCTCGAATTAGCAGTATTATCGGTATCGATAGTTCTAAAATAAATAGACAGTGGCAGTATTATCAATTTAATTACTACCGTTCAAGATATCACACTTTAATAAAAAATCGGCCAAGGGTGAGTCGGAATCGCGCATCGGCTCTAGCATATCGCTGAACATGTTTAGCGAAATGTTAAACGAGTTGACTTTGCGAGTCCGTTTCGCCAACTCATACTGACGTTTCAGGAATTTTACGAGTATCATATCACAAAAAAAAACAAATCTGGTGACATGAAAAAATGTGTTCTATTGGCTAATTTTGCCATACATTTTCAGGGATTACATCAAATGACTGTTTTTTTCTAGGCAGATGATAAAATGGATTGGCCATTTAAACATCCTGCATGATGTGGAATCCCTTAGAGATTTGGTCAAATCTCTGTTTTGGCCATTTCCCTGCACACATACATACGCCCGAAAAATATAATGCTCTTTCGAACAATTGGGTAAATACCTACTTTATACCTAAACTCTTGATTGTGGAGGTGCAAGGTTATTTTTCCTACCATTGGGAAATTTCACGGATGCATTTACCAATTATCAGTCCCAGTGACAAAGAGTTAAAGAAATGATTGCATCAATTTCATTCGTAAAGACCGTTGCAGTGTTGTCAACTCACTTATGAACCAATCTGTGATTAAAAAAAATACTTTCTTACTTCTTGCTAATGTTATTCTATTAATATTGTATTTACTAAGAAATAACGATTTAATTCCTCCTGAATGAAATATCTATTTAAAAACATACATCCTATTCATAAACTCTGTTGTGGGTAAATATCCAGAGCCAGTCCAAAAAAGCACTTTTAAATTGTTTTTTTAACGGCTCTCCTGGAAAATAACTTTTTTTTTTAGTTTAAATACGTCACTATCCCTACACTATCCAAACTAAAGCAGCGAGGTGTAAATTAAAACGAGATACTAAATTTTGACTAAAAATGCGAAAGTTTGTGAGTGAGTGAGTGAGTATGTTTGTTACTCCTTCACGCTGAAACGGCTGGACGGATTTGGATGAAATTTAGTATGTAAATAGCTGGACATCTTGAAAAAAACATAGGCTTCTTATTTCCGTTATTCCCACGTGATAGGGATAAAATCTCGAAATACAAACCGCTGGCCTTAGTCATGAAATAATAAAATAATAATAAATATCATGGGGCACTTGACACCAATTGACCTAGTCCCAAACTAAGCAAAGCTTGTACTATGGATACTAGCCATCGGATAAACATACTTATATAGATAAATACATACTTAAATACATAAAATAAATTAAATTTAAAATAAATAAAATAAAAATAAATTTGACATGATTGTTTTTAATGTAACGTCAATGAAAACCAGGGTTTAATTTTCGGGAATTCCCAAGGGAATTAAAAACTCAAAATTTCAATTCAGCTGCTGCAATGATTAACGTGTGCGAAGGCGCGGGTAAACACTAGTAAAGAAACTTCGAATTCAGCATAACGAAACGAAGGATTAACTTCATCAATGCCAGGTAGCAATTG
This sequence comes from Choristoneura fumiferana, assembly GCF_025370935.1. Lineage (NCBI taxonomy): Eukaryota > Metazoa > Arthropoda > Insecta > Lepidoptera > Tortricidae > Choristoneura > Choristoneura fumiferana. The sequence goes on along the minus strand of NC_133479.1, from coordinate 16,085,896 downwards.
CTTCACCTTGTGAATTTCCCACGGCAGCACCCACTGTACCAGCGTACCCACAAGGTGTGGGCGTAGCTTAGATTACCAATATCGCTTACATTGATAGTTCTTTGTACGTCGAATTTGATTTGCACCTGCGAACGCATAGGTACTATTAAATTCCCATTCAATATTAGCAAAAGATGTTTTTGCATCGATCGATAGATGAAGAAAGGTTGTTGGAGTTGGTTCACATTAGGGCCGAATAAACGTCGGAAAGACAAAGGTATGTATGTTTAATTCTTTGTAAATAAAAAATTAAAAATACAGTTGGTTCTTTGGGAGTTGGGATTATTAAAGTCTACTTTTTTATCAGGCCCTATTCTACGATATGCATAATTCGAACTTCATATCTTGCCGTTCGGCTGACGCTTATATTATTTAATACGTGAGTGAGACGGACGGACGGACGATTTTCGAATTTCGTAGTAGCCCCTCAGACACGTAGGTTCCTGGTTTATTCCGTATTCTAAGGCTTGACCACAGGGTCAAGCCAGGAAGCGCTTCCTGGCTCTTATCAAACGGCGCATACTCATACCATTCCATACTACGTGTGATAATGGGTAATTCCGGGAACGCCCCAAACAGCCACTGTAGCAAATTCTACACATCATCATCATCATCCCAGCCTATATACGTCCCACTGCTGGGCACAGGCTTCCTCTCAGAACAAGAGGGCTTGGGCCATAGTTCCAACGCGGGCCCAGTGCGGATTGGGAACTTCGCACGCACCATTGAATCGCTTCGCAGGTTTGTGCAGATTTCCTCACGATGTTTTCCTTCACCGTAAAGCTAGTGGTAAATTTCAAATGTGATTTCGCACATGAATCCCGAAAAACTCAGAGGTGCGAACCGGGATTTGAACCCACGATTCTCTGCTTGAGAGGCCATAGGTCAAAGCACTCGGCCACCACGGCTCCCTACTCCCTCCCTACGTGTGATATTGGGTAATTCCGGGAACCTTTATTCCCAAATTTACCAACACACCCCAAACAGCCACTGTAGCAAATTCTACAGATTACACATAATATTTGTTATGATTACTTCTGATAATAAGTATCTTTAGTCTAAAATACAGAAGTAATCAGAGGTGTGGAAATTATCATGTACCTATATTCGCCGTTTTCCTTTTTTTCGCTTTTATGCATCTTTATATGTAAATTTCATGTGTTTCATGTAGATTAAAGAGTTATACAAATTATACAATAGGTACAGTCACCAGCATTAATATCTGCCACAGCGGAGCGTGCAAAAATATCTGACACGTTCTTCCGGCCCTAGAAATAGAGTCGTATCAGATATTTATGCACGCTTGTTGTGTCAGATATTGGTGCTGGTGACTGTACATACAATGAGACAGTAGTAGAGGTGGAAAAGTAGCGACGTTGTGGATGAAAACATTATACTTATATCACTAGCTGTTGCCCGTGACTCCGTCCGCGTAGAAGTGTGAAAAATAGTTTACGTCCTATTCTTAGACCTAACAAATATATACTAAAATCGGTAAAGCCGTTTCGGAGGAGTTTGGTCACAAACATTGTGACACGAGAATTTTATATATTATTACTTGATTTTTTCGTAATGACCATTCGGCCGGTTTGAACTATTTGCCATTTGGAGAAATAACCAATTATTATTTAGTTCTTGAGTAAGTAATACTTTTTTTTTTTTACTTTTTTGTTGATTTTCTGTGTATATTTTTATACGAATAATACTTAGATAGAACAATAATTAGGAAAAGAGATCCGTCATGGACTATGACATCATATGCTACGACAGCCAAACATACAGGGGATCCTATCAATCAATCAATCAATCAATATCTTTATCATAAAATTTCGAATCCTGACTGAAGGTGCCAATAATATACGGTCTTCGTTAGATATTTTTGATACAAAATTCACATGAGGCTGTACGTTTAATACCGTTGCGTATGTGTAATATTTAGTAGACAATATGTTATTACAAAACTTTTGAGCACCATCAATTCAAATTGAAGATATTCCATGCATTTCACATTAAATTGATAAGCCTTGTTCAATATTTGTAGCCGGAAATCAGTAGGTGTGGCTGTTAACTCAAGATATACATATTTACGCAACGCTCGATTATAGCATGATAAATCAACAATGCATAGAAGGCTCATCAATTTTGAACTCTAATACCGAAGTAGAAGATCCACAGGAATAATGCTATGAACTTTGCGCGGGTTCATTGAATCGGTCTCTAGAATCTAGATGAAGTGATTTTAGACCTAGGGTTTTGATTCTGAGAATTATTAGCGATAAGGTTTGAACATTTTTAGATAAGCCACCTACCGATTGCAATGTTCTTGCTTATAATTTTCGAATTAAGAGTCTCTGATTGAAATTACATAATTCTTAAACATTCGAGTCATTTTTAGAAGTTGATCAGTTCTGCGTGTAAAATTTTAGGTCCCAAATATGTTTGAAAGTAAAGTAAATACCCATTATGCGTCTAAGATTCCTACCGCAGCGAACAAAAGAGCTGATGATCTTGAAACGGCTGAACCGATTTTGATAAAAAATGTCTAAGATCCATCGCTAGAAAACCAGCTTTCAAATAAAAAAAACGCATTCAAATCAGTCCACCCGTTTAAGAGCTACGGTGCTGTGGCACAGACACACAGACACACATAGCGGTCAAACTTATAACACCCCTCTTTTTGCGTCGGGGGTTAAAAAATGGATATTGTAAAAGTTACGATAATTTAAAAATAATTCGAACTTTTAAATAATAAAATGGATATTGTAAAAGTTACGATAATTTAAAACTAATTGGAATTTTTAAATTAAAAATAGCTTGTCCGTTTCACAGGTGACCATAGGGCTGGCTCTTTGTTCGGTCAACGTATCGGCTTGGAATGTGTTCATGAACCAATAGAAATGCTTCATTTACCTATCCTCACGTTTCTTTTGGTTCACGAAAAATACATTTCTCGCAACGCATCCTCGCTCATCTCTGGTAGAAACGCAGCCTTATAGGCACCCTGCCCAATAGTAGTGATCTGGGTGACACTTGCAAAAGTATAAGTAGGTTTTAAGCCGAGTTTAGACTAGCAAGAAAAATCGTGCAAGTTGCAATAGGTACATTGCGAGGCCGTAAAGCGAACGAGTTTGAAGTGGTCAATCGAGCGCCGCAATGTAATGCACTTGCACGATTTTTCTTGCAAGTCTAAACTGGGCTGTAGGCTTAGAATAGGTAAGCAAGTTTCAGTTTTATTTTTCTTTGGTTTTTATACTAACGTATGATTTCGGCTAAATGGACAAAGAAGCTGGGTATACTATATCGTAAGGGGTGAACACGTTTATTTAACATTAACACGAAGAAGGTATTGTAAAAACAACCAACGCCTTTGCAATAGCGTAAATATGAAGATCCACATCTTTGCTTTTTTTATATTCGACTGGATGGCAAAACGAGCAAGTGGGTCACCTGATGGTAAGAGATCACCACCGCCCATAAACATCTGCAACACTAGGGGTATTGTAGATGCGTTGCTAACCTAAAGGCCTAAGAGCGGATACCTCAAGTGCCAGTAATTTCACCGACTGTCTTGCTCTCCACGCCGAAACACAACAGTGCAAGCACTGCTACTTCACGGCAGGATTAGCGAGCAAGACGGTGGTATGCACAAGGTCCTACCACCTGCAACTGTTTAACCCACTGTTCATCATATTAGCCGTAGGACGTCCAGACTTCCAGTCGCTTCGGTTGTAAGAGCCTATGTTTAACAGTGGACGTCTCCTGGCTGATCAGTGCCCTTAGTGTATGTTTTCGGTTACAAAATACGTCTCGATCGCGTTCGACTTAAAATCTCAATTTGTATGCAAACACGAACAGCGCCTCCAGCGGAACGTTTGCGATGTTCGTGTTTCCATACAAATTGAGATTATAACGCGAACGCGATCGAGACGTATTTGTAACCGAAAACTTAGACTACAGTACAGATGACGAAGTAACTCCAAATTTATTGTAGTTAGTTCAAAATTAGGTTACCTACAAAAAGGAGAAAGAAATGTCATGTAGTGAATGATGTTAAAATAATACTAATCTCATACACATCATAATTTACAGGTAATAGGATTAAACATTACAGATAACGTAACCTACACGTCCTACAATCTATGTAATACAAATCGATAAGGCATATGTAAATTGACTTTTCAATTTTGTCCTTTATCATTTCGTTGCGATTATTGTTTTATGATCATAGATTTTAAAACTACTATAAAATCATGCCATTGCCACTGTTCCTTCAAGTTATAGTACATTGTGTCTTAAGGGCGGTAAATAAGGAATTACGAACGAGAGTCTATTAGAAGCCCGAAGTCGAAGACTGAGGGCTTTAATGAGCCGATGTTCGTAATTCTAGTACCGCCCGTGCGACATACAATGTTTGTCATCACATTTGCAAGTAAAATTTTATATTTGTAAAAGAAAAAATATAATTCTTCCAAATATTGGCGATACCGTAGGCTGTGCTCTTGGCAGCGCCTGCCCCCCCCCCCCCGCGCTCCTGCACGCCATGGGGGTTTGCAACCAAGGTAGCCTGCATGTTACGACACTGTTTACGAGCAAGTGTGATGAAAAGATATGAATGACTTTCAGGCCAGGCGGTTTGTGACTTGGACAAAATAATTGCGATTTTCATAGCAATAAATAGGTGTGATCTGGGCAAACAATTAGTGTGACGTTCCTACTCTATGTATAGGCACTTTTAAGTCTTTCGGGATAGATCTTAAATTACCGGGATACGAGTAATAATGAATGGCGTCTCTTTGCTGCTAACCCTGACAAAAACACTGTGGACTCACGTGTCTGTAATCTATGTTCTCATTACACAACACGATGTTTCTTTACCATACATAACGCCATCACAATAATACACTTGTATCTACTGTAAGGGTTACAAGATTAACGTTCAACAGAAGCGACTGTTGTTATCTAGAGGGTGCCTTTTGACTCCTACAGCTGTCGGTGCTTTGAAAATTGTTTTCTGTTTTGTGACCTTTTTTATATTCTTATTAATTACATATTTATAAAAAAAATATGCACATTCATTTACACACAAAAACCTCTGTTTTTTTTACAATTCTTCGCAATTGGCTAGGAATAGAAATTGTCACGTTCGTAACGTTATCAATAAATGAACTCAGAGCCGAACCAAATATGTAGGTTATTTAAAATTTGGATCCTGGGCTTTCATGATACTAGATAAGATTATAATCGTTTCAGCAGTGTCAATATTTAATAAATATCTAATTTCTGAAGTAAAACAACCAGGGCTTATAGGTATGTATAAGCACTTTTGCTTATAAGCCCTGGTTGTTTTACTTCAGAAATTAGATATTGTAAACGCTTTATGTCCCTTTTATTCTCTTCATGAAAGGCATACGGTTGTCCTTTTCTTCGACGTCACGTGAGGCCAGAGGCTAAAATTGTTGACTTGTTTTACATTTTAAACAAGCTAATATCATCTACATAGCTCTTTTAATTTATATAATATCATTGAACTCCTCAATCTGTTCATTCTCTAGTCTTTGCGTCGAGCGTTCCGAGCCAAGACCTTATTATTTTGTATGCTCTAAAGCCACAAAGCCCACTGTTGGATCAGTTGGATATCAGAGGCCCAAATATAGGTTACACAGCCAAGCAACTATGAAAACTACGACTATACAAATACGATTAATTACCCAAACGAGTGAAGAAACAATTTCTTGTAAGTAATTAAAACGTAGCCGTTGCGTAATACTTATAATGTCTGTGGATTTTCTTTTGAAATATGTTAATGAAGATTCAGTTGTTAAGGAACATCCTGACGAGTGATAGTTGACCCCTTTTTTTGACCCCTAGCAAAGGGTTTGTAAATTTGATATCCTTTGTAAACCTAGTAGAACACGGTAGGGATATCTTTAGGTAGATACTTTATAGAATTTGGGGTGGTAAAATTAATCATCGTTGCTAACAGTTTATGAAAATATCTGTCTTGGGACAATTGATACCAATTGTAATCCCAACCTAAGCAGAGCGTGTAGCCACTATGAGCACTATAGGTAATGTATTGCGGGCGGGATAGGAGTCTAATCGGTTGACTGTACATACTTAAATATATAAATACCTACACGTAAAAAGGATCTTCGTATTCTAAATTTTCTAAGTCGGCTATTCCTATGTTTGACTAGTCGTTAGTAATAATGTATTAGGGATAAAGCACCTAAATTTCATAAGATCTTCAGATCCCGAAATTATTTTGTCTAAATTAGCATATTAACGTCCACTTGCAGTATTTTTAATTTAGGTTAAAGTGGTCTTAAGTCCTGTCAGATCCATACAAGAACAGTCAGTTTAAGCCTTAAATTGAGATTTAAAAAAGCCTACAAGAAATCCTAAGTACCTACTCCTCCTTATTAAAGGATTACGAGTTTGCGGCGCTTGTTGTTGAGACCTTAGAAAACCAGCGTTACTGCACATAATGTGCGGCAACACATGCTGAGTGGAGACCCTTTTTGGTATCCTGCCGTGTCACCTAGTAACATAGTTTTAGTGCTAGTTGTAGTCTTAGTTTTAGGTGGTACTTTTTGGAGCCAAAATAAACTTTTCTTTCTTTCTTTCTTAGGGCCCTGGTCAGGCGACACATGAAGTCTTTTATAAAGGCCCTGTCGTTCCGGTTGGTCGCCACTTCTGGGGACCCAAGAGCTGGTGCGTACTTATCCCAGCGGATCTCACTTGCGGTCCAAAGGAGTAACGCGGCCAGCGTCATGGGAACCCTGTCACAGGCAGATCTTTTAGACGGGGTATTCTTTTCATAATTTTAATTGTTATAGTTAGTAATAATAATGTAAATAAATTTGTAAAGGAGCTAAATCATCAAAATAATACAAATTACTCTTTATCGAACCCAATACAAACAGTAAACAATACGGAAAACAGGTAGATACAAAGAGAACATCTTTCGCAGTAAGCAATTTAATATGCGCCCTTATCGTTTCTCGATCTGTTCCTGGCAACACGTTTAATAGAAAAAAGTAAGGAATAAATTCCCAAGTGTTCCTTATTTCCCTCTGGCCTAAAATAACTGATCACTAGACCGTAGTTAAAAAGGGCTATGACGCGATATCTGATATACCTTTTCCGCCCAGTTTTGCTAGTGGAGTTATATTCGACCCGCCGTTCATAAATTAGTTTGTCTGTCTATTCTATTCTGGAGCCATCTCGCGAACCGATCAATACTATACTAGTGGAGTATTTTTGACCTCCCACGGCCCAGTTTCTAGTGTAAATTTGTATTTGTATCGTTGGCGTGGACGTGGCACGTAAACGCTGACTGCGTGTTATAGTATTATGATCTTCTTTTGCAAAAGTTTTGACATCTGTGTCAAACAAGACAGCTTCCGCAGTTTTTGGGTACTTAAGACTTATTCACGTGTTTTCGGCTTATATTTTTCGATTGGGGCCGAAAAGTTCTCGAAGGGAGACTGCGGAGCGGCAAGCGTAGCGTAGGACGTCCACTGACGAGACGGACGTCAGGATGCAGGCCGCTTCCAACCGAAGCAACTGGAGGTCTATGGGGAGGTTTATGTCCAACAGTAGACGTCCTACATACAGGTGAATCATATCAGCCTGATGACCATGAGTCTCTGTTGCCACTTTATTTGATGCATCCAAATCACTCCAACATCTCCCTTTCAGTCTACTTCCGCTTTGATAGCCATTCCGAGGAACCCGTTCAGCAATTTGGGCTCATCATCATCATGGGCTCATTCGGATTGCTACCACCATCTCGCTCGCTAATCCTGCCGTGAAGCAGCAGTGCTTGCACTGTTGTGTTTCGGCGTGGAGAGTGAGACAGCCGGTGAAACTACTGGCACGTGAGGTATCCCATCTTAGGCCTCTAGGTTGGCAACGCGTCTGCAATACCCCTAGTATTGCAGATGTTTATGGGCGGTGGTGATCTCTTACCATCAGGAGACCCACTTGCTCGTTTGACAACCAGTCGAATAAATAAATAAATAAAAATAAATAAATCGTTGTGGGTGTAATGAGAGCATACAGTTACCATATCAGCGGAGATACAAATCTAGCGTCATAGCTCTGAAGTGATATAAGAGACTGTGGCACAGAATAACTAATAGTACTACCACTCTGGTGTTATGCGACAGCTGCTGCCGTCGTCGTGCTGTCGGGTTTGAAGGTTTTTTGCTTCAGCCAAAACTTGCATGTCCCAAAAGCACACTCGCGCATTTTATTTCCCGCCACCTATTTCACGTTTACATATAGATAACTACCATTAATTTCGTGGCGTTATGGGCAACACGAGTCTCTAATAGCGTTATGCGACGTTTTTATCCGGTTTAATCCAGTCTTGCATATAAACCTACATAAACATGGCCCTCCCGTTTCAAAATATAGGTCAGTCAACCGTCAGAAGAAAGCTAGTTAAACTATTTCAGTCCAGTTGCCAGTTGCAGCGGGATACGTGGACAGACACACATTCACGATTCGCTGGTTCCCTCGCGACAAACGTGGGCGTAGACGACTTGCCAACTAGGACATAATGTCTCCATAACCACCTACCACTACGTTGAGATATTACAAACTACTCATCCATCGGTTGCTTTGTTGAAATATTAAAAACTGAACACGGCCAGAGTACGCAGTGGAATTAGGTGTAAGTGAAAACTGTTCCGGAAAATTTCTCAGCGGCGTTCTTAAATTGAGAAGTTTCCATTGTTTTGTCTGTTAAGTATTGTGCAACCAGCCGTTAAAATATTTCCTTGTAGCTGGCTGGAAATAGTGCCCTGCGCTAATTGTTTCGTAATGAGCCGCATATTCGCATTTCGAACGTTCTAATATTAGGGGAGTACGAAATTTAAATTAACTTCTGAATGAATTATGTTTTCTATGTTTTTTGACATTTGGATTTAAATTTAAGCTTTGTTGTCCCGTGAAACAAAAAGGTTTTATAAAGAAAATACCTGAACATATTTTTACTTATGCTACTAAATAAATTCATTTCATTAACTTTATTCAAACGCAATTGAACACGTCCACACAAGTTACAATAAATACTTAGTAACCAAAACCCATCTGTTCAGTTCTTTTGCCGAAGGCTGTGGTCCAAACAAAGGCATTAATGATTTACTTACTGTCAAGAAGAGTTTAAACAACTGGGCCGACTGTAATTCATGTAGAATATAAAATAACTACCTACCTACATGTATGAGTATCGGGCGTAAAAGTAAACATCTCGTTTCAGGCTTCTGGCGAGGTCATTCAAGCACATTAATTTTATAGGTTAGAAGAAAGAAATGAAACTGGGGAAACAAGTGAATCGCGAATAAATTAAATATTTTTTTTAGCGAATGACGTGCGGAAAAAACCAACAAACTCGTAATTTGCTGTTTAAATACCAACCGGATTGTGCGTGTGGAGTATTCACGTACGGCGGAATGATTGTTTGTCACACATACCACACCTTTTATTATGTAATTGTTAAAGATACATTACGAGTAGGTTAGACATATTAAGCATGGACAAACTTCTGCGACGTTTTCAGTACAGTACAGATACGTAACGTTCTGGACCGAAAGAAAAACGAGTTAATCAGACAGAAGACTAAAGTGAATGACGAATAACAGAAATAGAACGCAGAAAGTGGAGATGGGCAGTTTGCATATTGCTAGAATGGACCACAGTCGTTGGGCGAGGAGAGTCCTGGAGTGGAAACCCCGTGCTAACACCCGCGGTAGAGGACGACCACCAAAAGATGGACAGACGATATCTGGCAACAAGCTGGCGTAAACTAGATGTGAGTGGCAGTGGATAGTCAAGACTGGAAAAGCAGAGAAGAGGCCTAAGTCCGAAGACGGGCGCTAAAGGGCTGCAATCGATAGAGAGATAGACCGATACGTAAGTAATTCGCTCATTGCAGAAAAATAACAAGCTGGCGTAAACTAGATGTGAGTGGCAGTGGATAGTCAAGACTGGAAAAGCAGAGAAGAGGCCTAAGTCCGAAGACGGGCGCTAAAGGGCTGCAATCGATAGAGAGATAGACCGATACGTAAGTAATTCGCTCATTGCAGAAAAATAAACTTGAAATGTTATACACACTGACAAGACGGATATTCTACTTTAAGCGTTCCAATTCCAAACTAAGCTTATAGAGTATTTTTTGTGTCAAAACAAAAACCAAAATTGGGTTCATGTCACGTCACTCCATTTCCCATTTAGGGGTCCATATTTATATTTTCCATGTAGATTTACGATATCGGATCATTTTTAACATAAAATAATTGATAGTAAGTACGTAATTAAATAAAATAGATACTTACCTACTTCTTCAAACCATCAGATTATCAATTTATTGAATACTTCTTTAATTAAGTACCTACTTTTTAGTGACTTGTTATGAACGCGTCTGTACCTAGGTACACTGATTGATGTAGGTAATTTAATTTTTATGTGCTTTCCGCTAATTTTATTCATGACAAATTTAGCGTTGAATTTTTAGTTGTTTGCAATGAAATAAAACTGTTTATATTTTAGATATCGAAAAATACAAAAAACAAATATTTTTTTACGTTATTTTTCTTTGAACGGAATACGTTAGTACCTACTATTATATATTCTTTGAACGGAATTTGGCAATTTTGTGAAAAATGTTACGTAAATCGTCAACATGTGGAAAATAACTTTTTTTTATTCGACTGGATGACAAACGAGCAAGTGGGGTCACCTGATGGTAAGAGATCACCACCGCCCATAAACATCTGAAACAGTGGTATTGCAGATGCGTTGCCAACCTAGAGGCCTAAGATGGAATACCTCAAGCGCCAGTAATTTCACCGACTGTCTTACTCTCCACGCCGAAACACAACAGTGCAAGCACTGCTGCTTCAGGATTAGCGAGGAAGATGGTGGTAGCAATCCGGGCGGACCTTGCACAAGGTCCTACCACCTGCAAATTTTTGGGCGGCGACATGACCTTTTTTGCTGCAAATGAGTGATAGGTAGGTACTTTATCCCCTTTAAAGGAATTTATATCAATCGATGTATTAGTGTCATAATTTTATTTTCATAAGTTTGTAGAAGTCACCTACAAACTGTGCATACGCCAGTTTACCCACCCCACCACACCACCCCAACTATCAATAAATAAATAAATACAACAAAGTACCTTACCACCGCCCGCCCGCTGTCATTGACACGTAGTGTTACTCCTATATTCTTTACGACAGTTGTCACTCGAAAATGCTAATTCGAAATTAACATTGATTGTTCGTCTTCTGTTACCATTTCACGCTTAAATTGCTAAAACGGTTTGATGAAAATTTGTTATTAAGATAGTTTGAGAGCCTGGGAAAGACATAGTATAGTTTTATTAGAAAATAGTTCCCGCGGTATGGCGATAAACAATTTTTTCACAGACGGAGTCGCGGACTAAAGTTAAAAATGTAATATAAACAAACACATACCGCTATCAACTTGTAGGTGAATATATAAAGCGGCAATAGAACGCGGGTATCGAACCTTAATCAGCAGCAGCTGTCGCAGGGACCTCTGCTTTTTTACCATGGCAAGTGCTGAATGCAACAGGGTTCTACCCAGTGTCACGCGCAAACTTGTCAAGGTATAGTACCTAACTTATGTACTCCATTTCATAGGTGACATAAAGATCCAAAATACCCAGGTACTTACAAAAGTCCATTGCACTTATGCCCTTTTCCTGACATTTCCCGTCCAGTTTGTTGACACTGCGCAACGGAAGGCGGGATGCGCGCAGCATACGGCGCAGACGCCGGCCAGACGTAGCTTAGCGCCGTTTAAAAATGGCCGCCATCCGGCCAGGGTTGCCGCAACCATATGAATTTTAGATTAGCGAATCTTTGTAGGCATGACTGTTTATTTATATGCAGTTGCAATAAATATGTCCCGTGTTTCCTTTTGATGCAAGTAAGTAGCAATTTGAGTATTGTGTACTTATACAGGATCAGAGGCCTTATTGTTTAACACACTCGGAATCACAATCGTTTTCGCCACTTTTTTCTGTCATACGGGCTATGGGCTAGCCACAACTAGGTAAATTGCACCGAGTGCGTCACAACGGCTTCATTCAGGCAGCGCGCGCGCACTGCGCGGCGTCATTCCGCGCACGTACGTACCGCTGCCGGTCGCCGGTGAACACAGCTTTGGTTAACTACTTAAAGCTTTCATTTAACTTGCAATGTATGTGTGTCTAGTATGTATGTTTATGCGAGTCAATTCCATTCCATTTCCAGTGGTCAGATTGAAATTTGGCATACTTATGTAAATATTCTGGCAGTGAACATCCTGGTAGGTAGTCTGGGAGTGGTAGTAAATATGAAAACTTATTCCACCACTACTTGGCCACGTCACGTTTTCGTTAAATTTAGGGTACTTATAACAAGCGTTTACGAATTCGTGAAATCTATGTTGAGAAACTGGTAAGAAACTCAACGAGATAACTAGGTATATTTTTTCAAAGCAAATCTGGTACCTATCATTTCATTAGATCCAAATTTTAAGAGAATAGGCTCCCCTATACCTACCCAGCTCTAGGATAGGGTAGAATAGGGGGTAGGGTAGGGTATTTGAAGACAGAGATGCTGATCGGAATTCGGCCCTTTAGCAAAAATGACATCTCAAGGGGTTAGTTACTATTAATAGGTACTATATTAGCCGGCCCTGCTTTACTACGAAGTGCAAAATACGAACTTCGTATGTTGCCGTCTCGCTGACGTTTTTATTATTTAAAACGAGAGTGAGAGAGACGGCGCGACACGCACTTAGATGCTTAGATTTTCGAATTTCGTAGTAGCCCCCCAGTTCCCTCATAAATTCTAGACCTACCACGTACTTACGCCATACGTAGAATGTGAGCAAATATTTAGCTTTGATTGATGTTTGTACGACGAGTAGATACTAGATAGCGCTTCCTTGAATTCCTTGTTTCTAGTTTTTGTAGCAGAAACTGGCTCACAATTCCGACTATTAAAATTAGCGACCCGATCATACTTTAACAATTTGATATGCTTTTATTTGACTTAAAATAATAATTTGTATGTTTGCTTTGGCTATGTATAACAATCATTATCATCATCATCATCTAACTAAATCTATATACTTACGTACCACCGCTGGATACAGGTCTCCTCTCAGAATGAAAGGATTTAGGCCGTAGTTCCCACTTGGGCCCAGTACGGATTGGGAACTTCACGCACACCATTAAAATGCTGGTTGTACAGGTTTCCTCACTATGTTTTCCTTCGCCGTTAAGCTCGTGGTAAATTCCAAAAGCAATGTAATAATCAGTATTTTTTTTTATATATCATAGTCAGATCTTATACTTCACGTGGACAGTCAAGGGCATAAATATCTATAACATCCATAGCGTCAAATATATGTATACCTTATGGCACAGTAGAGTTCATAAGCTTGTGAGCAAAAATTTGATCACAATTATTCCAAATTACTGAATAGCACGCAAAGTCGCAAAGAAAAAAGAAAAGCAAGTCTTTAATAATTTCACCAGAATTAAAAGGGTACGTATGGCAATGTATAAAATTAAAAAAAACTAACATAATATAACCTACGTTCAGAATCCCTAAAATCTAAATAACTAATGATTTAAATACCGAAAGCTTAAAATGTCAAATGGTATGTTAGCAGTCAAAATACCGAAACCATCGTTACACCAAAGTCTGCCATATCTATTTTTAAATGACAACATTCCGACTTTTTCAAGCGGGGGTAAATTGACATTCATCATTTTCTCATCTGTTACAAAAAAATACCTAACATCGAAGGCTAAGACGGTAGCTACGCCGCGCTTCGCTCTCGCCTTAGCCTTCTGAACCTATAAACTATCCGAGTCGTTTCTGCTCTGAAACGTCTTCCTCGCTCGTTCCGCTCGCTCGCTGCCAGCGAGGTATCAAAAGTAGATGTCATAAGGACATCCCATCGATCACATTTATTTAAGTCCTAGGGCTCCCCTTTGGTACACCCTGGGTTGGGTGATTGCAACACGTACTCGAATTAAAAGCCTTTTGTTCTGCGCATCGCAACTAGTTGTTTGGGCAGGTGGCGCCTACGCCTACATTACGGGTGTGCTGCTGTTGCTATGACAATCACTACTACCATAGCTACGTAGATGACATACTTCGTATTTTTTAAGACTGGAATTTACCAAGATAAGTGTTAAGATAGACGTTCCCAATTCCCTTTAATTTGACGGCTAAACGTTGTAATACTAACTTGTACAACTCTTAGCAAGGTTTTTCTTAATAAGGCTAAAAGAAAGACATTTAATAGGACTTTGTAAAAATAATTAAATTCCAAGGTTAAGATGAAAAAATTGGCCCTAAGGAACGTATTTTTTTTTAATTTAATTAATTGGTCGCTAGTAGCTCTTGGGCCGTAGCCCTCTCATTCTGAGAGGAGGCCTGTGCCCAGCAGTGGGACGTAAGTAGGCTGGGATGATGATAGTAGCTCTTACCTGCGACTCGGTCCGCGATAAATGAGTTTCCCCTATTCCGCGAGACCTGTGTAATTTTCCGAGATAACAGTTTACCTTTGTCCATCCCTGGGTTTGAAATCATCTCCATACCAAATTTCATTTAATTCATTTTAGTATGAAGATGTAACAGACATACCGAAAGATAGATTAATTTCGCATTTTTTTTTACAATGAACTGACCGTGATTGACCCCTATCTTAAGTGCAGATGAGGCCAAAAGTGTATCTCACTGGTTCAGTAACAGCCTATTCACTCTAGCCTTGAAGAACCCTAGATTGTATTTATCCGGAAATACAGACGACGGGAGCGAATTCCATTCCTTAGCAGTTCGCATTATGAAAGATGAAGCAAACCGCTTTGTACGGGCCAATGGATCGCTAACTACACAAGGGTGAAGACGCTCCCCCCGGCTGGAAGTAGGTTGGTAAAATGGAGATGGAGGAATTAGATCATGTAATTCCTGCGCACACTCACCAAAATGTATCCGGTAAAAAACAGACAGTGTTCGAGGCTTTATAAGGATTTGTAAGGATGAAGGCGTCTGTATTGGGCGCCGAGCCATATTCATAAACATTTTTAGGGTTCCGTAGCCAAGATGGCAAAAACGGAACCCTTATAGTTTCGCCATGTCTGTCTGTCTGTCTGTCTGTCCGTCCGCGGCTTTGCTTAGGGACTATCAAGCTAGAAAGCTGTAATTTTGCACGAATATATATACTATGCTGAAAAAATGTACAGTACCTCCCATAGACGTAAAGTGGTGGTGTTTTTTTTTTCTCATCCAACCTTGTAGTGTGGGGTATCTTTGGATAGGTCTTTTAAAACCATTAGGGGGTTGCTAAAACGATTTTTCGATTCAGTGATTTGTTTGTAATCGAGCGTACCCCCCCCCTCTAACTTCTAAACCGGTGGGTGGAAAAATTTTGAAAAAATTCAGGATGGTAGTAAGTATATCAAACTTACAAGGAAAACTAAAACGGTTAAGTTTTCTTGGGAATTATTAGTACTAAGGACGTCTCATAGCCTTTTTTAAATCTCGATTTAAAGCTTAAACTGACAGTTCTTGTCTAGATCTGACAGGACTTAAGACCACATAAACCTAGATTAAAAAGCCCGCAAGTGGACGTAAGAGTAAATACCAGGCTAAGGTATAAAATATACCTAAACTTGGAATATTCCGTACAAAATACGAAATCCTTAGAAAAATATAATTTATTTTTTTCGTAATGGCTACGGAACCCTATTTCGAGCGTGTCCGACACGTTCTTGGCCAGTTTTTATATTATTAAGTGTCGTTACCGTTATTTTTTCAACATTGACTGGGTTTAGTTGCGAGTACGAGCTGGGACCAGTTCCATGGTCACCCATTCGAGGTATCGTTTTTACACATAGTTAGCACCTAGGTTCATCTTAGGGTTGTCAATTATTGTAAAATCTTACTCATATCCTGTCTAACCAATAATCGATAAGTGCGAAAGCTTTAGGTACTCTGTTTCAAACAACATTACATGAATTTCACACGAGAGAACTTATAAGATTTTAAGTCCCTATCGATTTTTTGTTAAATTGTGTTTTTTTTTGGCGAAGATATGTATTTTTAAATGTGTTAAAAGTGTTTAATAAAATAATAGTACTAATAGTAATAGTAATTTATATTATTATTACATATTTCAGGTGGAACATATTTACAAATGGCAAATTTTCTGAGTCTACGTAAATACAAACGATCATTATTTCTTACGCCCCTTACTTACACTTACTTATCAAATTCGGCAATTTTACCATGAATTGCTTCATTTTTGACGACATGATGGACAGTTTAGCTTGCTTGCCAGAATATCGAGTTGTCGGTTTTCTATTTGTACTCAAACACAGTAAATCGCTAAAAATAGTTCAAATAAATAATCAATTTAATTAAATTTAAGAGAAATGTACCTTCATCAATACTGTTCCGCCGATGATGTGGGTTGAGAAAAAAAATAAACGAGGCAACATTTTTTATTTATTTAATATTTGACAGTATGTTGACAGTGACAGCCCTAAACTGTACAAACGGTTACGTCACTACGTCACGCAATTAAAAGGCGCTTAACTGCCCAATTTACACTTCCGCGCGTGCGCACACGACGTTCTGCGGCGAGATTATACTAAAATAGAGCATCACATTAATTATTACATTAAGCTGTCAATATTTTTTAATTTATACATTTTCGCTTTAACGATCATTTTTATTCTCATAAGAAATATACAATTTCACTGACATGAGAATTCTTATAATGAAAATTATGACAACATTTAGATTAAGCCGGCAATAGACATGTTTTTTAAAGTAGTAAAGATAAATACAAAATTAAATATTAGTTACTGTTCATCGCACTTGCTCGTAAACAGTGTCGAAACATGCAGGCTACCTTGGTTGCAACCCCCCAAATAAAATCCTCGACCTTAATGTGCTTGTCATGAAACCCGTGGTCGGTATATGAGTCATTGCCCGTAATAATTTTGTTGTCATGAAGCCCAAGGTCGGTAAATGAGTCAAATGCCCGTACTGAAGCTGCTGCGCGCGCTGCTGCAGGACCACACGCACATGCATGCTGCGGAGGGGGAGGGAGAGGGCAGTGCTGCCAAGAGCGCAGCCTAAGGTATCGCCAATATTTGGAAGAATTATATTTTTTCTTTTAGAAATATAAATTTTACTCGCAAATGTGATGAAAGACATTGTATGTCGCACGGGCGGTACTAGAATTACGAACATCGACTCATTAAAGCCCTCAGTCTTCGACTTCGGTCTTCTAATAGACTCTCGTTCGTAATTCCTTATTTACCGCCCTTAAGACACAATGTACTATTTCGTAGGCAAAAATATTTATGACGTACCTTCTAACATCATAAGACAATCAAGTGCAACAATATTTTAGGTAGCATTGGTACACGTGAATATCTGGAGCAAGTCATTCTGCAGGGCTACTACGAAACTCGAAGTTCGTGTCGTGCGGTCCCTCTGACACTTATACTAGTTAATACGAGAGCGAGAGGGACGGTACGATACGAACTTCGAGTTTCGAGTTTCGCTAGTGATTGCCTGCACTGCCACAAACAGTTTGTCATGCATACACACCAAAATAATTAAGTCAAATATTTTACAAATTAATTTTTGGTTACTACTTATCATTATTTCGACCTATATACGTTCCACTGCAAGACACAGACGGCTACGAAGACTTAGGCCGTAGTTCCCAAGTGGGCCCAATGCGGATTGGGAACTGCACACACAGCACTGAATTTCTTCACCTTGTTCCCCGCTTATAACCATCTTACCAAAGGAGGGAGCTAAATATTTCCTACCTCAAAGAAATTTCGGTAATGTTGGTATTGGTCACTTTTATTGTCATTTTAAAAAGCCGTGGTGGCCTAGTGGTTTGACCTATCGCCTCTCAAACGATAAGTCGTGGGTTCAAACCCCGGCTCGCACCTCTAAGTTTTTCGAAATTCATGGGCGGAATTACCTTTGAAATTCACTACGAGCTTTGCGGTGAAGGAAAACATCGTGAGGAAACCTCCACAAACCTGCGAAGCAATTCAATGGTGCGTGTGAAGTTCCCAAACCGCACTGGGCCCGCGTGGGAACTATGGCCCAAGCCCTTTTGTTCTGAGAGGAGGCCTGTGCTCAGCAGTGGGCCGTATATAGGCTGGGATGGATTGTCATTTTAGGTTCTGGAAAATTAGGTACATACAACGACGATAGAAGCGATGGACCGGGTCTAAGAGTGGTTACGCACTACAAAGATCTGAAGTCTGAAGTCTGGAGCAGTCGTTGAACTATTTGTACGGTCCTTAAGGTCGTTTACGCATTAAGTAGATCTGATTTCACCATACAAATTCTAACGTTCTAACGTAACGTTATTCTAGTTCTACGACTACTCTGAGGGAATACTACGAAACTCGCAAATCGAAGTTCGTATCGCACCGTCCCTTTCACTCGCGTATTAAATGACATAAGCGTCAGCGGGACGGCAACATACGAAGTTCGAGTTGTGCACTTCGTGGTACAGGGCCTGGTCCGTATCTTCACGGATTCGGATCGTTGTACAAAAATTCAAATTCAAATTCAAAATTTAAATGATTTATTCAGTAAATAGGCCGCAATGGGCACTTTTACACGTCATTGTTTTAAACTACCAGCGCTTTCGGAAAGACCATCATTGCCAAGAAGAATGCGCCGCAAGAAACTTGGCAGAAAGTCATTTTTTCATAAAAATATAATTACAAATAAAATACTTAAAAACTATATTATACAATTAAAGAAAAAAAATACAAAAAATAATAATAAAAGAAATACAGGGATGTATGGGGTCCCTTAGTTACAATACTAAACACTAACTATATCTAAACTATATCTACGTTCAGTGGAAGTGTAGAATGCTTCCACTGTCATAAATTTTAAAAATAACTCTAAGAGTACTGCGTAACCACTCTTAGACCCGGTCCAGACGGAGCGTTTTGCGCGCGAGGGCGCTCACGCGTAGACAGTCGCGCGTTCCCGAGGCAACTGTGTGCCCTCTTTCATGTTAGCTCGAATATTACAACCGGAACCGCCTCCGCGCCGCGTGTAGTAGTTACGTGTAGTTGTATAAAAGTAAAAGGTTTGTAGTTCAGTGTTTTTATTGATTACTCAATGACTCATTGACAATCTTTCGGAATGAGGCCAATGAGCTGACCCTTACCTATTGGCACGGGCCGTGCGACTGCGCATGGGAACACCCCAATAACCATTGTTAGTGGCAGACAACACTTGATAACTATCATTTGTAAGCGATATCGCTGCTTAAGAGGACCTTAGTCGATAGTCAATATTTTCTTCCGTTTTGTTTAATCGATTCATTTTGTTTGTTTCCTGGACAGGACACAAATGAACAGTGGAAGAACAAGTATCCTCCAAATATATTTTTTAGGGTTCCACAGCCAAATGGCAAAAAACGGAACCCTTATGGATTCGTCATGTCTGTCTGTCTGTCCGTCCGTATGTCACAGCCACTTCTTTCCGAAATTGTAAGAACTATACTGTTGAAACTTGGTAAGTAGATGTATTATATGAACCGCATTAAGATTTTCACACAAAAATAGAAAAAAAAACAATACATTTTGGGGGTTCCCCATACTTAGAACTGAAACTCAATTTTTTTTTTCATCAAACCCATACGTGTGGTGTATCTGTAGATAGGTCTTCAAAAATGATATTGAGGTTTTTAATATCATTTTTTTATAAACTGAATAGTTTGCGCGAGAGACACTTCCAAAGTGGTAAAATGTGTCCCCCCCCCCCTGTAACTTCTAAAGTAAGAGAATGATAAAACTAAAAAAAATATATGATGTAATTACCATGCAAACTTCCACCGAAAATTGGTTTGAACAAGATCTAGTAAGTAGTTTTTTTTTAATACGTTATAAATCGTAAACCGCCATTTACCTTTTATTCAATCAACTCAAATATAAAAGAATGCGTACGGAACCCTCGGTGCGCGAGTCCGACTCGCACTTGCCCGGTTTTTAATACTCTTATGAAACTAAGAAAATAATAAGTTCTCTTCTGTTGAACTATATAAGTTACCACAACGACAACTGTATTAAATAATGAGAGTTCTTTGTAAAAATTACTTCATTAAAGTAAAAAAAAAAAAAAAAATCTAGCGCACCCTACTAACTAGGTTAGGTATATCTAAATTATGTGTGTGGAATTTATTTTGTGCAGAATCGCGAATAGGAAGAAACAATAATGGCATAAACCTCGTATAATCCGCTCGAAGCCTCCTTAACCTTTGTCCTTTGTCATGTGTACAGGAAAAACACCAAAAGTCTGTAACGCTCACTTGTCTAATTGACCTCAGTCTCTAGGGAACCGCAGACACTTGAGTTTCCCTACCGCAGCATTATAGCCACGATAGCGATTAATTTACATACAAAGCATATAGGTAGCTATTTTTATGATTTCATCAATGAATAAAGCAAGGACGTTAACAAAAGACGCAGTTTACAATGTGATTGTAAAGTTACACTTTTAAATAATCGATACTGAAGATACTTTACAGTGGTCTCCATCAATGAACTTCAATTTCAAACATGTAACAGATTAATTATAACTGTATTTGAAATTTGGCATACATGGGCGTTTAAAAAAAAAAGTGTAAGTTTCTATTCTTTTTTTTTAATTTAGGAAAAAATATGGTTTTTCGTACTCAGAATCAAGAGCACAATCGATTCCGATAGTTTAAAAAAATGTCCCCAAAAACGTTTTTTTCATACGAGTACACTCAGTATGGGCGTGACAAAACTGACTCATAAAATTTGTATGAAAAAATGGGGACATTTTTTTAAACGATTGGAATCGATTGTGCTCTTGATTCTGAGTAGGAAAAATCACATTTATTTCCAAAATTTGAAAAAAGAAGGTACACTTTTTTTTGAAAACGCCCACTTATGTATATTTGGTGATAGTACAATAATCTAGCTTTGTCACCTTAGTAGTCCGGCCAGGATCGTCTCCGCAGAACGGAACTCCTCAACGTTTAATGGCATCGACTTGAAATTGGGTACGGAAATGTAGTTTATATGCAATGCAAGTACAGCCAACACAAAGTATAGTCAGACAAAAATCTTGCATTTAAATCTTGTAAAACTTTTTTTCCAGTAAGACCGTTTAAGATCGAACTCGTTCGCCTTTGTCTTATGACTTGTATATGGATACTGAGCACTTGCATTTGTCATTCATTAGCGCATGCTCAGTGCGCTGCGAATTACAAGATGCGACTTCTCTTTATGGCTTTTGTTTAACTGCACCTTCTGTTTACAGGCTTTGTGAGAAAAGACAACACGGCCAAAATATTGCAGGTTGCATTTGAGAAGCAAATATTGGTCACACCCATGCGAGGATAAAGTATTTATGGTGAAACTTCAACGCTCGGAGTACCTATACCTGCAAAAAAAAAACCGGCCAAGTGCGCGTCGGACTCGCGCACCGAGGGTTCCGTACAGATATTTTTATTATATGATGTAACAAAAAATTTATGATTTTGGCAATTTTTCCTTTATCTGTGCACGTTGCTTCGTACCAAATTTCAGGATTCTTTCACGGGAAGTACCGTGTACTCGTAGACACTCCCTTGCGAGTGTCGAAAATTTGCAGCATAAACGGCTGTATCTTTTGGTTGCTATAGCTTAGAAGTTTGATTTTTTCACAGCTCCAAGGGACAATAGACCTGAATATTTGATGAGTTTCAACTTGATACCTCCACGCGTTCCTGAGAAAAAGGGTCTTGACAGACAGACAGACGGACAACAAAGTGATCCAATAAGGGTTACGTTTTTTCCTTTTGAGGTACTGAACCCTAAAAAAAAGATTTGCTAATAGTAACAAAAAAAACGTTGCTTCTTACATAACTTCAGTGACTACAAAACTAAGGCCAACTAGTAGCAAGTTAGGTGATGTCTTACAAAATCAGTTAAATTGCAATATTAGAATTATTTTGGTTTCTAATTAGTAAATTTTGACTAAACGTCAAGTAGCCTTACTAGTTCTGGGTATCCTTTTCTTCAGTGTATTCTCTCACAGAATAAGTTGGACTAAAATAAACATATTGTTGTTAAGAAAAAGTTATAAGTTCTGGTTCACGGTGGATGCAGGCCGCTACCAACCGAAGCAACTGGAGTTATATGGGGGAGGCCGTCTAACAGTAGACGTCCTATGACTGATATGATGGGGTACACTATTTATTACATAACTACGAAAAACTAAATTCCGAAAGTCGGAATCGCGAATTTCAAAATACTGATTTTTATAATTCTGAATGTTTTAAAACTCCTAATATGACTATTCGGATTCTGCATAAATCCGATTTTTATAAATCCGAAAATTAAAAATATTAAAATTACGATTTTCAAAATTCCGAATTTGAATACTACGAACAATAAGAAGTCCGACTCAATAATAATCCGAAATGTCAAAAATATGAATTCCGATTACTAAAATACCGATTTTCAAAATTCCGAATTTCATTACACTGATCAATAATAAATCCTGGCTTATTAAGTAAGTTCTTTAGTTTAGATTGGCCTAAAACAGTAGTACTGTTATTCATTTTCAGCAATGTGACACAAAGTCGACGGAGCTCCGCTTTGCGGAGCTCCTATTCCGCGCAGTTAAGGTGCTTCGCACCTTGACGCAATTCTAACCTAACCTAACCTATGCAGGTCAATTAATCTAAATTGATTGATATTAATTCAAGTCTATTAATTCATCTCTACTCCGCGAATCCTGCACTGCTGGACGAGCTAGATTATTAGCTGCAGGCACGAAAGAAGCTGGTTACTGGCTCCACGCGCTCCCCTCCCGAAACATGGGCACCTTTCTAGAACCCAATACCCTGCGACTGTCGGTATGCCTACGCCTCGGGGTCCCGGTCTGCGCCCCACATCGGTGTCCCTGCGGAAACGACGTGGACCGGCTTGGGCATCACGGTCTTACCTGCCAGAGAAGTGCGGGTCGTTTCTCAAGACATGCTGCTCTTAATGATATTATCCGTCGGTCTCTTGCTACGGTCAATGTGCCGGCTATTTTAGAGCCAACAGGCATATCTAGAAATGACGGCAAGAGACCGGACGGAATGTCGCTGATTCCGTGGAGTATGGGACGTGTGCTAGTGTGGGATGCAACTTGTGTTGACACACTGGCCCCGTCTCATCTCCACCGAACATCAATAAGGGCAGCAGCAGCAGCAGAAATGGCGGAAACTGCCAAAGCAGGAAAATACAGTGGTCTCAGTGCCGAATATGATTTTGTACCTTTCGGCGTCGAGACCCTTGGTCCGTGGGGCCCTGGCGCTCTGAGTCTCTTCAAAGATCTATCAAAGAGACTTAGAGATACCACAGGAGACCGAAGAGCTGGCAGTTTCCTCGCTCAACGCATTAGTCTTGCGATCCAGCGGGGAAATGCTGCCAGCATCTTTGGTACCATGCCGCAGGGTCCATTTTTAGATTTATTATAATTTTAGTTTATTTAATTTTATTGTACCTAATATACCTTTCTTATAGTTGGACCTGTATTGTCCTGGAAATAAAGTCCGCCATTATAGCGTTAAAAAATATATTCAAGTTTCAAAGTTCAAGATTCCTATTATTAAAACCACGAAGTTTATTTTGCCGAATGTCATATCTCCGAATTAACAATGTAATTTCGGGAAATTGATAATCGGAATACTGTACTTCGGGCTAATAACATTTTGTGTTTTTCATTCTTCGGAATTATGAACATCGGATATTAAAGAAATCGATATTTTGAAATTGGGAACAATAAATTTCGTGTTTTTAAGTAATCGGAATTATATGTCTTAGGAATTGTGAAAATCGGAGTTTTGAAAATCGGAATTAGCAAATTCGGAATAACATATTTCGGAGTATTTGGGTGTTTCCGATCTGATGATGATGAAGTTACTACCTAGTCAATAGTAAATAACATACTTAATCAATTCTTGTAGATCCGATGCAACGCAAACATAATAATAAAACCGACAGAAAAAAAGTTACGAAAACGATTTTTTTTTCTGAAACTTATCAACTCCACTGTCCCCGTTTTTTTTAAACCCACGTTGAATCACGTTTCAACACGTTCCAGCTGCTAAAACTGAGCCATTGATCCACGTTAAGCTAAAAAACAGTACAAACTTTCATCAAAAACTTACTACTTGTGTGAATCCTATATAATTCTTTGGACAGGGCAGCGCAGTTGTTATAATTACGTTGTTCTTTTTTTGGGAGGCCACGTTTCATATACTCAAGTGGGCATTCTACACGATTCTGTGGCAAGCGCCACCATAATTGTCAGCCGGTGAATCAGCATGCGAACTTCAAACAAAATCTGAAAACGATTGTTCTAAGGTTAATGTTAATTTAAACAGCTTGCGCGGGCCGCTTCTTAAAACAGTCATGTGAATTAATATGAATTATTCGCGATTTATCGAATTTTGCGTCAATCGTGGCCTCGTTCGAGCAAGTTCATGTTAAAAAAATATTGTATGTTTGTTCACGGGGGATCGAACAGATTTTTCACGTGGATTTCAATGAGACATTGTTCGCTGTGGGATGTCACATTTTTTTGGTGATTTTGTAGGTCATTGGGCTAGGCGTAGAGTGGAAAACTTGACAGGGAAATGCAATTTTCCCTTAGGTTTCCCTCTGTAATAAAGAAAAGTTTGAACTGTAATAGGATACTGAGAGATACATAGTAAAAGAAACAAAACACTTTTTTGAAAAGCGGTGTCCATGCCTAAAATGAAAATGATGCTTGATTACAATATCATTCTACCATGAATGGAGAGGTGCGGTTTAAAATATAGCACCCTTATATGATGTATACTGGTTAGTCCGCGCCAAGTTATAGAAAAAAAACTCATGAAAAGCCCCTTTTTGCATGAAATAACTATTAACGTTATTTTAACGATCCCGTAAAGTTAACTTAACGTTCCAAATTAGAAACACCGGCCAAGCGCGAGTCGGACTCACGCATAGAAAATTCCGTGCTAATTGAAGTAACGCCAAAATATACGCTATGATCGGCTGTGTCTATGCAAATCCAGTGAAAGCAGAGCCCAGCAGGCAAATCAAAAAGCTAGGCAAAATGTACTTAAGTAATGTCGGGTCATTTTATATTCAGTGATTAGAACTCCCTTAATTATATTTAATTTTAATACAGCGACATGCTGTTTTCCTATACTTATTGCGGACTATTATAAAAAGGGGTCTTCACTATCATATTATTATGTATCTCTTTCGAACGCATACGTTTCGTGAGCGATGGATGCTTCATTTCCGCGATGAACATTAATGCCTGAGTTGGGCCAGTAACGGCAACACGCCATACATGGCAACCCCATCGGTTAGCCAATATTACGAACGGAAAAAAACAAAGTCAATAACTTCCAAGTTTAACTACATACCAGTTGTTTTTATTGAACTTTCCTCCCTGTTTATTTTACCTCCTATTTCACCTCTCTGTTAAGTTCCAGATAACTTTGATGTCGCCTTTGTTTAATTTGTTTAACTGTCACTTGGAATAAATGAACAGACCGCTGTGAAATGATTGTAAATGATCTTAGTAAATCTAAATAGTTCGAGTAGGTACCTAAGTACTTGAGGCAAGTCGAGTTTTTGTCGCTGTTATGTTACCTAAGCTTGTTAACTGGACCGTACAACACACCATGAAAAAAGCTTTTTTTTTATTCGACTGGTTGGCAAACGAGCAAGTGGGTCTCCTGATCACCACCGCCCATAAACATCTGCAATACCATGCAGATGCGTTGCCAACCTAGAGGCCTAAGTATACCTCAAGTGCCAGTAATTTCACCGGCTGTCTTACTCTCCACGCCGAAACACAACAGTGCAAGCGCAGCTGCTTCACGGCAGGATGAGCGAGCAAGATCGTGGTTATAGCAATCCGGGCGGACCTTGCACAAGGTCCTACCACCTGCAAGCTTGCCGAGTAACTAGGTGTCCTCTAGTTCACCCTATGGTTTGCATCGAGTAGCCTTACTGCCTCTGCCTAACCTGGAATCGAGCCAATGCACGCCAATGGTAATAACGACTTACTTGGGAAAATGGTGTGGTAGTTTTCCTTTGCCTTCCGCACCGCAGAGCTGCAGTCCGTTGTCCACTCTCACATCAGGCCTAAAGGGGTCTATATTAATTAGCATAAATTAATTGTACTAATTTAAATTGGCATAATGTTATTTCGCATAATTAGTAATTCGCATAACTGAATACGCATAATGTAAATGCAAATAATGTGGATTGGCATAACGGTAACTTGGCATAAATTTAATTAGCATAACATTACTTTGCTTGCATAAGTATAAAAGAGTATAAACATAAAATGATTGTGTACTACTATGTGAAAATAACTATTAATGGGCTACTTATTATAAAAAAGCAAGCAACGCTACGCTTCGCTTCCGCCTTAGCCTTCTGAACCTAACCTAACCGAGTCGGTTTTGCCCTGACCAAGCTAATACACTCGCTTGATCAAATTACGCGAATTAATTTTAGAGCAGTTTAAGTTAAATTTAATAATGTTACGCATATTTCAATTATGCTGATTCATCATTATGCTAGATAAGAGTTATGCTTCTTTATAATTATGCAAGTTCGCTGTTATGTACAATTATGTTATGCCAAATCTGTTATGTGAATTCATTTTAGGACAATTAATTTCATGCGAAATAAGGGGCATCCCCTTAGTTGCCTTTTACGATACCCACGGGAATAGATGGGTCCGTCGTATTCTTAAAGCGGGCATGACACGGACAATGTTATTCTATGATTTAAATTCGGGTTTTGTTCCGCGTACCTTGATTTTAGAGAAGCTCGATATTTCCGCACAGTTGCATTGTAACAAGGCTGATCAAGCCTTGTCGATTGTTAATCTCTTACTCATGTTTTGGTTCGTTTTAAAAATTCAATTCAAATTTCAATTTTCGAATATCCACTGTAATTTCAAATTCAGCATTTTGTTTTTATGTCAAAAAATTCATTCTGCGATCATCAGCCGTACTATAAGGACGTGCTAAATATTTTTATTATTTTGACATCAACACCTATAATAGTGCATATAATAAGTGTTTAATAACCAGTTTCATCACACACTTGTATCCTGTTCTACTTAACCCTCTAAGGGATCTTGAAGGCACAACTGTAAGTCCTACAATATTTGTAACCGTTTTAACTTATTTACGGCCCAAATTTATTAGTTTTTATATTAAGTTCTTTTTTTGTATGCATTGTCACAGGTGCCTTCTATCTTACTTAATAAACCTCTTGAACATCTCCTGTCTTTGCCTCTTCATCATCATCTGTCGCTCACATCGTGATAGCATGCGCCATGATCACTAGACGACGAATATCGAGCTTCTCGTACGCGGAACAAAACCCGAAATTAAATCATAAAATTGATAATGACCGCGATAGTCTAACTAAACATTAATGTCCTCTCATCTACTCAAAGGTTGACTGCTAGAGATTCCTTAAAAGGATAAGTCCGCATTTGTACAAGCATCTCAAAGTTCTCACAATTGTATTTTTGTTTCTTTTCTTTTGTACAATAAAGTGTTTACATACATACATCCACACATACATAAATCTATGAACGACCGGATGGCCTAGTGGTTAGAGAACCTGACTACGAAGCTTGAGGTCTCGGGTTCGATTCCCGTGTCGGGGCAGATATTTGCATGAAAAATACGAATGTTTGTTCTCGGGTCTTGGGTGTTTAATATGTATTTTAGTATGTATCTATCAATATAATTATATTTATCCGTTGCTTAGTACCCGTAACACAAGCTTTGCTAAGCTTACTTTGGGACTAGGTCAATTGGTGTGAATTGTCCCCTGATATTTATTTATTTATTTATACGTAGTTTTATTTTATTATAATTCAAATTGTTGAGCCTAGTGCAGGCTTAGCTAGATAAGGTTTATGGAGCAAGCAATGTTTACGTGTAGGTAGCTACGTCAATTGCTTCAAAGCGGCTTGTTAAAGGAAACAGTTGTAAAATTTAACAGCTTGCTCTATTTAATTTACTGGTGGGAACGGTTACTTACGTGTTATGTTACAAGGTTTTATGTATGAATTTACCTAGGTATATTACTACTATTGCTAGGTATAAAAAAACCGGCCAAGTAAATCTATACAAAATTAGACATTAGCAAAACAAAACACGTTTGTTGTATGGGAGCCCCCTTATTTATTTTTTATTCTGTTTTTAGTATTAGTTGTTTTAGCGGCCACAGTTATACATAATCTGTGAAAATTTCAACTGTCTAACTATCATGGTTCATGAGGTACAGTTTGGTGACAGACACGGAAGGACAGCGAAGTCTTATTAATGGTTTCCGTTTTTACCCTTTGGGTACGGAACCCTAAAATGCGTAGGGAAGAAAACGACAAATATTTTATCATTGGTCAAATGTAGAGACGATTGGAAAACCCCCCTTAAATAACCCTCCTTTGGGCAGTCGGGTAAAAAAGGTGGGGGGGGGGTTGCCTAGCAGTGGGACACACTACAAGCATTTTTTTATTTTTGCACAGCTAAATAATAGAGGATTGGATTACAAATGTTATCACTTGTATTTCCATTTAGCATTAATATTGACACCACTTTTTGGTCCTTCGGCTTTTATTGCACGCACGATTTTGTATTGATAGATTTTAATAAATGTACACATACTAATAATATTTTTTCTGCAATTTGTGCCATTTGTGAGTTGGGCAAATAAATGTGGGGTTTTGTAGCCATATGTGCGCCTCGCACGTTTTGTTTTGTTTGTTTTTGTTTGCGTGACATTTCTAATCCTTTAATTTTTATCCTGTGATTTTAAATAATATGTAATTATTATAATGTATTAGAAAATACCCGTGTGGTGTCGGGTTAGAATTACACCTCTCCAATTCTTCCGTGGATGTCGTAAGAGGCGACAAAGGATATAGGTTAAGGTATATCGTAGGTGACAGGCTAGCAACCTGTCACTATTGTACCGTTTTTGTCATACTTAAAACCTAAAATTGCTAAAAGTGGCTCCGAAGCTGTAATGCCGGCTGTACGTGTGTGTACACTCTCGCCTAGTCAAAGGGTCTCATGTACACACTCGGAATTCATTTCCAGGTCCAGTGGCCGATATCCTCTGTTCATGACGTGCACGAGTGTGTGGTGTGCATTCGTCGTTCTCGCCCAAGACTCTCGTGTGTACAGCCGGGCGTGTCATACAGGCGTGAATGTTGAAGGGGCTAAGTCAATAAAATAATAAGTTCCATGCCCACGCGCTGCAGTGCCACATGACATTGCTTCGTCCGAATGTAAGGAAGGGCAACGCTCTAACTAAGTTATAAAATAATTTTAGTACTCCCAACACGTTCTGGTTGCAAAAATTTGTTTAGCTTCCGGAAACGGCCTTTTTTTCTTTTTATTAACCGCCTCCTGCAGCGCATGCCTGCGTTTTGGTTCATGAATTAAAAATATCACACAATGTCCGTGGACGACATGGGCACTAAATACTAAACAGCCATTCTTTTCCCATACAAAGTTGAGTGTCTACATTCATTCAACTCGATGTTAGTGGTATTAGTTATTAATTTTGTGTGAGAGGGAGTTATACAAATATTCATTTCTCAGGATGTACGAAAGCCACATTTTAGTGACTTTTTGACTTAAACTGGTGGACAATACCAGTGCTTACTCGTATTTCTATCATGATGATACCAGAATAATTTTTGCTGTGAATCAGTTTTAATACTTTTATTTTGACACTTTCATCTAAGTATCTTGAAGATACTTAGAGAAAGCCTGGTTCATGTGTAAGATCAGTTTTTTCGCGAATACTTTATTCTATAATATTTTTGTACCTACCTCCTACTCCTTCTGTAATAACGTACCTAAGTAATATTTTTTTAAGTAGTGGTGATGATTGTATATGCATAAATACAACAGATGATAAGATTCTTAATTATTTAAGCAATTTTTTTACATAAAACTGACCCGTGATTGACCCTTACCTCACCATGAAAAGTACAGATGAGGCCAAAGGCGTATCTCACTTCAGTAACATCCTATTCACTATAGCTTTGGAGAGCTCTAGGTTGTATCCATTTGGAAATCTAGACGATCGGAGCAAATTCCATTCCCTAGCAGTCCACAATTGAAATATATGAAGTAACTACTGAAAAAACGGAAATACTGGCAGCACTCGTCACTGAAAAAGTCGACGGTTTTAAAATTTGCGATAGTATGTTTTTTTATAATTTCAGATTTAAATACTACTCACTCACTTCTTGGAAGTGTTTTCGTTGTGACGCGCATCGAGGTGCAATATTATATTAGTAAACATGGTTTGAATGGAGTGCATTTAAGGAACATAAATGTATGTGTACTATGATATGAATGTTATTTTCCGTATAAAAAAGATAACTCGTGTTTTTCTGACGCCTCACTTCTTTGAACATAAACGATATCGATTTATTATTATCGGTGCATTTCGATATATTTATCAAGACGATTACTAAGCAAATTGCGTACTTTTTATTTCAAATTCTGACCTAGTTCTGGAAAAATGACATATATATTTTTGGATCATAGCTGTAGTTATTAGTATTATCTTGTTCAAATAAATGGCGACTTGATAAATGGCCGTTATTTTAAGGTTAGAACTTCTTATATGTGTATACTCGTATGCCTACATATTACACATTTATAAAAACCAGTAAGTATTCCCAGGGAATTATCGTCTTTATTGCACACTTTATAACCTCCATCCTACGAGCACTTTGACATTAAATTTATCCTATTTCCTCTTCCGGGTAGGCAACAAGCTACATTTTCATCACTTCCCTTAAACTCACCTCACCAAACAAAAAAGAATTTACTCAAATCGGTACAGGGCCGTTTTCCCCTATTAGATGCCCTGGGCACAACATGCTGCATGCATTCGGTAAGCCTGATTTTCAGGCGAGAGTAGAGTAGCTATCAGTTACCTATCGTTTGGTAATGGAGTAGGAACTAGGGAGTTCCAATCCGTCGCGGGGCCCTGGGCACGTGCCCAGTGTGCCCTGTGGGCAAGAGAGACCTGAATAGGTATATAAATAAAAGAGTTGTTAGATACCTCTCCTCTTAGTAGTCGTACACTCTTGTCAGAGTGGCCGTGGTTGCGCAGACGAGTTATACGGGGAGATGTTCGGTGGGTCGTAGATTTTTTCGAGGACAGCCCTCTTAGCAATGTGCTTCCATTTCTGCTGGTTAGAGGCGTTGGGAGTACACTGGACCATGGTGGACTCAGTAGCTTTTTTAATCAGGTCAGTCCAGCCGTGCCCTCTTGCCTTCCACCTGCCCCTGAACCACCAATGTTAGATAGGTACCTAACAAACCCGAAAAAACAAAATTGAGAACTCCCTTCTTTTTTGAAGGCGTCAATTTATAGTTGGAATTCATGTAAATATAAAAATTACAATTCCAGCTAAAAAAAATTGACTTTCTTGAAATTGATTTTCTTTCTGAAGGAATTCAGATCTTATCTTATCAATTAAATAAAACTTCCCACATCTGCCTGATTAAATACAACTCCGTATGTCATGTACTAAAGTAGTCTTCATGGCAATCTTAATTACTTAACGATTTAACACGAATTCGCAACAATCGATTGTTTGATCATGGGCAAACTCTTTATCGATATTGCCCCGAATTTATCAACTGACGTGTTGCTATTTCACAGTTGATTTAAATTCGTATTTGACAATAGACGGCACTGCTGCTCACTCTCATCTCATCTTATCTCTATGAAGCTATATCGCGTATGAAGAGTATTTGTCCTTTATTGAAATAAACAGATTAAATAAATAAAAAAATAAATCTAATTTAAGCCCCGTGGAAAACTCCTCTCCTTTATATTTATTGAAATGAAATAAGAAAATCTGAATAACATTATTAAATCTATTCCATTAAACCCTAAAACTACTCTCATCTCCAGCTCGATACCGATTCCCGTTTCAACAAATCTTTAATTTAAAAACCGCGGTTCCAATAAAACCACGTATTTGCAACGTGTTTGTATTTTATTCAACATTTTTACGGTGTTTTCATCATTACCATTGGAGCAAATAATATTGGAAAAGATGACGTTCAGTCTTTTATGAAAACTAAAGACGACCGATCGATCGATCGATGCTAAAATAGTTTGATCAAATTTGCGACTTGTCCTTCCGTTGTGCTAATCGTGAAATGGTAATGAAATTTAACGGCGTGGTCAGAACGCTTGAAATTCGCCCTCACTCTCGATCCGTTGACGTAAAATCCAAAACAATCTTGACCCACCCATGCTGTTTCGTAGTAACCAACATTGAACTATTGTATAACGCGTTATCGCCCCGCGTATGTGTGCTGGCCGCGTATCTAGGAAATCGTGATAACGGCGGCGCCGGGGCGCCACCAAGCCTTGCGATAGCGTGCCTTATATTTTTGTCGTAATCCTTCCATGTCATGACATATGAAATGAAATAAATTTATTCGAGACACAGAAATTAATATCAAAATACATAAAGAAAAAACTAAAAGGAACAAAATAAGTCTAGTGGTCTAGAACTCGGTTAAGCTAATTTAAAGTTCAACAGTCGAGGCCCATTACTAAGAGTTTTTGACCACTATTTTTTTAATTTAATGATTTATTTTACACTTTTTTGATATTTAAGTAAAAAAGGTACCTAGATTAAAAGTATTATAACCTGTATATATTTAGAATGGGCTAATTATTAAAAATAAGGACAATAACCAATGTAAAAAAAGAAAAAATAAAAATACACATACAGTGCGTCGCACCACCCAGTTGCGGTCGTGTGTCACGGTCGTCGCGTCGCGGTCGCCTACCTAAAGACTTACCTATGTAGATAAAAAAATAAAAATCCATAATGTTTTTCCCCCGAGATACAAGGTGAGCTTCAGATTGTTCTGAGACAAGTATGGTGCCGAGTTAATTTAATTAAAACTAAGTCTTCATAGATATAATGGAGTTCCTAGCGTATTGTCTGCGTTAACCCGACCCTCTGAGCCACACAGTATATATTAGTAGGAATGTATTGGATGCTTTTATATTTGGTTCCGGATGGCTCAAGACAAAAACAATCAGAGCTAATGGCCAACCTCTAGTAATGGAGTAACTTGGCACTTTAGGCTGAAGAAGATATTGGGTTGCATAAGTAAATGTCCTAGTCTTCGACGTGCTAATGCCCAATAGATGACACCCTACTGTCACCCACCACTATTACTAACGACACACGATTAAAGATGCCAACTAGTGACTAGAATTCGGACGTCTATCTCACGTAATACATCAACACACAAGAAAGAAAGAAAGAAATAAATAAATATAAATAATTTATTCGTGATAAAGTACGAAATCACAAAAAAAAATTAAGAAAGTTGTATGTCATGAAATGGTCTCAAATCAGCAAAATTGCCGGTCTTGCGAACGGCGCTGTTCCTCCTTTGGGGCCATCTGTCAACAAGAGTAGGGTAGACCGGGGACAACTGAAACGATTTGGCTTTAATCGCCTGTAATTTTTTATTTTTATGGTTGGAAAGATGTAGACCTAAATTATTTTAAGCTTAGTTATCTGGTTCCTAAATAAGATGAACTTGAAAGGTCTATCACCCATAGTTATTTGACCATAACGTAATAAAGATATTGGGGCAGAGTGGTTCAATTGACCACACATGACTGACAATTGAAACACTATGTGGGGTCAATTGAAACACCCTAATATCTTCGGCACAATTAAAGTAATTTTATCTGTTACAATCTTTTTCATCGCTATCATAGTATACAATGAGCTCATCAAAATTCCACATGCGTAAAATAAATATTTTACAATTTATGACCTTCTGAACATTTCGATTAAAAAAACGCGCATAAAAAAAAAGTATAGGACTTTTAGCTGTCTTTGTTGCTGCTACCTTATACATTTAACTTAATCGAAGTAGTTATGATTCAATAGTAAACAAAACAATACAGAATTAAAGTGGAAAAAGCATGTTCATTTTTCATACAAAAGTGCTTGTTTCAATTATAACAATGTTTCAATCATAACCATTCCGTATACTTAGTATAGATAGGTACGTCCGTACCCTGTGACAACGAGTGCTGTAAAGAACCCGTAACGACGGGATGCAAAATTAAAATAATAGACTCAAGATATTCAGTTTAAATTGTTTTATTTATAAAAATATTTAAGAGGTATATGGCCAAGATGAAATAAAAATGTTCTTAAACTTTTTCTGATATATTTTAAGAGTGTTTATACCTGCTGAGCTGGCAACGTAGCATTTTTGTTAGTTTATCTCGATTATTCCATAAAAAAATAATGAAAATTAAAAATGTGGTCTGTTAGAACTGTTCTTAATATATAAGTTAATGTATCTACTCCAATAATTATTCGTGATAGACTTTTATATTCTTAATAAACGAAAAAATGTTTATTAACGGTTCCTAAAGAAAACAAAAGCCTATCACGAATCATTATTGCAGCTGACACATTATATATTAACAACAGTTTTATCAGAATTTTAATTAAATTTTTACAGAATAATCAAAAAAAGCTATTAAAAATGCAACGTTGCCAGCTCAGCAGGTATAAACGCTCTTAACAATAACCAACCATCTCTATTAACAATTGTAGGTACTTACCTACTAATAGTCAGTCTCGTGAAAATACTGAAGTATGTGCAGTTTATACCTAACGCCTTTAGGCGAATTAGAAAAAGGAATATTATTAATTGCACATCAAAAAAATAATTGCCTATCAATTTATTCTCATCATTTATATGCCTTTGTATGTACATCAATTAAATTATTTCAATACAAATAAACTAAATGTTTAGCAAAACTAGTAGGTACTGCAGATAATTCGAAAATATATCAACACAAACTATACAAAAATACTACAATCACATCAAAATACTGACTGCACAGCAAAAATACTGACTCCACAGCCCACCCGGTCCCCCTCTATATACGCCTATAAGGAGCGTTAGGTACAATTGCGACCACAACGTCCACAACGCGACGCGCAAGCCGAGCGAGCAAAGCGAGCGCCCCGCGGCAGCGGCCGGCGAAGCGCCAGAACCTTATTTATTTGCCCCTACTAGTGCTGGTTATGTAAAAAGTATATACATGCTGAAAATAAATTGATAGGTAATTATATATTTGATGTGCAAAAATAGAAGCTATATTTAAAAAAAAAGAGTTACAAGGTTTTGTATTTTTTTTTGTATTAAGTACGTAATATTTTGGGTGGATTATTTTGCTGTGCAATCCGTAATTTTGATTCAGATTTTTTTTGGTAAAAAAAAGTTTTTTTTTTGATGTGCGTTTTAATACTATCCTTTGAAAAATATATTAAAAAGTATTATTATTTAGCGGTTTTAATTTGACACTACTAAATAAAATATTTTTAACTGGGTCAAAAATAGCAGAAATGTTAGAAATGTTTGTGAACAGCATGTGCATCAAACACAGAACCTCCTTATATTTGAAATGGGTTACTTTTGGGGACGATTAAAACGCGTGGACGATAGAAACGTTTCAATCGTCCACAAGCAAGTTGTTTCTACCGTCCCCACATCACATTTTTTAATTCAAGGTCAAATATTACTCATCAAAGACACTCTAAAGCTGATCCATAACAATCAAAACACGCGTTTATACCTTACTATAACCCTCCAATAATTTAATCAGTCAAAATACAAGAGTAAACAAAGTTATAAGAAAACAAAGTAGATCACAAATAGTTACTTTTGACTGCGAAAAATTTCGATGGCTCCTTGACAAGTCCACGCCGCTCGGTCGCTCGAGCGCTATTGGTCGAGGATTCAGCCGTGGCCGACCGCGTGTTCTGAGTGTTGCGTCATACCCGTAGGTATTATAGTTTTCGAGAAATTTGACTTGTTTCAGTCATGACGTGTTTCTATTGTCCCCGGTCTACCCTAGTTATCAACATTGATACTTTTATTATGGACCATGGAATGTAAGGAAAAAGAATTCTAACAGGAAAGCAAAATATAAGACTAGCGGTTTCCAGTAGCTTCGTCTACTGGACCATATTAATTTTAAACAGTGTAGTTTTCTATAAGTGATGAGACTCCAAACATGTCATACCATATCACATAACTTGTATGTAGATCACGTACTGGTTTATACTGTGCGTCCTAAACTTCGCAAATGAACAGACTCCAGTTTTCCAATGAACAATGTTAAATTAACTCTCGAACTAAATTTTGTGTGCTGTCATACGTGTTCTATTGTGCGAATGTTACGTTAAAATTATGGTATTGAATTCCCACTTATTATAGGTACTAAAATAACCTTAAAATGGAAAACGGTTAATAACTCGTAGTCGTAAATATAATATATTTAGAGGCATTAAGTGTAGGTAAACTCCGCGTGGGAACTATGGCCCAAGCTTTCAGGATTTTGTTCACTTCAAACGCAATCATAATATAAGACAATATCCAACACAGATCATAGTAGTATAGTACATCGCGATGATAACAAAAAAAAATAACACCAAAGCCATTATCAAGTAGGCAACATAAACAATAAATCCCTTCGAAATAAAAATAAAACATTGAAATCCTTCATCATTTAATGAAAAAATGTTTTTCCTAGAAAGATAAAATTTCATTTCTAACCATCACAAAGGAATTTAGTTTTTATCACCGGTTCCGAAATCAAATTATCAAAAACACTTCAGCCACTATCAGTTCTTGTAAATTATCTTATCAAAGTGATTAACCCAGTTTGGACGGCGCTACGTATGTATACATGAAATGTATGCGTTTAGTAATGTTTGTCAACGAATCACTCAAACTGCGCATTGCATTCAGAAGACACTTTTTGTTTAAATATTGCACTTAGATAACCCAAAATATAACACTCTAGGGTGCCGTCAAACCTTTCGACAAACCTAATCTGCATAATTCTGTATCTACTCTATAAGTACTCTGCGAGGTATTCGAAGACCTCCTTTACTTTTTTCCCCGAGGAAGTATAAAGTTATCCATAAATTGTACATTATGAATTAGATTTCGCCATATTTTTTGTAACTTATTTTCATCTGTTCTTTCTTAGAAAAAAAGTCGATCACGTATAAGTATGAGCATATAATATAGGCCAAATATTAAACGAAGATTTATGTATCTAAAAAGTCTTACTAAACGTAGCTGAACTAGGCGACCTAACTCGCCCCGCATAATTTCTGGCGCAAACCACTCTGGCTGGGTTGCCCCATTGAATGAGGAAGACAATTTTGCACCAGAAATGACTTTTTATACCTAACCCTATACAACGCAATTGATTTTTAATAAAAATGAAGTTGTTTTCCTCTAATTTAACATTTTTGCATAAATCGTTATCTTTAGGGCTCCTCCTACACGATTTCGAAAAATTTTAACACATATAAAATTAAATTTATACGGTCGTAAAAAAGACGTAAGCACTCAAAACTAACGAAAGGGTTTTATTGGTTCACCACTGGACAAGTACGGAAATAAGGAAGGGTACGCTTCTATAAAAGCAGAGCTGAGACGTACAAAATCCGACCAATCACGTTAATTGAAATCCATATTCCGCCCCGCTAAGGGTGTTATGCCCCAAAAACCAAAGGTGTAATCTTTTATTTATTTTCAACATAAAACAATTTAACATGCATTACATTTAGTGTTACTCGGCTAACTGTAACGTTACTTTTGATTACGCACGACGTTCATTCATCGTCCTCTGCGGATGAAGAACCCTTCCCCCTCCCCCTCCCTCTAAGCATAAACCTCGTTCGGTCTTCGCGCAGCGTGATGTAGCTATATTATAATATCCTCTCCTACTGCTTTTCTTGGGAATCTTCCTAGATAAAACCTATAACTGGATCTTTATTCGAGCGTTCATTCCTTATGATTTTCGTGGACACAATTTTGTTGACATGGTAGAAGATTCTGTTACAGTTATCTAGTATAACTACAGGATGTCTCAAAAATAATCGAAAATGTCATCAAATTCTACATTCATAAAAAAATGCGACCATAAAAATAAGGCGGTTAAACGCTGGAATGCCCCACCACCCTTGATCGGATCAATTCAGTGTAGCCCTTCAGTTGACCACCATTTATTTCAGGAGGTGTTTTTCGCCGAATGCGAATTAGGCCGAAGATTGTTCGGCCACGTGCAGCGCAGGCCGAGTCGGCGCAGGCGCAGCTTTCCCACACTTACCAGCGCGTAGCGACAGCAGACTAATTGCATTTGTCAATGTACATTTTTTACACATTTGGTAATCGTTGAAGTAAAGTTCGAACCCACGATCCTCCGAAGGGCAGGCCGTAGATCTAAGCACTAGGGTAAAAAAAAAACAGTTAACACAATCAATCCAAGATCACGAGTATAATAGAAAAAAGACAGATACACAGAGAAACTGTCGCATTTATAATATTACTGAAGTGATTCCATTAAGGTCACCACACACGACGGGCTAGACTCGTGAAGCGTCGCGTCCCGTCGCGGTGTAAACTGGTCCTAAATAATAATAAACCCGTACCAATAATAACAAATTAATAAATTAATTTCATTCAGGTAATTAAGGCCCTTGTAATATCTTACAGACTAATATATTTTTAAAAATACGTAATAAAATAAAAACTATTTTGAAGTCAAAACGTGCCCTGGAACCGGAATACGACGTCTTTCGGCCAGAAGGCAGCACTCGCGATGGTCTCGAAACGAACGAAACGAAACGAATTACAAATAGTGGCGCGACTGCATTTGGAACACCAACTCTTCCAGCATTCCTAATCTGACGCTCTATTGCGTCGTCACGTCACAGTGGCGCCGTTGCTGACGCCGCTGACACCTCGATACTCCACCTGAAAAGACGTACCTACGCAAGTCATAAGATGTTGGAATTAAAAAAAAAACTTATCGAAACGAAGCATAGAAAGCCAATAAAGTAGAGATATTGTGATATAGTGGGCGAGACCATGTTATGATAAGATTGGCGTGATTTTGATAAATATTCAATTCCACTGAAAATTTCCCAGGGACTAGCATACGTATTAAAAAAAACAGCTAAATAAAATAAAAAATTAAAGAACTAAAAATTAAAAATCAAAGACAGGAAGATCAAAGGTAACCAGTGGATGCTAAGTGGCGAGTAGTCGTTCATTGTAGCGTTCTAAGGGGAGACCTTTGTTTAAGAACAAATCCTAATGACAGGGAAGGTTCGGGGCTTACGGGTACTTGCGACGAAGAGGAAAGAGCCCCATGTGCTGGACAGATCAGACCCGCGACAAACGGGTATAACGTCCACGAAGCCTTACACGCTGCCAAAGACCGTCTCAAATGGACAGCGATTGCCGGAACATGATTTAAGGACGTCACGACTGTCACGACCCTCAGCAACGAAGATTACGGCACAAGGAGGAGGAGGAAGGAGGAAGGAGGAGGCCTTTGTTCAGCAGTGAACGTCTTCCGGCTGATGACGATGAATAAAGAAGCTGATAGCAGAACTCTTTGCGAAGGACTAGTCTGACATCCGCATATGTACGTACTTTGACGCTAAAACGGCTGCACAAATTTCAATTAAATTTGATACGTAGCGGAGCTTTTTATCCAAGAAAATATTATTCGCTAAGTCTAGTCTAGAGACCTGAAACGCACAGATCAGGTGCTGGCTGAAATTCAGCGCTGGGGTGTTTTACCGCTTCAGCAGTATGCTGAGCCAGCGTCCGATTCGCAGCGGTATGATATACTCTATTCTTCGTGTTGTTGTGTCTTGTTGTTGCGAAAAAAAATGTATTTCCTTTCTTTCTTTAACTTGAACTTGATTAAGTTTACAGAATTCCCAATGAAATCAAACAAAATCCCAAAATTTCAAATTAACTGCTATACTCTTAACATTGGAAGCTTAGCGGTAAAATTTGCATAAGTTTTAAATGAAACAACGAAACTATTTAAAATTGTGTTTACTTCTGTAGAAAATCATAATGAATACCGCTAATAAATGGACATGTAGGTATTTTTAGTCCATTTGTGTTAGAAATCCCGAGAAACGTGTGTTTAAATATTTAAACATGCGAAACCGCGGGCTTATTAGTTTTAAATAAAAATAAAAAGTAGGTATGTTTAACAACCTACCAATTAACTATGTCATACTCGAGGCTTCACACAAACCACATGGCGAGGCCTTAGCGTAAATAACTATGCTTAAGTGACTAAGTAAGAAACACA
The DNA here is from genome assembly GCF_025370935.1 of Choristoneura fumiferana. Taxonomy (NCBI): domain Eukaryota; kingdom Metazoa; phylum Arthropoda; class Insecta; order Lepidoptera; family Tortricidae; genus Choristoneura; species Choristoneura fumiferana. The sequence continues at coordinate 16,045,464 of NC_133479.1, read as the reverse complement.
AGCTGAGATATGAGGTGCATAGGGAAATTCGTGTCGGTACCGTTGACCATCAGTGGTGTAGCGGCATAGCACGCGGTACGGATTACCGAGGACCTGGGTTCGATTCCCAGTGATAGTTTTATTTTTCTGTTTTTTCTGTGCATCTATATTTCAGTTTGTATTTTCAATTTACAAACTTCCAAACCGCAAAGTAAACATCATGTCATTTATGTCCAACCAGTCTTTGCTGACGCTACCACTGCAGGATGTTATTTGGCTTCTTTGCAAAAAGAAAAGTCCGCGCCGTAATGAATGCCCACTCGTTTTGAATCGCATGCGCATTGTTTCTCACCAGTTTCTTATTTTATGCGAAGGAGACTGGCAAGTGGGTTGCCTAATGGTGAGTGGATGACAGTATTTTCCTTTCCACAGGTGACCAAAGGGGAGGCTGTTTCCTCGGCGTATGTTGGCAATCCATACAACGAGGAAACGCAGCCAGCCTTATGGGTACCCTACCCAATAGTATTAGTACGTTTAATATGTATTTAAGTATGTCATCATCCCAGCCTATATACGTCCCACTGCAGGGCACAGGCCTCCCCTCAGAATGAGAGGGCTTGGGCCATAGTTCCCACGCGGGCCCAGTGCGGATTGGGAACTTCACACACACCATTGAATTGCTTCGCAGGTTTGTGCAGGTTTCCTCACGATGTTTTCCTTCACCGCAAAGCTCGTGGTAAATTTCAAATGTAACTCCGCACATGAATTTCGAAAAACTCAGAGGTGCGAGCCAGGGTTTGAACCCACGACCGTCTGCTTGAGAGGCGATGGGTCAAACCACTAGGCCACCACGGCTTACTATTAATTTAAGTATGTATTTATCTATAAAAGTATGTTTATTCATTACCTAGTACCCATAGTACAAGCTTGGCTTAGTTTGGAACTAAGGGCATGGTGTTAATTGTCCCATGATGTTTATCTATATTTAAATATTCTTTATAACGTCAACTAACCATCTAAAGTCTAAAGAATCACATAATCTAGTTGGTCTCTCGCTCTAGGCGGTCACGCCGAGAACAAAAACAACCGAATGCAACATTAAAATTCATTCAGTGATATATTTGGAGCACGTGTCGCTTTAAAAACATTAAAGGAACGTCACCGCTGTAACTTCAAATGGATGCCAAATTGTTCTATTTCTTATTTCCAAGTCAACGAACCTTTGTTGGGAAAGCTCATAGATTAAAGACGAGAAAAGACACGTCAAATAAAAGAAGAGGTGACACACTTGATAAAGGCCCTTCTGGCTTGCGTGTAGTTATTTACGTACATGAAATTGGACACGAAAATCATTTTTGTAATTTGGAACGTAAACAGTTCATTCATCATCCCAGGTAATATTAGTTTCACTGTTGGGCACAGCCGCACAGGCCTCCTCTGGGAATTAGGGCTTCTGCCGGTGTTTGCACGCGGGACCATTGCGGATTGGGAAGTTCACACACACATTAATTAAGTTGCTTCGCAGGTTTGCCCAGGTTTCCTCACGATGTTTTTTTTCACCGTAAAGCTCGTGGTAAAGTTGTCAAATTTCACACGTGAATTTAGAAAAAAACAGAGTTGCGCGCCCGAATTTGTACCTACGATTCTCTGCTTGGCAATAAGTTGACTTTCTTTCACACAAATGCAATTTATTTATTTATTGCATTAATTAAACAAAAGCTGTTAAAGTTTACCTACATGAACCCTGGTGGGTTATAGCATTTTTTGTTAACTAACCACTTCGTATGTGAAGTTCCCAATTCGCACTGGGCCCGCATATGAATTACAGCCCAATTTATCTTTTTTACTTTCTTTTTCTTTATTTTCGACTTATCTATGTAAAAGCCGTAAGGTAGATTAAGGGGCTGTGTCACCATCCATTGATTAGTGTTAACTGACGGTTAAATGTGATGCCGTCTGCGTCTATTCGAACAAAACAAATAGAGACGGCATCATATTTAACTGTCAGTTAACACTAATCAATGGATGGTGAAACAGCCCCTAAGTATCAAAAACATACGTGTGCACAAATGTAGCTGTCTCACTCGTGTGATTCCGGAGTAGCAATATCGATTTAGTTCATGATTTTGTTAGGATAGGAACGTTATTATATCTAAAGAAAATTCGTTTAGTCACTCCCAAAACTAGAAAGATTCGAGAAAATGAGTCACCAGTCTATAATTTATTTCTTTAATCGTTGAGAAAGCCGAGCTGCGAAGCGAGACCAATCATTCTTCCGTAGGGATTGTCATGTTGCTGCCTGACCACATACTCGTATATCACCAACATTTGCCTGCGACTTTGTCTACGGAGAATTTGTTTATCGCTAAACCACTAAACCATGCACAAAAACTTTAGTCCGAAATCATAATCGCGTCCAAAATCTGAATCTTCAATCAGACACTAGATTCTTCCCTACACGGTTCAACGATTGACCTTCTACTATTAAAAGTACCCAAATATAAACAGACGTAACTGCCCAGCTAAGATTACACGACCGGCAACCATAAACTGTCCATTGCGCCTTCAATGTTTGCCGTACCAAAGTTACCTTTTTTACACACGCAATGGACAGTGAAAACAGCCGAGATGTAAAAAGTTAGTGTAACGTGTGTGTGCCATCTCATGAATTTCGCATTTGATTGACATGCAAATGTTTCCGAATAGAAGCGAAATATTTCTGACGAAGTGATGACTCGACGAGGAGAACCTACGGAAATAGACGTGGCCAGTATTTTATGACTTATAACTTTGCACCGTCTCGTCAACTTTTGATGTGTATGAAACAAAATCAAATCAATCAAATTAAAATCTTTTACTCTTTTCATTGCACCAGAGCGGGAGTGTTGAAGATCAAGAGGAGGGGCCTTTGCTCAGCAGTGGGACCCTTTACAAGATTAAAGGTTAACTTAAAAAAAGGGCTATTTTTAAATGTCACTTTTTAGGGTTTCGTACCTCAAAAAAGAACTACGGAACCCTAAAAACGGAACAGTTATAGGATCCCTTTGTTATCCTTCTGTCTGTCAAGATGCTTTTTCTCCAGAACGCGTAGAGGTCAGGAACCTTGAAGCCGTGAAAAAATAAAACTTCTTAGTCAAACCGCACCTAACCGAACCTACCTAGGACCGTACCTAGTCCTCAAAAACTTGAATTTGACTTGGTTTTATTCATATAACGATATCATTATCCGACAACTTTTTAAAAAGCTTTTATTTAACTTGAAATGTATGTTCAACGTTTAATGCATGTGTGCGGGTCAAATCTTGCAAGTTAAATTTGACCACTAGTAGTCGGTTTTTTTATTTGACACTTATGTAAATTGCGTGACAATACAATAATCTGGTAAAGGTATCTTGGTAGTCCAGCCAGGATCGTCTCCGCAGGACGGAACTCTTCAACGGTTAATGGCATCGACTTGAAATTTGGTATGCAAATGTAGTTTGGGCGACAATGCAAGTACAGTCAACAAAAAGTAGTCAACAAAAAGTACAGCCATCAAAAAAAGCTTGTATTAAAAATTATTTTTTTACCGAAAACTTATTTTTAGTGGAAGAACTGCGTTGCAAGACTTGCTTAGCGTTTATTTTACGTGTTACGTTTCTAATGGGATAACAGTTTAAGTTAATTATTTCAAAATATAAAAAACTTCGCGTGTTTTGCGATCATAATCCCACAAATAATCATAATCTAAATAAACTAATACTAAATATATTTACCTAAATTTGGCGCGTCTAAATGTTTCTGTGATCAGAAGCCGTATTGTCTGCGCTGAAGCCCGCGACCGCATGCAACCATCTCTTTCTACGCTTATCCCATAAAATTTGTCAAAAAAAGTGGTGGAAATAATTGTAATTCCGAGTACGTTACTAGACAGTATGGCCTCAGGAGAGTGACGCAGGCGGTGACGATACCGTTTGATGTGCCGAGACGGCTTTCTAATTGTCCCATTTACCTTTACGACAGTTTGATAGGGATGTGCGCAGTTTAGGCGAATATTTGCGGTTACGATTTATGGAGCAGGGCGCAGGACTAGCAAGCACCCAGGATAATTGGGTACCTTAAGTTTTCTGGGATGGTCCATATTATATTTTTTTATCGATAATAGACTTATAATGTAGCTCATTCCTATAGAAAGATTTTTTTTCACTTGCCGTTTTTTTTGGAATAATAAATTGAAACTTTATTTCGGCAAACCACACGTTTGGTGAGATCAATAGGTTTTGTGCTTTGGTCTGTTTGATTTAAAAAAAAAGTCGTATTGACAGCTGTCAGTTGTCAAATGTCGCCATACATAACGACACATACGTACACACACACGTGCACACACGTACGTACGTACGGCGACATTTGACAACTGACAGCTGTCAATCTGACCTCTTTTTTTAAATCAAACAGACCAAGGCACAAAATCTATTAATCTTACCAAAAGTATGGCTTGCCGATGCTCAATTATTTTTACACAAAAACGGAAAGTGAAAAAAAATACCTATCTACAGGAGTGAGCTACATTATAAACCTACTATCGATAAAAATATAATATGGACCATTCTAGAAAACTTAAGGTACCCACCCAATAGCGTAGATTTTATTATAAACCGACTTAAAAATATCAGCAAGCGCAGTGTAGGACGTCCACCAACGATATGTCCGCATGACCGGGTTAAAGCCGCAGGCTCACACTGGATGCAGGCTGCTTCCAACCGAAACACGTAGAAGTCTATGCGAGAGGCCTATGTCTTAAGGTGATTTTCTACCGGCGAGGCGAGACGAGACGAGTCTCGTCTCGCCGGTGGAAAATCACCTTTAGTGTGGACGTCGTACGGCTGTTATGATGATGATGATGATGACTCCACGTTCAATCAAAAACTGACTGTATGTTAATCGCGAACGGTATTCAACCCGGAACCCCGCAGTCTGCAGGCAGCCTGCCAACGAGAGTACTCTGCAATGCCGACACGATCACACCCTAAATACCTTACGGTATTTGAAATGAAGACTAAGCACTGGCTGCTATGTAGATACGAAACATCATAAAGGTCGAATTGTTTGTGCGAACAAAGTGAGGTTAGGTACCTAAAGCTACGCCCCAGCTCATTACACTTATGTGCATGTATGTAGTTCACATCTACATGCACATGGCTAATAGCCACAGTTTTATCGGTCTCTATTTAGCGTTATATTTAGACAGTTATACGTTTACAGGATACTCTACCGACAAGAGTGTAACTTTTAAGTTTGAAGAAGATGATACGCTTTTCAGAAAATTTTATTGGTGTTCAAGTTTCTATACGCAACGCAATTAAAATTCCCATTTCCTATGCTTCACGTCACATAAAATAAGTCCGATTATTTATTTAATAAAAAAAAAACGTTCCAAAATTTTGAAAGTAGACTAAAATATTCTGTTCGGTACCAAAACACATCAAAACTTGTGCGCTGGTTAAAAATCACCCAGTTTTCATAAGTTCTTTTGATAAAATACAACTTGAAATCAGTGCAATAACACCTTTCATGAAATTTAGTCTTTTATTATTATTATGTTATTATCCATTTGGGATACAGGCGTGATGTTTGTGTGGTCTTTGTATGTGTGTGTATGTTATTATCTTGTGACTTCAATTTAAACGTAATTTTATAATAATATTAAACTCCAACCCATTCGTATCCAAACTTTCAAACTTCCACCCTCCTTTACTTTCCAATACTTATCCTTAAATGCATGACCACTCTGTACATACGTAACCTAATCACTCGCCCAAGACTGAGACACCATCATAAAATAAAACCAATATTAGATCGCACGTCCGAAACTGCGACAGATTATCACGCACATCAGCCAACTAACGTGGACCCCCTCTCCCTTTTGAGACCAATAACAACTTTTAACAACCGATGGCTCTTCATTTTCTGGTCTTACTTAACTATCCACGCAAAACTCTTGCGCACGGTTTTAGGAAACTTCAACTGTATGCGAGAGTGGTTAAAGCTTTTAGAGTTGTAGTGTGTAAGTGTGTTGTTCGTCGCGGGATGGGCCTCACGTTTCGCTTGGGGCAGTCGAGCCGGCAATCTGTCAAGAATTAGTGGGTACGTAATGTATTAGATTGAATAAACGTTTATTACCCGACCATGGTTTTTGTGGAAACTGGCCGAAGGGGACTTTAATTTAATACTCATTAATTTTAGTGTTTGGTTAGAAGGCTTTCGCTTAATAAAATTTCTCACTTGGTGATGAGCAACTAACAGTGATCCATTAACTATTATGATTAATGTAATGGAACTATTTTTAATTTAATTATTTTTACCGACGGCTTTGCTAGGACATCATGCAATGGGTTGTCTGGTAGCTGAATTGAAATTGCGGGATTTAACTAAATTCCCATGAAAATTTCCAAAATTTACACAGCGGATTCCAAAATAATACGTGCGTGTCAAAAAGAATAATCAAAATGTCTATAACGGAACCCTCATAGTTTCACCTGATCTATCTGTATTTCCACGGCTTACCTCAGAGACTTTCTTTTTCCTTCTTTCTGTCTTCCTTTTTCTGCCACTACATTACTGAAGGTTGGCAGTTAGCTCCTTATATTTTTCCTTATCAAGCGCCAATCTGAGCAGTTACTCGACGGCCTTAGTCCCTGTCCACTTCTTGATATTATAGAGTCAAGACATCTTACTCCTACCTGGTTTTCGTTTCCCGAACATTTTACCCATCATGATGATCTGCAGGAGGGATACCAATCATGCCGCAGTATATCTCTGAGGGGTCTATATCATTTGTCCTATGATTGTTTGTCCTAATGTTAATGTTTGTTCAATTGTCGATCGTCCTAAATTGGTGATTATAGGTATAGGTAGAGTCATTCACGATGACGCGTGCCGTGGTTCTTATTACAATGTCATTAATGTCTAATTTTGACTAAATCACGCGTCTTCGTGGATTTCACTAGGTATACTAATGAAACTATCGACTTTTCCGAATTTTTAAAAAAGTAAGCAACGCATGAGATTTTCTGAAATATTTTCAGTTTCAGGTTAGGACAATCGATCATTAGGGACGAACATTACAATAGAAAAAAGTTCTTTTATACTTTCATACGTGAAAAAAATCATGGCAGTAGTAAAATGAATTTAAAAGGAAAACTATCACGCACTCGGTCGATTTTTTCACGTCGAAAAATCTGCCGATGACTACCGTTAGCAAACCCGGATATAGATGTAATCCGGCTTCGTTTGTCTGCCCGCCTTGATACACTACACAGCTGAGATAATTATTAATTACAATTGTGCTAGTGCTTACCCGCGGCCTCGCCTGCATGAACCATATTATCTAGCAGTTGAATTGACCGGATGGCCAAGTCGTTAGAGAACCTGACTGCGAAGCTTGAGGTTCCGAGTTCGATTCCCGGCCGGGGCAGATATTTGTATGAATAAAACGAATGTTTGTTCTCGGGTCTTGGATGTTCAATACGTATTTAAGTATGTATATATCTATATAAGTATGTTTACCCGTTGCCTAGTATCCATAGTACAAGCTTTGCTTAGTTTGGGTCAATTGGTGTGAAGTGTCGTCCCATGATACATGATCAACTCATGTGTCGCTGATTTTCTGCAGTGCCCAAGAAGAAGTACAGTCAAAAAACTGAAACGCGTGCCGTTATTTTCCTCACGTACAGTCACGTGCATTAATATGTAAACGATTCTCCATTTTGCAAAAGTATATATTTACGAAAGATTTTTTTAACTAAGTATACAATGCATAACGTTAAAAATAATGTATCCAAAAAAAAATTACAAGATATTTTTTTAATACAATTATGTAAGCAATATTGTATAGGTACGATATTTGTTCCCATTTTAAAATTTAAGCGACTATTTATAATTAATGTCTACAACGCAGTGTTTTATTATCATGTAAACAATTACGTTTGCTTTATTTTTCATAACAATGTATACACGCGTTATGATGTAACAGGCAGTAAAAAACAATAGATAAAAAAACGTTTATTCTTTCTTTAATAAACAAAATACAACATTATGCAGGTACATGAACCTAACATAAAACAGTTTTTTCATTTTAAACTTGGTACCTAAATCTAATCAAATTGATCGCCAGTTCTACTAAAATCGTGTGTATCCACCTCGAGCATTAATAGTTCGTAACCTTTCACGTTAACCATATTGAAGCAGTCCACTTCCTCTAAAACTTTCTATTTCATAGACATGAAAAAATATTACTAGTTATTTTACTACTAAATTAATTTACTATAGATTAATTTTATGCGGTGTTAATCAGCTATGTAGAAACCGGGGCTCGATGTAGACAAATATGAAATATTTGATTTGCCGCTTTCTTAGAAGCAAGCGCATTAAACCAATTGTTTTAACTTTACTTCGTAATTTTCTTATTCAATTTTTAGCAAAATTTTTTCACACTTTTATTATTTATTTTTGCTTAGCGTTAATATTTGGCCTATTTTTATACATTAGGTATATCACTCATGATATATAATAAAATGAATAAATATTAAATTATGTGGCGGCGAGCGGGCGAAGCGAGCGAGCAAGATTAGACTGGTTAGGAGCGACTTGAATAGGTTTGGTTCAGAATACTAGTAAACCCATTTGAGGGTCGATTCACTTAAAAATAAAAATAAGTTTTGGTAAAAAAAATCATTTTGAATACAAGCTTTTTTTGCTGAGTGTATTTTTTGTTGACTGTACTTTTATTATCGAAAATACAAACTGAGACATGAATGCACAGAAAATCAGAAAAAGAGACCAGCGCTGGGAATTGAACTCAGGTCCTCAGCATTTCTGAGTTGTGTGTGCGTGCGTGATATGGTTTTACGGGATGACCGTAAAAGTAACAACATTTGGAGTTGAAATAAAAAATACAAAAAAACTCCAAATAACCAATCATAATGTACATTTATTGTCACCCAAACTACATTTTCATACCAAATTTCAAGTCGATGCCATTAACCGTTGAAGAGTTCCGTCATGTGGAGATGATCCTGGCCTGACTACTAGGATGTCACTACCAGGTTATTGTATTGTCACGCAATTTACATAGGTATATCAAAATTCCAAGTCAATCCAACTACTGGAAGTTGGTCGACTTTAACTTGCAAGATTTGATTACAGACAGACAGACAGACAGACAAACAGACAGACAACGGGACAGGTCAAACTAAATAAAAGCTTGTAATGACTGTCGCCTTTCCTTGCAAATTACGATCAAAGTCAAAACCGCTGTATACATTGTTATGAAAAATTGAGCAAACGTTATTGTTTACATATTAATGGCACTGCGTTGTAGACATTATTTAGAAATTGTCACGTATTTTTAAAAATGGGAGCAAACACCGTATACAATATTGCGATTGAGGTTGTCTACTTAATTGTACTAAAAGTATCGTGTAAATTATGTTAGTGGGTTTTGTTGAGTATATAAATTTGAACGTTTTGAATGTGTACTTAGTAGAAAAATCTTGCGTAGGTAAATAATATATTTTTGGAAACGGGAATCGTTTACATAACAATGCACGTGACTGTAGATACTTATTTTACTCAATACAATACAATGTCTCTTTATTAAACACATAGATAACACATAGATTACCCCCGGGGGTAATCAATGATGAAACATTACAAAATAATTTATAGGATACAGAAAACGGACATACATAGAGAAAAATCCTATCTTATTATTTTTAGAAAATATATAGAAAAATTCGGGCCCCGTTTTGGAGAAGTATTGCTTTTAATTAAGTGTATGCGTAAAGTCGTAGAAAAATGTGTAAAACAAAAGACAAAACATCGGCGCCGTTGACTTGCATTTGATGAATAATTCATGAAATTAACCGTGAAGTCATATGATACATCGAATTTTCACACCGAAATTTTATTCCGAAACAGTTAAAATGGCTTAATCGGCGCTCGCGCAGATTGGGTACAGTCACGGCAACAAGCGCAATTTCACATTTAACTTTTTGTGTGTGTCAGTATATAATAGTAGGTACTTTAGTGCTTTCTTTTAATTTACGTCAACGATTTCACTCGCGAAATGCTTCTAATTTTTATATATGTAATTATCAGTCTTTGGACATATTCTAAGGCTTTCAGCACGCTTTTTTTGTATCAAGTAATCAAAAACTAATTCCAACAAAATCTTTAAATCTTCATAAATAAAAATAATAAATATCACGGGACAATTCACACCAATTGACCTAGTCCCAAAGTAAGCTTAGTAAAGCTTGTGTTATGGGTACTAAGCAACGGATAAATATAATTATATAGATATAGATACATACTTAAATACATATTAAACACCCAAGACCCATAAAGTAAATCATAAAGTAAAAGTTTTGTTATCTCGTGGGACTTTTAAAGAAATCTTTCTCAGAGTACCTATTGTCTATAATTTCAGTCAAATGGGACCGTGCACGACGGCAGCGCCACATAGCGGTGGCAACTTTGGGCATTATTGGGCATATGTCGTCACAACTCACAAGCGAAAAGTAATAACTCAAGTAAACATCGTAATACTTAAATAATCTCAATGGAATCTTACTTTACTTCTGTGCTATGGAAGTATACTGTAATTAGCAACGTTTCAGCATATTTAGAACAGTAACTGACAAAAAAACTGTGGTGACGCGCCTTTAGCCTATTTTCAGCTGATTGGCCGCAACCATACAATTTATTGCATAAACTTACCATAATTTCATCTACCGTATACGGGTTCCTTAGTTTCTTACTGTATTATTTTAAGGAAAGCATTAAGTACTTAACTTCATAAAATTTGGCATTCACGTCCTATGTAATTACAAAAATTGCTGTGGTAACTTTTACTGAAATACTGGAAATGACATTCAAATCATAAATACCTAGTAGCTCTTCACTATACAAGGTACTAAATATAATAGTATCTCTTCACTATACAAGGTACTAAATTAAATTTAGGACACTGTATAGTGAAGAGATACTACATTATGTATTAGCTGTGGCCGCTATAACAACAAATATTAATAAAATAAATATTTAAGGGGGGCTCCTATACAACAAACGTGTTTTTTTTTGCTTATGTCTAATGTTGAATGGATAATTGTACGGAACCCTTCGTGCGCGATGCCAACTCGCACTTGGCCGTTTTTTAAACTTTAATTATAAAAGAAGAAATAAAATAATTATATAAGAAAAAATAAAAATTGGCAATTTCTGTCACATCTATGTCTTAAACATCCTTGCTCGGTCACTGGACTCCGAATTAGGTCCGAGAAAAATCGCAGAAAAAAAACAGCGCTCCAGATCAAATGAGAGCCTGCAGCAGAGTACGTGCGAGTCAGAGGGATCCCGCCTCTCTCAATTACGCCGTAATCTGTAATTTTAATCGATGCGACCATAAAGTTGTATGCAATGATGAATGAAACTTTAAACATAGTGTTTGGCTCCATACAATGTAGTGGAAGTTATGGTTAAAACTTTAGTTCGCACCAAGGAAGGCGGTGGAATGTATTACTGGTTATTGTGTGCGTTTTCATATTGATAAATGTCTAATTAATTTTACTCGTATCTTGTAAGGCCCAACGTTCTAATATTAGGACATATGTCAATGCAAATGTCAACTTTTACTGATTAACATTAAGTTTCAAATTCCAATAATCGAAATTTCGACGTGGGTCTTACGAGATTAAAAACAAAAAAAAACCGGGTAGTTGGTAAACCGAGCGTGCTAAATCCAATTACACTATATGTAGATTCCTTGACCATTCCATACAAATAATTTGGGGTACACATTAAGTAACCTGTCTTATTTTTATTTTATTTTTAATTAATGAAACTACATATCCTAAACTTAAAATACTTACATAAAAACGTTATATAAGTATTTAAAGATTAGGATAGGTAGTTTTATTAATTTAATGCTTAATGTTATACATGTCATTTTATTTTAATAAATTATGCGTATCCTTAAATACATATTAAACAATAATTTGAACACTTGCATCTGTCAATAGTGTGATTGGATAATAAATTGAATAAGTACGATGCGGGTTCAAATCTTGGGTTATATTGAGCTAACGTTCTGCTAGTAAAAAAATAAGTAAGTAGCTCTATTTCTCTTCATTTCAGTAAGCTACGAAAAAATGTTTCTACTTGACGCTCTTGACTCTACGTCTATGAATAAATATCGTTTATTCAAGAAAGAATAACATTTTTATTCACGATGTCATTTCATCGTTACACTTTGAAATCGACCTAATATGCTAAACTTTTATGTCAGTCATAATTAAAAAAAAAACTAGAAAAATATGTATTTAAATGCTTTGGTAAAGCAAGCAGCAGAAAATTAAATTCAGTGCCGTTTCTCATCAATATAATAAATAATTACTAAAATCTTTGTCACTATTTAAAGATTAGGCACTATTTAAAGATTTGACGACCGGATGGCCGAGTGGTTAGAGAACCTGACTACGAAGCTTAAGGTCCCGGGTTCGAATCTATTTGTATGAATAATACGAATGTTTGTTCTCGGGTCTTGGACGTTTAATATGTATTTAAGTATGTATTTATCTATATAAGTATGTTTATCCGTTGCCTAGATTCCATAGTACAAGCTTTGCTTAGTTTGGGACTAGGTCAATTGGTGTCAAGTGTCCCATGATATTTTTTTTTTTTTTTTTTTTATTTAAATCTATGCTTAAGGAGCACTATCTGTCATCTTGTAATAATTAGCTTTATGATAATTTATTTATTTATTTGTTGCTGTTTAGTATTCAGTATTCAGTATTTATTTATTGCAACACCTTTTACAAAAAATTATAAAAAATGATGCCCTGTTGGGGCGCGGCAATTTAAAAATTAATTACATTAATTAACTTATACATAACATATTATGCTATTTTAACCTCATGTATTTTTTAGGAAGAGGTTTAAGGAACACTTATAAATTAACTTTATATAATTAAGGTATCTAAATAAACTACTTATACATTTATCTAGAAATAACATAAACTTAGAACTTATGTGGTATCACATTTATCTCACTGCCTATATATATTTTAGACGTATATTATATATACGATATAATAATGTATGTATTCGTAGATGTATTTCTGTTACGTTTTAATTTTCTGATCTACTTTTGATGCACCACCTGTTGTAAACTCATTGTAAACTAGTTCTTCCTTCTTTCTGTAAAAAAAAGGTTGCCTGGAAGAGATCGCTCTTAAGCGATAAGGCCGCCTATTGCTTACCTTGTAATTTTTCTCTGTGTATCTGTTTTATGTATCGCTTACTATTTCTGGTGTACAATAAGGAGTCTTTGTATTGTATTATATTGTATAATTACATGTCGTGCAACAGATGCATAAAATAAAATAAAACTCGCACATCAAATTCAAATTTGCAATCTCCGTTATCATTAGGCGCTTAATAACTCAATTATACATTTATTTTATTACCTTACTCTGTACATACATTTCGATTGCAACGCGTCTTAATAACTTAGTGCTGCGAATTTTTCCCGAACCGGTTTCCCGGTACCGACCGCTCGGTTCTGGTATCATTATCTCGCCGCTTGACAGGTGAATTCTTTTTTATCGGCGCATGTCTAAAACGGAGTAACGAAAGATGAAAATCGGAGGCTGCATTACCGAGAACACCCAGGAGCATCGGTACCGTAATGCGATTATAATTGTTATTACCTTCGTTTAAATTAATGAAGAATGCGTCTTGCGCTTTTAAGGAACCACTTGTTCTTAATTTTAAGACTTTAACGAACCTATATTACACGTAAAATTTTGTAACGTTTCTAATTATTATTCTGAAAAGGTAACATAAATATTCGTTGCGGCAAAAATGCATCCGAAAACATACATCATTTCATACGCGAATGTAAACCGAAAAATAATTCTATAAAGCAATCAGTTGGCGGTGTTATCGGCGCGTCGATCGCGCACAAAGCGCCGCGCCATCCATCCACTTCAAGCCAAATTTCTGCGCGGGCGCCGCGACAGCCTCCGGCGCACCGCCCCTCCCACGATCAAGGGCCATTTCCACCAAATCATTTCGGACCAGTTCCCTTCCGAGCGTTGACCCGCGCCCCAGGCGATGGAATTTGGGCCAATTTCGGACTGAAAATCGCACGTCGTACGTTGTTTTTGCGCACCGCATTATTATTATTAATTGGATCAACGGTTGCACCGTATCTCATTTTGCATCCTGGCTCGTTCGCATGCGCTCGCGTTGGGGAGGGAGGGACGTAGCTGACCGTCAACACGATTTAGCGGTGTTAAGTTGTGAGTTGGTACTACTTGGTACATGGTTGAATGATGTTGGGGGCTGGCTCTGGGTGTGGGACGAGGGTCGCGCGGTCTGTTTTATTTAGTTGGGTTGTTTGCGAATTCGGGCTTCGGGCAGCCGCAATTTCGGGAAAGGCCGGTGGTATGCAGTCGGCAACTCGTTTATATTAGCGTAATGAGGCCTGGAGAGGCGATGCCTTTTTGCGGTGTAATAAAGAGCTGCTCCCATGGGCTTTATAGAGGTATAAGGTATAGCGTGACAATGTGATGGATTTACAGGTTTCGTATCCATTACAACAACGGGTTGGGACTTGTTTGGTCTGGCGCCGCGTTAGACTAAAACCTCTTTATTATACTTTCATGAAAAAATGATTGATTACGCTACGCTAAGAGGTATCCTAGAGAAACATACCATGACACTTTCAAGATAAGAAATTTAACGTATATAAACATCAGCAAAATAAACATCAGCTTGCATAGGGTTGCCAGGCGTCCGGATAAAGCCGGACATAGTTAGGCTTTTTCAATGCTTGTCCGGCCAAATTAAACGGTGCCCGCCTGTCCGGCTTTTGTTAGGCTTTTTACAACTGACCAGTGACTATAAGTTCATAAAAATAAAAATTATAATAAACGTAGACATTACATACAAAGTTTTGTCATATAGATATACTCAGACACAACATCCCTACTTAATGTTATAAATGCAAAAGTAACTCAGTCTGTCTGTCTGTGTGTCGGTCTGCCTGCCTGTTACTTCTTCACGCTTAAACTACTGAAACGATTAAGATCAAATTTGGTATAAAGTTTATAACTCTGGGAAGTACATAGGCTACCATATATAACAAAAAAAAATTTTTTGACGCGTTCGAAGCTTCGGCATAAGCTAGTCCTTAATGACGGAGCGTCCGGCCTTTTTGTTCAAAAGTTCGGCCAAACTGGCTGGTCTGTCCGGCTATTGCGTTTGAGGACCTGGCAACCCTAAGCTTGCATCAGCAGATGTCAACGGAGTGACGACGTAAGTCCCAACTCTATGGTAGCATAACGCAACCGCGCGCAACACTAGGGTCAATGGTCATGCGTCAGTCGACGCAATTCTGTCATTCTGTTCACGAGCTCGTTTCTATTAGTTTTATTTTAATTTTATTCCTTTCAACCTTTGTTTTCAACAGGAGGTGTCGTGAATATAATTTGTTTTTTTGTTATCAGCGTTGAGGTGTCTAGTGACCATAGCCAAGTAATTTGAAAAGGATCATCCTAACTAGGCTCTCGAACAAAAGGCAAAAATGTTTTGAAATGTGATACCTGATTTAAAGTAAGTTAAATATTAATTTCCAGGAATACCTATGCACTGCAGAAGCATACATATAGGCCGAGATGTTAGATTAATCTCTTCTACTTTCTGCAACACGAGCAAAAAAAAAAGTTTTTTTAATGCAACGACAGATGATAAATCACTCCGTAGCATACCTAAAGCTCATTTATCTTGCTATTAAAGCACTAACTCAAGAACTAACTAACTTATCGGGCACTTAGACGACGGCCATTAGAAGAAAGACCGCTCAATTGTATAGTCGACCTGCATTAATATCTACCACAGCGAAGCGTGCAAAAATATCCGACGCGTCCTACCGACCCAAGAAATAGAGTCGTATCAGATATTTGACCATTGCTCAAAAAGTTGTCAATTTTCAGTAGACCACTTGAAAAAAATTAAGTATACCTATATATTTCCCGACGCTATTTCAACACAAAAACAAGTACCTAATATTGTGTTTAAATATATACAAAACCTTGTGGTAAAGGTGATAAAAAGTCAGATAATCTTTGTTGTTGGATCCAATAGAAAGTTTTGATGTAGTTACAAAATTACAATTTTTTCCTCACAAGATTTCTGTTGTATGATGTTTTAGGCAGTTTATGTTTTATGAGCTCGTCCTTAGGGTTAATAATTTCTTGACCAAACTGATTTCTTGACAATTTCATGACGGGACAACTTTTTGAGTAAAAAGTACTCATTTATGCACGTTTTGTTGTGTCAGATATTGGTGCTGGTCACTGTACCACGGTAGATATCGTCACTACTTTGAAAAAATCTCGTATCTAAAATCAATATGTCAACAAAATTTAATCTTGATGTAATGTCTATAAAGATCACTCAGAAAAATTATCTATTTTGAGCTACGAGTTTTTTTTAAAGTAGTGACGATATGCGAAATACTTTTTTGCAGATCAAATAAAAAACTGATGTAAAATGTGAGAGACTGACTATTGTATTTTAATGCTTCTCTACTTGTGATAACGTTTTAATGTACATTAGTATTAAAGTTTTGTTTCTGAGTATAATAGTATCCTTTCAGATGACTTGTAGATTAAATATAGAGCTAAAAAACAGCTCATACTAGCAGCTTAAACCTTCTATTAGTTAGATAATACTTTAGCATTTTAACATAAGTCAAACAGATTAGAAAGGCTAAGAATCAAAGACGCGTGAGTGCGATATATAAATATACTGAGTGGCAAAAAATCTGGCTCTCAAATGTATGCAGTAACAGGTAATTGTGGGCCAAACTTTATGTCGCTAAGTATATCTTAACGCGTGGGAATTAAGGCCCAAACCCTCTCATTCCGAGAGGAGGCCTGTGCCCAGCAGTGAGATAGGATGTTATCAATTATGATTACGATTTATACATAGCATGAGTCTCGAGTTTTTTTTTTTTTTATTATTCTTGCCACATTACGATAGATAAAAAACCGACCAACAGCGGGTCGACTCACGCACAGTGAAGAGTTCCGTATTGGTGCATACCGAGTTTATTTTTTTACAGTATTCTAGCACTAACGGTCTCTAAATTAAGCTGCGGACGAACGGAGGGACGGACATGGCGCAATTACAAGGGTTCCTTGTAAGACTACGGAACCCTAAAACCCAGAACCTCTGTCTTTTTTTTAATTACTTAAAGAGTTTTATTCTGTTAGTGTCTTTGTTAAATAAAATGCATGATTATTGTCAAAGCATTGCAAACGAACGAAGCATGTTCATATTACACCAAATCTTTTCTAAAACTATCACAGCGCCAAATTTAACGACGCTTAAATCATATTCACTTTTAAATAGAGATTCAGAGAAAGACGGAAAAAAGTCGCCTAAATTAGAAGACGTATTACTAAGGAGTTATTTTTGTGAAGATTTATTACGTCGCGATTAGATCTCTACTATAAATAATAACTATGTTGACTTTAATGTCTTAACTGAACAGAAAATAGCTATTAATATTAGTGTAAATCTGAGGGTTCGTTATGTTTCGGTGACATTTATTTTATTAAGTTGTGTTTTAGCTTTATGGATTAAGGGAGATGGATTTCAAAGTTAAGTCGTTATGATGTAACAAAAGCTCTACCGGAATCAAAATGAAGCAAAAATAAACGGTTTCGACAATTATTTCTATTTTTGTACCTAATTTCAGCAATTGCTTGTAAAAATGGTTTTTTTATATGTATTTACCTACATATTGTACCAAAATGATGAAATGAACTCACAAAATTACCTGCTTCCAAAACGGGTTTCCGTTTTTAAGGCCCTAGGTTAGGGACTTTTTAAAGTTTTCGATTTTTTAGTTACGTACTCGTATATAATAAATCCTTAGCTAGGTACGTACAGTCGCACAAACTGATTTATGTACCAGGGTGGAACCCCTTAATGATCAACTAGATTAAGACAAAAGTATGGGATGTCAATATGACATTGGTAGCACTAAGGTTCCACCCTGGTACATGTTTAATTTGTTCGACTTTACTAGGTAGAGAATTAACCCTAGTCATCCGTAACTCTAAGCTTTTTTTACAAACTAGCAACATTAATTAATTTTATGTAAATACTGGCCACACGCTAAACGCATTCTTCGACTCGCAGACCATTGGACCGTTACGATTTAAAAATCGAATAGCTCACACCCGACGCGCGCAGTTTTTGCAAATGGCGGCTGGCCGATTACAGAACAGACTCGCCACGAAAGCATTAGTTCTGACCGACGGACCTCAAAGGGTGGCCCTCAATTAACTTGTGTTTTTTTAAAACGTGGCAACGAAGAAAAGAATGACTTCGAGTTTTTTGATTAAACAACATAACACAAACAGCTAATCCAATGCAGATACAAGTCGAAATCGGTTAAAGTTAGGATGGAAAACACATCAAGCATTAGTAATTTAATTATTTATTAACGTTTCAAAATACGGTAACTTGAACTTCAGTCCATGAGAAACAAACCGTTTTTCGCAAAAAATATATCGATTATAAAACATTTAACAGTTAAGTAGTCATAATCTTCAAAACTTGCGAAGTCGTTTTCGATTGCGCGGGAGGGAGGGCGTTTTTTTTTAAATATCTCTTCGTTTAAATAACTTAGACTAAGTACGAGTATAAGCGAATCGTTAAGCGGTCTAGCAACATTGTAGTGTAGAAAAGTAAAAAACATTTTAAAATAATTATGCAATCACCGGAGACGATATGGTCGCGTGCGCACCTAAGATATGTAACCTACGAAGCCATGCATTATGCCAGGAATTTTTTGAAATATTACACATGCGAAGTTTCAAAACGGCCAAGTCTGAGCGCTTTCTAAAAGAGTTCCGACTTTAATATTTTTAATAATCTTAGATTTTGATTATTACCAAAAATTTTAAATAAAAATACTACCCTACGTAGGTACCAAATACTTAAAATACTTAATATTATAAATGTGAAAGTGTGTTTGTATGTTTGTGTGCGATGTGCCATTTTTACTGTGGTATTGCATTACAATGGGATTGGATAGCTTTTTAAAAGTAGCTCTTACGTTATGTTAAGATGCAACCGGGTGCAACTTATTTTGCTGACAAATATACACATGTCTATACAAACATACACAATACACGCACTCATATACCAAATATTAATTTACCATAGAATCTCAAAAGCTATGAAAAAATATTTATAAAAAAATCAAAACCAAACACCTAAAAAACTTTAAAGAAAAAGTCAAACAAAAAATAGGTCTAGTAATCTAGTACTCTAAGTAACTTTAAGTTCAACAGTCGAGCGCTACTACTTGGAATTTTTAAGCCGGGCACAATTTTGAATGGGTCCGGACTCTTGATCATACTTGTTTTTTTATGGTATAGGGGGCAAACGAGCAGGCCCTATAGTGTGGGGGGTATCGTTAGATACTAAGAATAATAATTCGTTTTCATAGATTTTTTATTCGTAGGTTAGAAAGATATTTTAAAATTTCGATTCAGTGATCTGTTTGCGAAATATTCAACTTAAAAGTGCAAAATTTCATTAAAATCGAGCGTCCCCCCTCCTCTAAATTCTTAACTGTTAGGTGGAAAAAGTTGAAAAAATTCAGCATGGTGTGTTTGTTTGTTTGTTTAAGTATACTCTTTATTGTACAAAAAGGAAAAACAAAAAGGTAACATGGTAAGTAAATACATCAAATTTAAAAGGAAAATTATAACTAGCCGTTATCTTAGCCAGATTGCTTGAGAATTATTAATAGTATTATTAGAGTAAATAGCAGCCTAAGGTATAAAATATACCTAAACTTGGAAGATTCCGTACACAATACGAAATCCTTCGAAAAGTATTACTTGATTTTTTCGTAATGACTACGGAACCCTATCTTGGGCATGTCCGAAACGCTCTTGGCCAGTTTTTATGTAAAGTTAGTAGTAGTTAGTATTAATTTTTTTATTGCGAAAAAATTCAAAGTTATGTCGAAAGCCATGAACGAACGCTTTGTAAACGAAGTTATGGGCTCATGGGCAAGAGCATGTAGGTACAACATACATAGTTTAATGTACCTAATCCAATTCAACTAGCGAATCGAATTCGAAGCCAAAGTAAAGACAAGTACACACATCTACTTATTTGACTACTGACCCGATTCTCTGCTCCATAACAAGTCGCACATTTTTCGACTGCCAGTATTATTCGTATCTCATTCATAGATCGCTAGCTAGGAATCCGCCCGCGGCGTCGCTTCTGATACGATCGCCCGCTAACTGATTTAATTGGTTTGAGGCGAGACGAATCTGTGACTTAGATGTAACATGGTTGACGGGAAAGTCTCCCGAATAAGTTATGGACAAGTAACCATATTTCTTTAAGCAGTTAACTATTATGGATGCCCCAACATGGCTATCGGCACCAAGCCAAGGCGGAGAAACCCGGGTGGTCGCGTTGTCTAGCGACTGGCCAAATATAAATAAATATGTAGACAGGGCGAGTTGGAAATCCAGGGTGGAGTACCGAAGTTTTCCCAGCAGTAGAATGAGCTAATAAAAAAAAAGTGATTCCACGCCACGTATCCGAAAACACCTTCAAGGTGGACTGATGACTGACAAAAATCGCAGGTCCGATTTTTTAAATTATGATATTGCTCAATTCTCTGTCATCCATACTTCCATACTAATATTATACTTAAATGCGAAAGTGTGTTTGTATGTTTGTCCGTCTTTCACGCCGTATCGGAGCGACGAATCGACGTGATTTTTGGCATAGAGATAGTTTATGGGCCTGAGAGTAGCATAGGCTACTTTTTATCCCGGAAAAATGCAGTTCCCGAGGGAACAGCGCGCGATAACCGAATACCACGCGGGCGGAGCCGCGGGCAAAAGCTAGTATTTAGTATAAGTATAAGTAGTTCTTCGATAATTGTATCGTCGTACACAGATCACGGATATCGAAGAACTCTGACGCTGTTCCCCAAGACACATTTCATTATCTAGTTCGGTGGTCGGAATGTAAGACTAATATTCCTTGGCTGTACTTTCATTTAATTTTCATAACGTATTGTAATGTATTTGGACCTTTAGTCTGAGTATGCAAATACGTTACGACAGAGGGCAGTGCTTTCATCTTGCGAGCTCGCATTTTAGTCCGTTTTTATGTTCGCTAGAAAATTGAATGGGAGACAGGTATGCTTCGCTACAGAAGTGTGCGAAATATTAAATTAAAGAATTAAAAAACCCGACTGCCTTAAAAGAACTTTAAATTAAAACTTAAAGGATAAACATGTGTAGGTTGTCTTGAATTCTGTTAAGTAACTTAAAATTCAACAGTCGGGACCTGTTTAAGACGTTTTTGCTCTCAACAAAATTCTAGATCAGGGTAAAAACTACCCAGCCTGGTACCCTACTAATGGCAAAAATTAGACCTATACGTTACTTATTTTAAATAGGTTCACATACGTACTTTCTATCTACCCTTCTGGCATTTTCTGTTTCATTCACTTACTCCCTTTATGTACTTACAGAGATTTTCGAAAAAGTTCATATCCTACCGAACTAACAAGAAATACACCAAGCATACATGAGTTGAGTAGTAACTACAAACCATAATGAACGCGATTTACAGCTCCGCACCGACGCGCCATAAAATGCGACAGAAGACACTGGGGTCCAAACTTTAATTAACACAAACAGAACGCTTATTCCTGTCACAATATCCAAACGCAGTCAAATTTAACATACTATTTATAAGAAACCTGTACCATAATGTTCCATATCAAATGTCCTTTAACAACTTAATAAAATCCCAGCAAGCCCACCCTGTGGCGGCCCACGTTACGATTATGACTCAGGTCTGACTCATACTCCGGTGTAATCTCATCATCATCATCATCCCAGCCTATATACGTCCCACTGCTGGGCACAGACCTCCTCTCAGAATAGAGGGCTTGGGCCATAGTTCCCACGCGGGCCCATTGCGAATTGGGAACTTTCCCGACGATGTTTTCCTTCACCGCAAAGCTCGTGGTAAATTTCAAATGTAATTCCGCACATGAAAAATAAAAATCTAAAAATAAATAAATCTACTTACTTAGATAATGATAAGGGTTATCTTTAACTCTCACTTGAGATTGATGAGTACAGTGCTTCTAGTCTTAATACCTGTGACAATTTCCGTGTTCTGAATAAACATGAATAAAAATAGTAGATTATACAATAAGAACATAAAGCGAGCCATTTTACCCGAGGCGTTTATATAGCCACCCGAGCCGAAATTCCCAGGCATATCGTGAAATGGCGCCATTTCATGCCAAAAGCCTAAAAGTTGGCCAGGCATATCACGATGTGCCTGAGAAACAATACAGCAGATCGACTAAAGCAACGCATTCGTCGATATTCCTAGGTAGCTCTATACCGGGCACATCGTGATATGCCGAAAGAAAGAAAAATTTAGGTACGATGAGCGAAGCGAGGAGTGGTTAGTATGAATTGTTATTGTGACCACAACGCACGAGCCGAGCGAGCGAAGCGAACGTGCCGCGGCAGCGGCCGGCGAAGTGCCAGAACCAATCTGCCGTAGTATAACTAAAATGCCGTTAACTGACATCGGGGCGATTTTCAACTTTGGATGGTAAGTAATAACTGTACCGTCCAAAGTTGAAAATCGCCCGAATGTCAGTTAACGGCATTTTAGTTATACTACGGCAGCGATATGGCGGCTTTTCAAGATATGCCTAGGAATTTCGTGATTTGGCGAATTTTACGATTGGCCGCCGACATCTACTTATAATGATAAGTAGAACTGAAGTTGTAGCAATTGTGTGCGCGAGAGTCCGCGCAATGGCTGCGCCTGCGCCGCCACGCGCTCTGGTCCACTGACCGCTACCCAGACGCGGTACAGCCGGCAAAACCCACCGTTCAAGAAAAGTCTGTTAATACTGGTAAAAAACATTTTACGTAGATTTTTTTTATACATTCAGAGGGGGTTTTATAACTGATATTGTTATGCAGGTTTTATTACTCGTACTTAAGTTTGTACGCGATTGAGGTGATTGACAGGCTTAGGCAGGTATCTATTTTTATTTCTCTTCAGCATATCCTATAAAGGTCAGTTCACACCCGGACACGACGCAACGCGACGCTGCATTTTTCATTGAGACATTGTCTCTGTCATTGACAATGTTTAGTACGTATTCTCTCTATGTCCTAACCTAACAAACAAAAAGTTGGAAAACCCCCGACTTTGTCACTTCAAAGTTCAATATATCAAAAACAGCTGAACCGATTTTGATAAAAGATGCCTAAGAACCATCGCTAGAAAACCTGCTTTCAATAAAAAAACGCATTCAAATCGGCCCACCTGTTTAGAGCTACAGTGTCACAGACAGACAGACACACAGACATACAGACACACATAGCGGTTAAACCCATCTTTTTGCGTCGGGGGTTAAAAATACAGCGTCCCTTCGGCTGTCAGAGTTTACAAATACTTAAACTTAATAAGAAAAAAGTATAAAATTTTCTTTGAATTAAAATTAAAATAATGGAAGCAATGCCGCAGCAGTGTACCTGTCCACGTTCTAGATACCGTAACAATATTTAAAACCAAATATGTAAGTATAAAAACTACACCATTTTTGCCGACCCTCCTCGTCGCTCAGATCACAGCCTAGCGTAATGAATAATATTTTTTGTTTGTCTATACGCCGCACCGAGCTATACCTCTGCGGTTAATCACTCACCGGCCGACCACCTTAGCTTACCATCCATTATACGACCATACACTCTTAATAAGAAGGAACAAGGGTTAGTTCTCTTTGACTATTGATTTTGAAGATGGCAAAGGTATTTGGGGGAGGGGAAGTGCAGGCTAAGAGGTTCAGGCCGACAAATGTAGCGCTGTCGTTGTCAAACTCGGTTTAAACTTGAGTATTGCAGACTTTATTGAGGTAAGATGGCGCACTTGTTGAAAAAAACGCTGTTAACCAGAGCGACTGCTTTTAGTGTCGATTTTAAAATTGACACGTTTCTATAACTTGTGATTCGATTTTACTACTCAATTGATGTATTTTGTCAATAGCGTGCCGTATCGCGTCGTATCGCGTCTTGGTGAGAGCTATGCTCATGAGCATAGACACTTCGACTTTGACTTTGAGTGAGTATTAGTTACGGGTGGCTACGGTTTGAATTTAAAGCTTTGCTGAAGTTCAAAAAATCTAATTAACATTAATAGTATTCATTTAGTTGCTGTCGTATAGTCGTGTTTTGGTGAATGATGATTATTCAAATTAATTGCTTTAAGCTAAATAGATTATCCTAAATCCTTGGATTCAATAAATTATTTACTTTTATACACACACACATTATGATAATGAAATTTTAATTTTATTCCCATGTTTTACTGTTTATTATTGTCATTATTATTTTTAAGTTTAGTTCTAATTTGACATTGTAGTTTTACTTATAGTTGACATTTACTTTAAGCACATCTATCTTAAAACTATATTTTTTCTCTTACGACTTCGTAAGTACCCGCTCGATTAAGTGGGCGTTTCTTACGAGTGAACTTACTGCTCAATAAAAGTTATTCGTCGTTATAAAAATCTAACTTACAGTAATAGATATATCTCTAAGCATCCAATCCTACAAATCATTTAATGATTCTATCTACCAAATGAATAAACATTTACTTAATCTATCGTTGCGTAAAGTTATATACCTAAACTCAAATAAAGTTGTAGTTGCGATGTTTCAGTCACACTAAATTGATTTTTACTAATTCCTAATAAAAATGAATTTTTGAATTTATTTATGTATATTTTTAATTTCATGCATGCATAAAATGTATCAGCTTTAACAGACTTTTTGGAAAGTCGATAACGAAATACTTACAGACAGGTACTTAGGTACCTACACTATCTACATAGTGGTGACATAAAGCTCTCATCGCGCGATCACAACTCGAGTTTCGCCAGTTTTATTATACACTAGCCGTAGCCCGCTACTTTGTCCGCGAAGAATTCGTTTATCACAACGAACAATAAATTTTTTGGGGTAAAAGATATCCTATTATTTATTATGGTCTTCTTGCTTACTCACTTACTACACTGGTTCAGTGACCCGAAGTAGATCTTGGCCTCCGATACAATTCGACGCTTCATGGGCTTTATGGTCATCTAATGCACACAAAATTGTAATGTATACAAGATTTTATGACAATCGGTTCTGTCTGTAGTTACCTAAGGCTTAAAAGCGGACCAAATAAACTCACCATCGCAAATATAATAATACAGTAAGGATTGTCGTGGAATGCGACAATTTGTACCATTAACATGAATACAAGTATTTCGACAACTATGTATACCTTCTTCTTTGATTTTTTTGCATCCAAATCCAAAGACCTTTTCTAATTATGGAGGACCACGATACAAGGCAAACCAACTTTTATTCCAAGGGCGCCACGGTTTATATTCCTGTATGTATGTATAAAATCGAACATAGCAACAGTCGGTCGCTCGCGTTTCGATAATATCGTTTTTAATCGCCATTTTGTTTTTTCATTAACCGCCTGCGCATTCTTGCGTTTTCCGTTTAAAAAAACTTTCTCGTTTTTATCTGTAAATTTGCATACTGGCTGCAATTGATATTTATTCATGGGCTCTTCTGTTACCTTATTAGATGGTGCAATTTAATAAGTTACCAGCTTTACAATTTCTTAGCTCGCGAAAGTATTTCGAGTCGATTTGAATTTTCAAAATGTTTACTTTATTTTTTCGCATGATGGTTTCAAACTTTATTTTTTCCCTTGATGGTTTCCAAATACTTATCGTCATCTTCATTTACGTTTTATGAAGAACATTCTGTGCCAAATTTCATGGCTCTAAACTTAGGGCCGCTTGCTTTAACTAGGTATATTTGTGATTATGTCTAGCAGTTTTAACGTAACAGACTAACAAACACAGACACACACAACCATTCTAACCAACACACACATGCGCGTACACACATAACTTCTTCCCACTATCCCACTAATATAATAAATGCGAAAGTTTGTAAGTCTGTTTGATTGTTTGTTACTTCATCACGTTTAAGCCACTGAACTGATTTAGATGAAATTCGGTATACAGATAGTTTGAGTCCCGGGGAAGGACATAGGACAGTTTTTATCCCGGAAAATTAAGTAGTTCCCGCGGAGCATAGCATTTAATAATATTAGTAGAATACAAAAATATTTTATTACAATAACGGGTTTCTTGGCAGGCGAAATATCGCTAGGTGGCGTTAGTATCGTGAGGTTTGTTTGACGTTACAGTCTTGCTTGCGATTGGCTCATTTAGTTAGGTACTTAACCAATCACGAAAGGGATACAAATGTCAAATTGTCTAAACGAATCTCACGATACTATAGTGCCAACTAGTCTGTCACACCCTTATTCTTAATTCTTTACAAAAAAAGAGTATTTAAGCGAATGATTAAACGGTTACAGAAATAGCTAAAAGCATTTGTTTAGTGCAGGGACTAATCCAAGCGACACCGCATTAATGACTTCCTAAATAAACTCGATACATCAGGCGGTTTACTGCGTGCCCCGAACACACTTAAACGTCGTTTAAACTGCAAGAGTGCCCGCAGTCCTTTTGTTCTATAGATTTATGGCTACAATAGGAGCCTTCGGATTTAAACATTTTTTAAATGCCTTTCGAATGGAATTTGTACCAATTCTATTGTTAGCATGTACAATACTCTACTTTAGTTAGTTTACGGAGTAAATAGTATAAAATAAACTTACAAAGGAGTCGAGATCGTACTAAACTGGTGGGCAAGGCTCCGAACCGGTTTATAAAATAGCGGTAAATACCGGTTTATTTCGGTTTTACTCCGAACTTTCATAAGAACGCGAACGTTTTTAAGAACTTAACTATAACCTAAATAAACCGGCTTATTCGACGAGTGACAGCTGGCCGGCCGGCGGCGGGCGGCAACGTTTATCCTGCGCTGGAATAAACCGGTTTTTATTGTTCTAAACCGGTTAATCTGACAAGAACTTTATGGAAATGTTCCCTTAAAAACCGGTTTAAAAATAACGGTTTCGCGAACGAAACCAAAATAAAAAGGTTTTGCGCCAAGTACATGATAACGGTTTGGAAATTTAACCGGTATCCGAGCCTTGCTGAGTTCGTGAATTATAAATATTTTTGAGATGTCAAGTCTTCTTTACTTTATTAGGGATGTCATGCAGTTTCGTAACCGTAACCAAAATAATCGGATATCCGAAAAAAATCACAATACAAACGCGTCAACGCAATACGGACGCGAGATACATGGCTGCTACTCGTATACAACACAATGCAGGTGGTATAGGACCTTGTGCAAGGTCCGCACGGATTGCTACCACCATCTTGCTGCGAAGCAGCAGTGCTTGCACCGTTGTGTTTCGGCGTAGAGAGTAAGAGAGCCGGTGAAATTACTGGCACTTGAGGTATCCCATCTTAGGCCTCTAGGTTGGCAACGCATCTCTGCAATCCCCCTGGTGTTGCAGGTGCCTATGGGTGGTGGTGATCTCTTACCATCAGGAGACCCACTTGCTCGTTTCCCATCCAGTCGAATAAAAAAATGTATTTAGGCTCTTAAATGATACATAATATAAGTTCGTTTCTTTAATTTTTAGTCAATAAAGTGTAGTTTGTATCAAATACAAAAGCATGCCTGCCAATAAATAATTTAGCTTAAACGATAGATTTATTTAACTTGCAATGTATGTTTGTTTGTTTAGTCCAAATCTTGCACGTCAAGTTTTACCTACTTCTTCGATCGATATCTTGGATTTGCTACAGATCTTGTATTTTAACAAGTGTATTTGTATTGAAAATTAAAATTTTACAATAACTTATTTAGATACCAAACTCTGCCAATTCCTGTTAAAATTGGTCCATTTCTGTAAAAGATACTCGTGACAATTCCGCAGTGACGATATTAGAATTTCGAAAAAATATATTTTTCAATCATCGGAAAACCGTTGAAAAATGGTTTCTTCCGGTGCCGGTTCCGGAAATAGCGGGCCGAGTCACAAATCCCGGAGTTCTTTCACCCCGCGCAACTGCCAAACTGGAGATATTTTTAAACCGACTGCTTTTATTCCGTGGGTACCTATTTCTCCTCTCAAGGAAATGGGTTTTCTTGGATTTGATCATTAGAAAAATCAGAGGCGTCATTGTACAACGTAGTTGGAATTACAATCGTTTTCACCACTTCAATCCGTCACGCGTTAAAATTTAGAAGATTATCCATAGCCTTGGAAGGAAAATACTTCACAATGTATAAAAGTATTTGTCACAGAAAAATACTGAGGGATTAGAAAATATTCCTTTAAATAACATCACCGACACCGTTGTCAATATGACTGATAACTATCGTATAGTACCTGAGTGTGAAGAATGTTGCAATATAAAACGTAGAAGTGCTGCCCTCGCGCCAGGTTTTTTATATTCCTGGTCAGCCTTTACAATGTCATTAATGTCTTACTTTGACAAAGTCACGCGTCTTCGTGGATGGCACTAGGTAAATAATAGTCAATTGAATTGGCAAATAATAATGATGACGTCCTCCATGTTGTGTCTAGCTACATATTACTATCGAAATTAATAGGTACCTACTCATATTATCATTCATGCTCAATGGTTATTAGTTATCCGCAAAAACCACAAATTTACTGAAATACTTAATAATGACATCCGTTTTCCTACAATAATAAGGCAAGGAAGTTCATTAATGCTTTTGCAAATATCGATTATTTTATTTAAAAAATTTGTAAAAAAATGTAAGCAAAATGTTGCTGTCAGCGTAAAGTTCGGAACGGAAATAAGGGAACGCAAACGGCGTATTTTTATGCGCAGACGACGCGTATTTTATAAATTCGTAGTAGGTACATGATGAAAAGTATCAAAAACGCTATATGTACCATCAGCAAAATATATGGTCTACCACCCTAAGTTGACAATCGTTAGCATGTCAAAAAACAACGATACCAATAGACGTAGTGTCTGTCAGCATGAAAGTTCGACTTTAGCAACATATTAATTTGATAGGAACTTGTTTAAAAATTAATAGACCACTTATTTGGCTGACGGTACATACTTAAGTGGCTGAATATCGTTTAAAGCGCCGAAACGCGCGCGGAAATGTAAAACACACTAGTGATCTATTTGAAATGTCATTGTGAAATCTCTGAATTTGATAAGGATCAAAGCACCCTTTACTGGAGACGTGCTGATAAGCCTTTACGTGTGATTGAACTACAACAACAAACTAATTTAGTAACTTTTATATATAGATAATTTTAGGAGGAAGGTATCGTTACAAATTGCTTTGTTAATTAGGTAACTACTGAGTGCCATAATAAATAATCTGCTGTCATACGGAAAAATACGTATAATTCAGATTTTCTTTACTTACTGATTCCAAACAGTTACTCAATTTTGAAAAAAAAACAGTAAGTAGTATCTTTTTTCGTATGACGCCATGCCAAATAGTCATTTATGTATCCCATTTAGAATCGGAAGAAGAATGGATATTACATGAGAACATGCATTTCTCTCACAGATGCCGACAACTGTCATCCATCATAGACCACAGTAGCGTAACAACTCGATTACCAACAAATTGCCTAAACTGTTTACATGACATCAGCGTTGACAAGGATAGCAAAATGGCACTAAATTTCCGACGGCATTCTAACTCACGATTCTCATTCTCCGGGTTGCATAACGACAGGGTCTCCACGCATCCAGGTAAATCAAGTTCACTGTCACCCGTCACCAAAGAATCCTGCATCAAAAACCGGCCGTTGCAAAAAATGCTCGCTTTAGGCATTCCATCCTGCAACACTGACGTAACCTAACCACCAAATAAGGGCTTCGTAATTCTCATTATCGCTTATTTCCATTAAAAGTACTTTAATTAACCACCCTGAAAGCAGAGCGACAGTAATTGGGGACTTGATATTGTTTCAAAAAAGCAGCACCGCTTTTAATGTAATGACTGACGGGGTATTCCGGTTGGACCCCGCGGGAACGCTATGGAAAAGCTTCAGAAGAAAACTAAGATTGAAAAAAAAATCAAACCATGCCTTGATCATTATTTTGTTTTGATCAGCGATGGCAGCAGTTTAAAATTTGCATGAACAGTTAATAATTAAAATTATTTGGTTAATTATATCTTGTCTTTATCCATCGTGCCGAATGACTTTTTTGGGTAATTTTGGATTAATACCCTATCGTAAAAGATGATCGGAACTAGTAACAACAAAAAATTGGCAAATGACAAAATAGTTAATTACGCGCGACCGTGGCACGTAGGGCGTCCAATGAGTTAATTACATTATGCAATAATGACGGCAAGAGTTGGGGTAGACCAAGGACAGTCTAACTTTACATTCACCCGCAATTGTACTATAGACATTCGTCGGCTCTTACCCTAAAAATTACATTCTTGATTATCACAAGTTTACAATATCGGTTCTGTGTGCTACTACTACATATAAGAAAGTTTTTCACCTAGTTTATTTTACCTAGCTTTTAGTGGAAGAACATTCCCAACTAGCACACAAGCGCTATAAGAAGCTGAATAGTAGCCGGATAAAGGATTTTCCTAACGCCCACAGCTCCTTTAGTACAAAAACTAAGAAATGTAGTAATTCTACTATAAGCGTCTACTTACAGCTTATCCAGCTTATAGCCCTACAATTGGCCTACACTGAACACTGTCCGAAAAGGTAAGTTATTAAGTCAGTGACAACAAATTTTTGCATGACATACGATAAAATTCGAATTCCGTTTAGTATTTCGCCCAACCCATTTATTGCTCGAAAGCACAGCAACAAAACCTCCGAAGAACCAGACTGGAACAGGCCTTAAAAAACTTTTTGAAAAGCGGCAGGTTGGCTCAGTTGATACCAGTTTTCGGGCAGGGTCAATAACCAGGGCACGTATTCAGAGCTACCTGCGCGGGCCTACGCGCATTACCCACTTAGGTACTTATATGTGCGAATATGGTCGCCATCTTGCAATTTTCGAAGGGATATTTCTCTTTTGTTTTGGCGGGATTTTTTCCCGCTCTTGATGAGATGTGAGAGTGGAGTTGAATGCTCGGTATCACTGTGTCGGATCGGTTTTTCGGTATATTTAATTTATCATTATCTTTCCTTTTGGCTTTGCCGTCGTCGGGTAAAAATTAAACTAGGTAGTTTGCTAATGTTGTTCGGAGCTCGAAATAAAAGACAAAAAAGAAAAAGCAAGAAAGAGTTTATTTTTCTTTCTCACGGTATAAAAACGAAGAAAACTGACCAGAACTGAGCTACATTAACATTTATGGTATTTATGGTTGTACTGACGCATTTTAAATCGACTTGAAATAAGGAGGAGGTTCTCATTTCGTCTGTATGTTTTTGTGTGTTTGTTACGCGATAACTACGCCAATTGTGGGCCGAGTTTCAAAATTCTTTTTTGTTTAAAGGACATACTTTTGAGGTAGTCCCATTGTCACCAAGTTAGGATCTGATGATGGGAACTTAGAGAAATCGAGGGCAACCCTCAAATTTTAAGAGCACACCTATAGCGATTTTGGCATTTTTAACACCAAGTCAAGTACTTACATTCAGAAAGTATTATTTGGTGAACTGGACCTGATACAGAAGACCTAGGTACGGTACTCTGTTATAAAATAATATAACTATGCCGTGTTTGAGCTTAATGGATTCTTGTCAGATGTACTTTGGCTACAAATCATTAAAAACCATGAAAAAAAAACTTTTTTATCAATAAATGGAACCGACTTCAAAAACCTTGAAAATAATTTTCTACTACTTTGAAGTCGGTGCCTCAGCACGAGCCAGCAGGAGTGGAACTATAATCGTCTACCTCACCTACATACTATATATTGGGCTTCAATCACTCCTGCTGGCTCGTGCTGAAGCACCGACTTCAGGTTTTTGAAGTCAGGTCCATTTTTTGTTAAAAAGTTTTTACATTCGAATAATCAAATATCATTAGTGACACACAGTTTAGAGACATAGTAAACAAATAGACCGCGTGAATTGCTCGTGGAATATGATCGGTGCTTTAGCAATTTTTAAAATAATTGCAGTTATTTTGTAAGAAGCGGTAACGTCTCTGGAACTTTCACGAGTTGTTTTTCACTTAATTTTTATTCCGGGAAAGTACAAAGTTTTGCAAGACGCAGTCGAAGCTGCGGTTAAGGGCTCAATTATTAGCTGCAATAAGTGTTCGTATTAAGTGTATCCAGAATGTCACATTAACGATAGACGATACTCCCCCTTTCCGTTCAATTTATTCGAATAAACTTTAAACGTATCGCCGCAAAATTTGAGTTAAATCTAGCATTTAAAGGTCGCTATGATTTGAAGATTTTTTTGGGTATGTAGAAAAACCAGATTTTTTGTAAGATCCATAAAATATACAACAAATTAAGTCGTGATGCGATGCAAATTATAGTTAGGTAAGTAATAAATCGCGCTCGTGATGATTTCGAATATTGATCATTGTAGCCAAATGGTTGTCTGGAAGAGATCGCTGTTAAGCGATAAGACCGCCTATTGTCTACCCTGGATTTGGGTCAATGTAATTTTTTTTGTTCTGATTTATGGTGTGCAATAAAAATATTGTATTGTATTGTAGGTACAGTCGACGTCATAAATAAGTGATCATTTCTGTACCTTGTCGCTTTCACTCGTTACACTATTTCGTATAACTTTTCAAACATGAAGTTAAAGGGGCAAGGTACAAAAGTGATAACTTATTTATGACGTTGACTGTACTTGGCGACATTGTGATTACTTTATTTAAATCAAAGCGACTCCTAAAGCTTCGTACTGTTTATAGTTACGTAGTATTTATTAATAAGTGAACGAGACAAGACTTGTGGAATTCATACAAACTTGAACCTCCCTAGTAAGCATAGAGATAGACAAATACGACACGCGCACCTTTGCGACAAAACTGTGACATCTGTAAAATCGCAACATTGGAGATAACACAGTTAAGGTGCGACATATCTTTTGACGAATGACTTATGAAATCGCTATGAGTAGTGAAATCTTGTCCCATCTAAGTCGCGTCACTGGCATATTGCTCGAACAAAGCTCTTTAACTTGTCATACGGAAACTTGACAGCTTATTGAATCTCGTCCTACATAAGATACCATTACTGGTCACTGTCCAACTGGTGCGCACAGCGGTAGCGCAACGATTTATACTGCCTAACGTAAAGTAAAAGCCGTGGTGGCCTAGTGGTTTGACCTATCGCCTCTCAAGCAGAGGGTCGTGGGTTCAAACCCCGGCTCGCACCTCTGAGTTTTTCGAAATTCATGTGCGGAATTAAATTTGAAATTTACCACGAGCTTTGCGGTGAAGGAAAACATCGTGAGGAAACCTGCACAAACCTGCGAAGCAATTCAATGGTGCGTGTGAAGTTGCCAATCCGCACTGGGCCCGCGTGGGAACTATGGCCCAAGCCCTCTTGTTCTGAGAGGAGGCCTGTGCCCAGCAGTGGGACGTGTATAGGCTGGGATGATGAACGTAAAGTAATGATTTTTTAAGACCACCCCGGTAATTTACTAACCACAAAATTTATTGACAATAACAAACGTTTTTAGACCGCGCGAAATTTACATACGAATGCAACAAAACGAAAAACATTTAAAATTGTCACCGGAATCCTGTTTTACAGTGCACTCAAACTTAAACCTTCGTCCGACCTCTCTAAAACGTTTGTTGATCAGCATGTATTTGGCTACGTTATAACTGATGTATGTATAGTACAGGAGGTTCAAGGAACCACTCCTACGCCTAATCTAGTGTTTTTTGTAGCGTATTAATGATGAATCGAGTGCTGTGGTGGGTGAAGCCGACGAATTGGCCTTTGTTGGCATTTCTAATGCTTTATACTAGCGTTTGCTTCTGATTTACCTGCTAGTATGAGACAGATAATATATGTATATGTGTGTCTTCTGTGTTAGTGAATAAATGTCTTCTTTCTTTCTTTTTTTCTTTAGATAATGGATCAAAAATTTGGACCGTATTGATATTTAAGTGGAAGTTATCATTATTCCAAGCTATTTTACATTCAAATCAATTTCATTTCATATTTCTAGGTTAAATGTACAGTTGTGTTTCGGCGTGGAGAGTAAGACAGCCGGTGAAATAACTGGCACTTGAGGTATCCCTTGAGTGGCAATGGGCAGGCCACATCGCTCGAAGAACAGATAACCGTTGGGGGAGAAAAGTCCTCGAGTGGCGACCACGAACCGGAAGACGAAGCGTTGGCAGGCCTCCCACCAGGTGGACTGACGACATCGTGTGAGTGGCGGGCGGGGGGCGTTTGTCCAGCAGTGGACGTCTTCCGGCTGATGATGAGGTATCCCATCTTAGGCCTCTAGGTTGACAACGTATCTGCAATACCCCTGGTGTTGCAGATATTTATGGGCGGTGGTGATCTCTTACCATCAGGAGACCAACATGCTCGTTTGCCATCCACCCCTAACGCAGTGACCGTAGCTCGAATCTTAAACGGGTGAACGGATTTGAATGCGGTTTTTAGGGTTCCGGAGCCAAAATGGCAAAAATATAGTTTCGTCAAATGTCACAGGAATTTTACTCGAAAACAACAAGATGCGGAGTACAGATGTCTTGTCAAAGCCGCTATTTAGTTTTGTAGTTAAATTACAAAAATAAATATTTATAGGGGGGGCACTCCATACACGTAACAGATATGGATTTTTTTTTAACTCGCATCAACGTGTGGCACATAGTTCGACAGCTCACTTTTTTGATTAAGTGAAGATTTCCGGAAATAATTGCTCCCAAAGGAGCAAAAATTGTGTCCCCCCCCCTCTATCTTGTAAACCGTTTGTCCAAAAAATTATGGAAAGGTAACGCTTAATAAATACTTTCAACGAAAATTGGTTTTAACATGATCGGATATACTTATCGTTTTTGAGTTATTGCCAAAAAACTGCGTTTCCCAACAAAAGGACGTAAGTGCCGTGAAGATACGCTCTTTTTCTGGTAATAGATTTTATGACTGTAGTAAGCATAATAGGCACATAATATTACTTGATTTTTTTCGTAATGGCTACGGAACCCTATCTTGGGCATGTCCGACACGCTCTTGGCCAGTTTTTTATTTAAAAGCAGGGTTTCCAGCAATGGTTTTTAGACATGTTTTATCGAAATCGGTTCAGCCTTTTTTGAGATATTGAACTTTGAAGTGACAATTTCGGAGGGTTTCCAACTTTTTGTGGCTTAGGTTATAAAATATTAATACTGTATATTACTTATACTATAACAAAGGGAAGAAGGAAAATAAATAGGATATTTCAAACGAAACACCAAAGATTATAAATAAACAAACATTCAATCTTCAGAAGCTAATCGTAAATATGTGAGAAATCGGCTTGATGTTAGGGTACACACTTTTGGAACTAACTCAAGACGGACAGACACGGCCACGACATCGTTACTTGTAAGATTAGAAGCGATAAATAAAGTAGATCAGGCGGCAAAAAGTGGACAAAAAATATCGAGCGCCTTACAGCTCTTTATGAGATGAGTAACCGTTTGCATACTTATATTTCTTTATTCTTTGTATTATTTTGAGTGAGTGTGGATGGCAAATATGAAAGCTTTTACCCGCGGTTCTGCAAGTGTGAAAGAAAGTCAAGAAACAAACTAAAACAAAAACGCTAATTAAACGCTAATTAAAGCTCGGTCGCCCAGGTACTTTAATCAATAAACTAAAATTCAGAGTTTGTTAACTTTCTAACCAAATTATAATTGCCAGCAATGTACAGCAAAGTAATTGACAAGTAAGTGTAAATGACAGCCGACAGATAATTATTAATTAAATTAATGTCACGGCTACGTCACAGAAATATGTTACTTTAACATCCCTTCAAAAAGCCTGGCTTCCGGTAACACACTGTATAAGAGGGAAAAATGAGCATGCGGATCACCTGATGGAAAGCAATCACACAGCACAGCAAAAAACACCACAAAGAAAACAAACAACAAATAACTTTTCTTAATAAAATTAGAGGTAACTACATTGCACTTTCATGTCTCTGAGAGACAGATAGGCTCGTTTTTATTGGAGCTCGATTGTCTTGGTTAAGCCCAAGACACTCAAGAGAAGAGAAGAGATATTCGTCTAACTAAGTTAGACGAATATTTAACTTTTGGTGATCATTCCTATCGTGTGCTTCCTCTCATAAAAAAATCCCGCTGCTGTCACGTTACCGGCAAATTAAAGTCACGTCACATCGTCACCTGTAAAAATAGATCGCATAAAAACGGCGAAAAGTCGTTTACCCTAGTAAAAAAGTGATTATATGCAAAATCGGCAGTAGACAAAGAATGTTAGCACCCACGCCCGGTGTCGCCGGAACAGCGCTGCGCGCGCGCCGCGCTAGTAAAGCTACGCGCACATTGCGCTGTGGTGTGTTAAAATATGTTAAATATATACAAAAAATTACAAATACGTTATTACAAAAGTAAAGAAAAATAAAACTAAAACTAACTTATTCTAGGCTTAAAAACTTATACAAGATGGGCCCTGTAACAGGAGCAAAAAATTAAACCACAGCTTACACTCTTCATCTTGAGCTAATTTAATACTACAACTTTTGAAAACAACTTGCATTATGATTTTTATTATAGTTTAAAGTTTAATTGGACAAACAATGTATTGCGAAATCCGTCATTTTGTGACGTGACAGGCGATGTCATTTAGGCTATTGGATGCCGTACATTGAAAATACCATTTAATTTGTTTGGAATAAACATAATGATAAAATTACTTAAATTTTGAAAGTTGCAAAACTAAACTTGTTCCATTTTGTAACAGAACCTGTTTTAATTTTTTGCTCCTGTTACAGGGCCCACCCGGTATACTTACAAATCTCACCCAGATGTATGGCAATGTCAATTCGTAAGTATAAATCGCACTCACTTATAATAAATGCGAAAGTCTTGTTTGTTTATTTCTTTGTTATTTCATCATGCTAAACCGCTGAACCGATTTAGATGGATTTCGGTATACAGATAGTTTGAGTCCCAGGGAAAGACATAGGATAGTTCTTAATCCCGGACAATTACATAGTTCCCGCGGGATCCAATTATACGCGGACGGAGTCGCGGGAAACGGCTAGTTCATATATCATTTAAGAGCGTTTATACCTGCTGAGCTGGCAACGTTGCATTTTTGTCAGTTTTTCTCGATTATTCAATAAAAAATGAATGAAAATTAAAAATGCGGTGTGACAGAACTTTTCTGAATAAGTGTATAAGTTAATGTGTCTACTCCAATAATTATTCGTGATAGACTTTTATATTCTTTAAAAACGAACAAATGTTTATTAACGGTTTTTAAATACATACATAATACAGGGGCCAGGTCCGCTGTTTGTTCGTTCTAGTGCACGGCGCGGCCAAACTCCCGCGCAGCCGGACTTGGAAAGTGATTTATTCCGAGCACCCACAACGCCTCGTAGGCGATCGCCTCTCACCACTATTGTAAGCGTATCAGGCAAATTGACACAGTTTTCTATGTGTAAAAAGGGCTAGTCAACCGTCTAATTTCTAGGTAAAACATTTTTTTTTATAAATTATTTGTTTCCGAAACATTTAATTTGGCCAAATGCATTTAACTCGTATCGTGAAACTGTCAGTTAGGGGTTTTAATATAACTTTAATCTGTTTAACTAAACAATAATTATCTCATTCGCACCTAATAGAGGTATAGAAGGCGTTAAAAATATATTTAAAAAAAAATTGGCGAAATCAAAGGAACTTTCTAGGCTAGAGGCTTGTTTTTTGGACTTTGAAGTAGAGGGGGAACTGAGTTACTAAGAACAACGCTCGAGCCAGCCCAGTAAAGGTCTCAAACAGCTGGGATTTCATATAGAAATAGCTTTTATACCGACTTCTGGCCGGAGGGTAGGTCTTCCGTCGCTTTACGGAAGCATGGATAAAAATCCCTGAAAAACTTTATTTATTTATTAAGGTGACCCGGAGCTATTGTAGCGGGGGGGATATTGTACTAAGCCGTCTGATGGCGTCCTTACGACGCCATGTTCTCCATGTTCATGTGTTGTGTGAAGACAGTTTTCTGGCGTCGTAAGGACGCCATCAGACGGCTCAGATACAATATTTGTGATTATTTTGTCCCTATCGTTCTTATGTATTTTTTTATACGTTTTTATGTAAAATGCACAGCGCATCGGTACGAACTGCAATGTTGTACATTTTTATTGGTTTATAAGTAAATAATAAATTACTAAATCAACACACTTTTGGTTTCAATAATATGGAATTATGATTTCACGTCGCATATTTAAACAACTTATTAATGAAGCACAAGTAAAAACACTATACTCCGTAGTTTTGTTCTTAGGCAATATCGAGCTATCATACATCAAACACACTGTACATCATACATATTGTTTACAACACGCATCCATCTAACACTCGATCCGTTTTGAAACAACTGGATTAGCCGATCGCTGCATTAACGAGACGAAGATAAATGGCATCCGGAAGAGGCTACCTACGAGTATACTATACTCAGACAAAAACAATAGAGTAGAGGCAATGTAGAGTAGAAAGATGAAGATGCGTTTTTGGAAATTCGACGTCAAAAGGGGTTGAAGATATGTTTGTGTGGAGAATCGAAAACGTTGAAGCTACAGATGTCACCTTTTAATTTTTAACTATTTACAGTAAACGAAAATGTGTGATATTCATTGTTCCGGGTGAATTAGGGATAGATACCACTAAAGCACTATCATCTATTTTTGGAAAACTGAAACTAATATCCATACTAATATTATAAATGCGAAGTGTGCGTGCTTGTATGTTTGTCCATCTTTCACGTCGAAACGGAGCGACGGATCGACGTGATTTTTGGCATAGAGATAGTTTATGGGCCCGAGAGTGACGTAGGCTACTTTAATGCACAGTTTCCGAGGGAACAGCGCGCGATAACCGAATTCCACGAGGGCAAAGATGGTATACTAATAAAAGAATGATTACTTCATATTTAACGGCAGCAATTAGTATTTCAATAGGTAGCAAAAGTTATTCACTGAGGAAACTGGCTCTCTCAACTAGGACACCAAGTAAATATCAAGGATCTCGACGCCGAAAAGACACATATTTATGTTTTCTCCTTAATACGATAGCTTTAGATGCTGCACCAGCCTTATTTAAAGTCCTATGGAGATCGACAGACGGCCGTATGGACGGACTATATACCACACTAGCACTCGATCAATCTTCCACGGAATCAAAGTCGTTGTATGCGTAAACTTCTACTCACTCTAATAACTGTGTAGGAGGCGTGACGTCACTTCCAGTACAGCCTCAGCCTTAACTCTACGGCGGGTGACTCACACGCAGCCTGGTGAATCAGGCTTCCCGTGAATTCTGATCGATCTGTTCATTCATATCTACTGGCCTTTCCTTGTAGTTTATGTCCGAAATTCTTGTTATGATTATATTATGACTAGTCGTCAAAAGGTCGGTATTTATTTAAGATAAAAGTAGCCAAATAGTAGGTACCTACTTTAGACGTCACTGGAGACCAAAGAGCTGGCAGGTTCCTCGGTCGAAGAATTAGCTTAGCTATTCAAAGAGGGAACGCTGCCAGCATCTTCGGAACCTTGTCTAACCTATTGCTTTTGGTAACTACGAGTAGTGCTACCTGTCAAAGCTCTAATTCTGTTAATGTATAAATAGAGTTCAACACAAAATTCGAAGCAAGTGAGTGGCTAAGGGGTCTAGCTTAAATAATATATCTTAGTTTAAGTTCTTTTTTTAGGGTTCCGTACTCAACTAGGAACCCTTATAGTTTCGCCATGTATGTCCGTCTGTCTGTATGTCTGTCTGTCAGTATGTCTGTCTGTCTGTCCGTCCGCGGCTAAGCTCAGAGACCGTTAGTACTAGAAAGCTGTAATTTGGCATGAAAATAGATATCAGTAACGCCAACAAAGTGGTAAAATAAAAATATTTTTTGTAGGGTACCTCCCATAGACGTAAAGTGGGGGTGATTTTTTTTTCTCAACTAATTCTATAGTGTGGGCTATCGTTAGGTAGGTCTTTTAAAACCATTGGGGCTTGCTAAGACTCTTGGCCGGTTTTTTTTTTGTTTTATGTAAGTTTATTTTAATTTACTGTTTTTTGTTGTATGTGTTAATTGATATTAACTTGAACTCGACTTGAACCCGTTATTGAGAAAATATAAGAACCTAATGGTGACAGATAGACCGACAGACGGACCCACCTCACCCAACACGACACATAGAGAACGAAGTGATTCAAGAAGGATTACGTATTTTTTAGTTTTTCTCATAATATAATGGTCTTCCTAACGCCAGACTATGACATAAAAGCAGAAATAAAATGAGGGCGCCACTTCCTTCGTAAGTCACATTTTTGACATAAAACGCTTAAACGTGGCAACAAAATCCTATGTAAAATTTTAGTTCCTCGTTTGCTACTTTGTCTTACTCTGTCTACAACTTTATATACAAGGCATCAGCAGGTGGTTGGGTTGGTTTAGCTAGTGGTATAGTTTAGGTTATGTTTTTCAGGTTTATCAATCGAATTCCATACACTGGTCGACATGCATCGGTGACACGGCGTGAAAAGAATACCTTATTTATCTTACAAAGTATCAAAAACTGGGTTGAAGAACCTGTACAGTCAAAACTGTACAATCAAAGTCACGAAACCATCTGCTGAAATAAAGATTAATTTTAAGATTCCTTGTATATTTCGCATTAAAGGACCATTTAGATTTAGATGCTACGAGAAATATCGTGCGAATCGACAGCAATGTACCAACATTGCTGTCGAAGACGGACCAGTTATAAATCCACAGTGGCCCAGCCCCGCAATATAACTTTCATTTACTCTACATACAGATATATACATACTTTAATTTACATACAGAATCTCTGACTTCTAAATAGCCCTTTAAACTCCATGTAGACACGTACCCAAATTTTTCATTTTACAAATTGATCCTCGGAAGGTGTCGAAGCTATTTTTCCTGCGAGCAAGACAAATGTCCTGCACCGGGGCAACTAGGAAGCGACTCGAATATATTCGACACGGTAAACGACCTTTCGAGTCGCTACCACGAGTAATTGTTAAAATCTTTGATATACTTTAGTAAATGAGTACCAGAGGAGCAATTTTTGCAATTTTTACGGGAAAAACCAATCTTAATTTTTGCAAGCTTTAATTCAATTTTATCTCGTATATATTTGTTAATTTGCTTCAAATCTGAAATGTTAATTTGATCCACTTGATTTTCCATCCACCATCAGTGGTGTAGCGGTATAGCACGCGGTACGGAATACCGAGGACCTGGGTTCGATTCCCAGTGATGGTCTTATTTTTCTGGTTTTTCTGTGCATCTATATTTCAGTTTGTATTTTCAATTTAGGTTTTACGGGATGACCGTAAAAGTAAAAATTTGGAATTGAAATAAAAAATACAAAAAGATTCCAAAAAACCAATCTTCACTTGATTTTCACCCACTTCTTATTCTGGTACACGAAACCTGGCAAGGGGCCTAGCGTCCTAAACCAATGTAATAGTATGTCAGTTTCAGAAAATATTATCGCTAGTAAGCTTTTGTGTCATAGAACCGAAGTTAACACAAGGGCGGGTCCAACTAATAGACTTGTGACGACACACTTTCACGGTCTATTGAGATGCTTGGATGGCCAATGCAATGTCTTGATGCGCAGAAAAACAGAAATAATCAAATTCATATGTCGTTCATGCATGAGTCTGACTGCGGTGGTTTTTTGGGGCCTGGATCTGCGCCTGAGTTAACATAGATTATTTATAATTTAAATTATTTAACTTTTTGACTGTCGTTCCGCAGGTTTAATATACATAAATATTCGGCGTTGTTTACTTTTTCATTTTACTGATATAATGGTTGCAAATCAATGAAAAATTTAATGTTTTTTTTTTGTTGATCAGACCCTGTACTACGAAGTGCAAAATTCGAACTTCGTCTCTTGCCGTCCCGCTGACGCTTATGCTATTCAATACGAAAGTGAAAGGGACGGTACGATAGAAACATCGAATTTCGTACAGCCCCCCAGTCAGTCGATTGTAATTGAACTCTATATAAGAGACCATTTAAACCCCTTTCCGCTTTAAGGGTATTTTTGTACCACAGTGTTGCATACAACTCATCTCTATTCTCACATCGTAGCTTCGAGAACATTCGGTAGCCCGGTTTCGTAAGCTGACGAGGCGGTATGACAGAGGAGCGGACAAGCGAGACGAAATTTGTCACGTGACCACTTTAAGATAAAATTAAAAGACGCCGCTTTATTTCTGTGCTCGGCGGCTGAATGGGCCGAGCTAATGGTACAGCCGTAGTAGTGTTAGCTTTGTAACGGAGAAGCCAACCAATGAGGACACAATTAATAATTAAGGGGCTACCCGAGGTTTTCATCGATTTTTGACAAGTTTTGAATCGTATCTCCTACTTTTCAAACTCAACTCACAACATTTATTGACAAGAAAAACACACTACATCACAACAAAAACACAGTAAAAACATAAATAGGAAAAGAGAGAAAACTTTTGCACTGCAGATAGAATTATAAGTCAAACGGCTATCGGTTCTCCAATCTTTTATCTCCATTTTTGTCTACCGGATTTTGAAAAAAATGAATACTTAGTTTTGTATGATTTTTTTTAAACATTGTCTGAAAAAACACTTATTTCGTATGTCTTTTGACGTGAAAGATCTAACATATACGAAATCTATATATTTGGGTTGGTCTTTGACATCTCTAAAAACTGGTCGAGGGTTTTCATTTAAACTAATTAACACAAAAGTTATGGCCAGAAAATCAGTTTTTTGGCCTAAAATTGTTCAACTTTGATGCCAAATATCTCGAAAACAATAAACTTTGAAGTAAATATGGGATACTATATTGCTTAAAGCCGTTGTTGTTAATATAATAAGCAACAAAAATCACTAAAATCACTAAAAACTAAGGAATACAGATCGAAGGTCATTGGGCTGCATGGGAGGGCAGATATTTGATTTTTTACACTTAGAAAAGTTGACAACACCCGACATTGTCATTTCATAGTTAAATATCTGAAAAACGGCTGGACCGATTTTTATCAAACGTAGCTAAGAAACACTGCAAGGAAACTCGCTTTCACGTGAAAAATCGGCATCGAAATAATCTAACCAAATTAGAAAAAATTAAATAATCACTTTGCTAAACAAATGTGTGTCAATGCAGCTCCTCCACCTCTACACTGTAGTTCCACAGTTCCACACTTCTGTATTCTTACACATCCAAACTTTAAATCCACACTTTTATGCTCTTACAGTGTGGAGGTGGAGGAGCTGCATGTGCACACATTTGTTGCATAGACGTACCTATCGTAAGATCGCTGGTGCGCAAAGAAATGGTTTATAGTTCGTTTAAAGTCTTCTTTTTGAGGCACGGAACCTCAGAAGCATGTGATGTGACTGTCATTTCATACTCGTATAATACATTATAATTACAATCGAGTTCATAAACTTGTGAGCAAAAATTTGATCAAAACATCTGAACACATCTGGTGATCTCTTACCATCAGGAGACCCACATGCTCGTTTGCCATCCAGTCGAATAAAAAAAAACTTTATAGTAATTAGTTCTGACATGGGCAATATCGTTTGAACTAACCTAGGATATGAAGTTACGTGTTATGTAAATTCTTGTTCCTTGTTCTCTTGACATTCAAGGTTTTTGTTGCAACAGAACTGGTCAGGTTTACTGTAATTAGGTTGTTGGTTTATTCCCTTTGACTCTGTCTAATATTTTTTACGTTTTGTGTTTGGGATCCTTTTGTTTGCCGTAATTTTATAAGTCATAATGTAATTAAGATTGATTTTAGGAGTCTTTTTGTATTATTTATTTCAACTCCAAATTTTGTTACATTTACGGTCATCCCGTAAAACCCGTATTAATTATTATTATTATATCATTATTATTATATGGTATAGTCATAAACTTAGTAATATTAAGTTCATGGGTATAGCACGCGGCACGTAATGCCGAGGACCTGGGTTCGATTCCCAGCGCTGGTCTTATTTTTCTGGTTTTTCTGTGCACTATATTCAGTTTGTATTTTCGATATCATAATGTAAT
Source organism: Choristoneura fumiferana (assembly GCF_025370935.1). NCBI lineage: Eukaryota > Metazoa > Arthropoda > Insecta > Lepidoptera > Tortricidae > Choristoneura > Choristoneura fumiferana. The sequence continues at coordinate 16,001,115 of NC_133479.1, read as the reverse complement.
GTTTGTGTCTGTTTGTCTGACGACCGGATGGCCAAGTGGTTAGAGAACCTGACTACGAAGCTTGAGGTCCCGAGTTCGATTCCCGGCCGGGGCAGATATTTGATGACTAACACGAATGTTTGTTCTCGGGTCTTGGATTTTTAATAGGTATTTAAGTATGTATTTATCTATATAAATTTGTTTATCCGTTGCCATCCATAGTACAAGCTTTGATAAGTTTGGGACTAGGTCAATTGGCGTCAAGTGTCCCATGACATTTATTATTATTTATATTTAATTTTTGTCATAATTACTGTTAGTCATTTTTTTTCCCCGGTGAAACCGTACATTTTTTATAATTTTTTTAATGGTCATCCTGTAGTACTCTTGTTTCGTTAGGCTTGTTTTATAACAATTCTGAAAAATAAATGGTTCCAGAGAAAATAAGAGTTATGTCAAACATTACATAATGACAAACAATTCTCGACGAATGGATATAGACCCTTTGTGTTTATTTTTGAAATATTTTTTATTTGATGTATGAAAATGACAAATAACAAACCCACCACTTTTTGACATATATAATTTAACATCTCGGCCTATTAGGTTCATTGCAGGGCACAGGCCTCATCGCAGAATGAATTTCAAAAAGCTCAACGTTGCGAGTCCGGATTTGAACCCACGATCCTTTGCTTGAGAGGCCATAGGTCAAACTACCAATGCTCATGCAGTATAAATAACGACAAATAATAGACTTGTAAGTACATATATTAAAAAACAAGAGTGTTAAATTACTTTTCTAGAAGTAAAACTTTTTTTACCAAAAACGTATGACTTATTTTTTTCATATATTTATATTTTTAATGTTTCAAAAACCTTTTTATTTTTTCTCTCATACTTACCGAAGTGCTAAGTGGAGTAAATAAATATCCATATCATCAGCCGCAGGTAATATCTTCTACGAACCTAGTCTAGACTTACAATTAAGTCCAAGGCTTAGTACAAACCCGAAATTTAAACTTCGAATCAGACAGTGAAGGATTGCTTATTCTTAATTATAGTTGAATAAAGTTTCTACTATTAGGCAATTATAGTAGTATCAATAGTATACAATTACCCTGTCTGTGGCTAAAGGTTATAGGCGGCGGTTCATGTTCACGCTGACAGGTTTACTGTTAATATACTAGACTATACCCGCGGCTTCACACGCTTTATGCATTAGTCCTGGTTTTTACTAAATTCTCATGAGAATTCCTAGAAATTACATCGTGGATTTCATCAATATTGTACAGTCGAGTTCATAAACTTGCGAACAAAAATTTCAGATCAAATTTTTGCTCACAAGTTTACAAACTCGACTGTTCTCGTAAATTACATATTATAATACTTCTCTGTTATGAACAACATTCTTATTAACAACAGCATAATGAGGGTAAATAAAATCTTAGATTCGATATTATCGTTAAAATTATGAAGACTCATTTTTATGAAAATATAAATTAATAAAAGTGGTTATACAAATCGTTAGTAGAAAAATATTCCGAAATAAATGATTTTATGAGAGCCACTGTGAACCCTCTTAGACCACACCACATCTTCGCTTGCGAACAGACGTGACTGTCAAACGCAATTTGCATAAAAAATAAATTCAAATGGAACGTAGTATATAGTTGTATATGGCGCAAAACTCGGGAACGGCTGGACCGATTTTACTAATTCTTTTTTTGTTGTGTTCTTTATTGTAAGGAGAAGGTTTTTATGGAAGAAAATTTAGAAAAAATACAACGGGGGCGAAGCCGCGGGCAACAGCTAGTAATAAATATATTTTGCCACTATAAATGAGTCCATAGATTTCAGCTTAATCAAAATGTCAAGTTCGCTGATTATCTTTTCTCAATATAAGGTTAATGCTGCTAATATTAACATGTGAAAGTTTGTGAGTGTGTACACACGTGTTTGTCACGTTAAAATGCCCAGATAGGTTTTGATAAACGGTATGCATATAGTAGGATCTGTGGAATAATACATACGTTCATTTTATACCTAAGTATTTGGATGTATGCATGTTATGTGTTTGTTACACTTTGACACTAAACCGGTAATGATTTTGCGTGGAATTTGGTGTGTACTGTACATGGCTGGGTGTCTGGAATAACATACAGGCTATATTTTATCCCGATATTCCTAGGGAATGGGGATGTCAACATGATAAATCTTAGCATCTTAGCTTAGAAAAACGAAAATTTTCACGCTGTTCTTCATGCAACGTAAATGATTATTGATTCTTCTCAACAGACGTTTTTCCGAACCGGTGGTAGTTTTTATTTGACATTCATAAGTGCTTGTTATAGCCTAAACTGAATAAAGATATTTTGACTTTGACTACGACGTAATTGACAAATTTTCATTTTTTAACACCTGTAAATTACTACAGGAATCGAAAGAGTTTTTACTCCTGAACATGGGAAAATATTTACTATAATTTATGTCTCCATATTTAAAAAAAAACGAATTTGCCAATACTACCACAGAATAGATGTTTCCTTTGACTTTTTCACCAGAAAAAGGAGCTGTCATAATTTTGACAACGTCTATGTCAATGTACATGATCTTTTTTTTTAATAGAGACTAGACAACAGTAATGAATCTATTGTGTGGTAGTTTGGAGTTATGCCCTTTTAGAATAAGCGCATTTTAAAATAATAAATAAATAAATATCACGGGACAATTCACACCAATTGACCTAGTCCCAAAGTAAGCTTAGCAAAGCTTGTGTTATGGGTACTAAGCAACGGATAAATATAATTATATAGATAGATACATACTTAAATACATATTAAACACCCAAGACCCGAGAACAAACATTCGTGTTTTAATAATTGTAATAAATTAATTAATAATAATAATAATTGTAGCGAAATTTTAAAAATATCAGCGTCTTTCTCTTTCCAAACAGAATACAGAGAACGAATCAAATTATAGTCTTAGAAATATGAAATCTTGTCAATTGGGTACCTTAAGTTACCTAGGTTGGTCCATATTATATTTTTTATCGATAGTAGACTTATAATGTAGCTCACTCCCGTAGATAGATTTTTTTTTTTCAGTTTCGTTTTTGTAAAAATAAATTATATGTAGAAAATATAATACCTATGGACCATCCCAGAAAACTTAAGGTACCCATTGAAAGAATGTTTACAAAAACAAAATAACTACACTAGACTTGATTTTACAGGAAACGAAAAAAACTAAATTTCTTTACATTGGATCCAACATGGCCAAACTACAAGTCGTGTCAAATTGTGTTCGTGCATTTTTATAATTTAATAAACCTTTACCGCTAAAAAAAGTACTCACTGTGCATCGAAAAGGAAATACAGTCCATTACAAGAGAAGTGACACTTCTTCAGAGATAAATATTTTATAGGTGATTTTACTTCATTGTGTGGACTTTTTAATCCTCACATCCGCTGCTATCGTCATCGCTACCTGTAAAAATAATGTATGTATGTATTTTAATGTAAAAATTTTGGAGAAATGGGGTAATTTTTGGACAATATCATTTGCAGCTCCTGCAAATCTGCCAAAAATGTTAGTTATGTTGTTTTTGTAAACATCCCTTCAATTATGGGGATTCCCAAGGGATTCTTTGTAGCAACATGGAATTTCAATGTGACTGGCTGCTAACTACGCGAGTGAAGCCGCGGGCAAAGGCTAGTATTAATATAAAAGGACACCGAGCTCGCAGATTTCACAATCGTGAAAGTCGGAGCGACGGCTTCTGCGACGCACTAAATGCCAGGCTGTGGTCACATCGATTATTGGCCAATTAACTGGTCCGGACAAAGAAGACTAGTTTTTGTCGAACTTTTCATTTTGACCTCTGCTTGTAGTTATTGTTTTTAGGGTTCCATCCATACCCCAAAAGGAAAAAGTTGTAACGTGGCAAACCTGCGCGGTGCGCAACTGGCCGCTTACAGAAGAACAAAATTCAAAATTACAAATTACTGATTCTCTTTTGTTTTTTTTTCTGGTCATTCTCTCTATTTGGCTTGCGTAAGTCGAAGTTTGGCTTCTTTTAGAAATAAATAACCCACCAAAAACACTATGTAAAAAACTAGCCAAGTCTCGATGGAGCTCCTTGTTTATCTCTAAAAAGTAATGAAATCTAGACAAAGTCGTGCCAAGTCTAAGGTTCCTTACTGCGATTTCTTTATTATTATAGTTGATGTTATGTGACTTGGCCGTTGACTTGTACCCACTCACGTATAAAGAATGTTGAGTCTTAAGTATTATCCAGTAAATGTTGAGACTCAATACGCGGACAATATAAAGAAATCGCAGTAAGGAACCTTAGACTTGGCACGACTTTGTCTAGATTTCATTACTTTTTAGAGACAAACAAGCAGCTCCATCGAGACTTGGCTAGTTTTCTACAAAATGTTTTTGGTGGGATTTCACTTCTTTTTGTAGAAAATTTGTAAAACCGGTATGTCGATCTCTAATAGTTTGGTTGAACTCTTGTGTTTTCTAATCAGGGTCACCATGTACTCCAGACCTTCGATTATCCTAGTTTTTATAGTTTTCTCTTTATGTGGCCATTAAACCCTAACGGAAGTACTAGTTCTATTTTGATGATCATGAGTGAATGAGTGAGTGAGTGTCATAAATGCAAAACATTGCTTTCGCTTAACTTCGGAACTAAATGACCTACAGACTTGAAATTTTGGATTTTATTTTTTTTTTTTTTATAGTATAGGGGGCAAACGAGCAGGCGGATCGCCTGATGGTAAGCGATTACCGTCGCCCATGGACACCTGCAACACCAGAAGAGTCACAAGTGCGTTGCCGGCCTTTATGTATGTGATTATAGCTTACGGGATGACGAAATTTTCTGCGTTCTGGTCTTATCCAGAGGTTCTCAAATAGGGGCCTGAAAATGCGGCGAAATGGTTCCAGTAAAGGATGGTACGGCAGTGTTTGCTTCGCGCTCAACTTGGCGGTGGAATACCGTGCCCCCAGATATACTCGGTGATAGCTATTTCACCGAGCTACTAGTGATAAAAAAGGCTGCCGGTATTTAGCGTTGCCAACCGTTCTGTATTTCATGTCCCGCCGGGACAGCCAATGTCTCGTATTTTACGAAAATGCACACCGAATTTTGACTAAAAACTCAATGATTTTTATTTGTCCCGCGTGAAAAAGAGAAATCCCGGTTTTTTTAAGATTTATGACCATTTTTCCCTTAAGGTCGAAAAAAAAAGTTTGCAACCCTACCGATATCTCAGCCGTTCCATTCTTGCTTCATCCATCCTTTATTGTCCCCATAATTATAATCCTGTATGTTATATTAAAAAAATGTATATAACATTTTATTGCAGGTCAAAAAAAACATATTATTTGTGTTAATAGTAATAGTCGATATTAAATAATTGAAATAAATGTCATAAAAGTTGAACATAGATGAATGTGCTACAAGGTACAAACATTTTTTTGCTTGATTTTAAACTTGTACGCAACCATCGGCGAAAGAGTTCGACTCACACTTAACCGATTTTTTCTGGCAAATTGGTAGACCGAAATTGGAGAGTTAAGTAAAGTAAGTCTCAGGTACTCAATATGTAAGTAATTGTTGTTGAACTCATTAATTCCTTGCGTACTTGTTTAATGTAATATATCCTGTTCATAATTAATATAATTAGGCACAACTATCTATATTGATAAAATTAATTACCTCAACATTCCATGTCTACTCGTGCCTACAACGCTGCAATGTGGTCGTCTCTTTGAGGTAGTTTTCGCAATATGGATAGTTTATGTAAGTCCTGGGTGATATTAATTCCGAGAAAGTTTCATCCCGTTATTATTCTAACCTATACATGGTAGATCGGTCTGTATGGGAAAGTCTGAAACTATGTATGAGACTGTACTAAGATCTGTGCTTAGGAACCATGTCATCGATTTCAGTAACAAGAAAAACTCCATTCAAACATACTAGTATAAGAAAAAAAACTTTTACTCAGCTCGGGAACCAAACCCGGACGATTTAAAAAACAAATCCTACATTATTAAAGACTATGAATTACAACGCATTTTATTCATTCTAGATATCGTGCTTCATAGCACATTTACTGCTTATGACATGATAAAGATAATGTCAGTTTTAATTTTCAAAACAACCGGATTCGACTCCCGTTCTGAGTAAAAGTTTTTTTTTAAATCAATAAATGCAGTTTTCCTTGTTGCTAAAATCGATGTCATGGTTCCTAAGAAGAGATCGTCGTATGCCTTATAGTTTCAGACGTTCCCATACTGACCGATCTGAATGTTAATCCTGTATAGGTACCTACGGCCCACTGCTGGGCACGTTGTACGCTGTTTTTCGTTTTACTATGCATTTAAAAAAAAAACATTGCCCCGAATTATACAACTTCCAATTAGTTACTTAAACAAAACAAAATGTAACTTCAACAGATATTGGACTGAAAAGTCAAAATACACGAGACCTTATATTCAAAATAAGTATTGAAATCATTAGCGTAAATTACCAATTAATTGCGTAATTTTTAAAACATTTCTGTAAAACCTCCACTTTTTTTAATCTGTATTAACCGTTACAGCGATAACGTCTCAATCTGTTAGCGTTTCTTAGAACGATACCGTCCACTTTCGAAATTACGTTGAGTATTTAATTAATGAACAATTTTAATGAAGATTTCTCAAATTAGTGCGCGGGAGTGCCGGGTATCGGGGCGATCTACGCAGGCCGTTGACCCCTACTACAGTAACATTAAATTAAATGTTCCTTAAGCTTTCATACTATTGTTTTGAGTTTAAAATAAAAAGAGAGGGGTGCTTATTATACTTTGGCATTTTTATCAAAAGCCGTCCAGAATTAAAATAAGTAATTTATTAAATTAGGCGTTAACTTTGCGGAGGTCTTTGCCATAAGGTCGCGGGTGAGCAACGTACTTAATTGTTTTTAGTTCATCTCTAATTGACACAGAAACTCAAATTCATTGTGTGCATACCTAGTTTCATAAGAATCGGTTTAGTAAAAGTACTTGAAAAAGCTTGCGAGATATGAAACTAACAAACAAGGGTCCAGCTAAACAAAAAAGTTTAAAAACAGACTTACCCTTCAAGTAGAATTACACCGGTATTTCTGATAGTGGCGCCTAAGGGTGCGAACCATTCTTTAGCCGCTTGTTATCGCTATAAATGGAAAGACATATCGAAATAAATACACTAATTGATCTCCAATCTTCCTCTGACACTGAAGCGTAAACTCGTGGACACGTGTATATTGCCCGTCCTGACCTACGGTGCGCAAACATGGTCTTTGACTGAGAACCAGAAATCCAAACTCAAGGTTTGCCAACGAGCTATGGAGCGCAGCATAGGTTAAAATAATCAATCGAATCCGAAATACCACATTGCGTTCTAAAACTCGAATCGCTGATGTTGGGAAAGTGCAGAGGCATCTGGCGGATGCACCCTCGAAGATGGGCGCACACAGCCACATGGTGGGTGCCGCTCGACGGCCACCGACGACGAGGCAGGCCGAGGCATACATGGCGAGACGACCGTGACGCTGAACTGGCCGGATGTAGCTCTGGATAGGGAGATGTGGAGGTCAAGAAGGGAGGCATGTGGGACACACATATAGGCTATTTAAAAAAATGTATTAACATTAACAGTCTGCTGCTTCATTTGTCCAAAACCGGCCACCCTCTGCGATCGGCTTGATCCACTAGCTATGCGGAGGGATGTAGCACCTCTCTGTATTTTGTACAGCAATCATGGGGAGTGCTCAGATGAATGAGGGTTTCACTGGAAAAATCGCTAGATGGCGTTAGTATCGTGAGGTTCGTTTGAAGTTTGCTTGTGATTGGTTAAATAACTAAATGAGCCAATCGCAAGCAAACGTCAAACGGATCTGAACATACTAACGCCATCTAGCGATATTTCGCCTCTGTGAAAACCCTCATTGTTCGGATTGTTGCCTACGTCGTTTTACTATTGTACTTCGTGTAACAGTCAATCATTTCATCCTCACCACCTTGATGGTTGGACGTCCAGCACCGTCCGCTTTAAAACCCCATGCACAAAAATGTGGAACCAACTTCCTAGGACTACATTCCCGGAGCGATACAACTTGAGGCCGTATTGGCTAACGCGCTGACGTTAGCAATCGCATGCACTATCTTTTTCTACCCTCGTCTTATGCCATGTGACAGAAAGAAGTCGAGAAAAGAAGACTTTGAATCAACCGAAGCACCCATCGCAGATAATTCATACGAGTTGATTGTAAACGCTGTACATTTTGCTAGCGATTTGTTTCCGCATAAACAGAGTTGATCAGCTGTGCTCCACTTCGCTGCGGCCTACTTTCAGATCAGATGTTTGCTTTAGAAGAGGTATAGATAAGTAGATCGTATCCGACTTAGTTTTCTGTAGCAGAGTTTAAGCGACGATGTACTGTAATTTTAACCACACTATGCTTTATTCTTTACTAACCTATGACCACTGTTTAGATGTGATAGATAAGGTGTTACATTGCAATGGAATTTAACAATAAGATGTAAAAGTATATACTACTTTTGCAAACAGAAATTAAACATTAGTGCGTAAAATGTTTACCATACCGAGACAGCGGCTTTGTCGGTAATAAAAACGATTAACCTATAATATGCCGATGATTTAAGGAATATCTTGATGGAGTGTAGAATCATGACAATTGCGTTACTGATTTAATCATAGTTATAAATAGGCTTTTCTAATATTATAGTTAGGAATCACCAGCATATCCACCTTTTCAGAATGAAGTCATCATCGAATCCAACTCGGCTGGCAAAATAATTTCGAGAAATAATTGTCTTTATGCCAAAGGTACTAGGCTGGTCGCCGCCCGGTTGGGCGACCCAGGTACCGCTGGGAGGACAGTGTCCAGGCGGATCTGCGACGTCTCCAAGTCGACGACTGGCAAGAGGCTGCGCACGATCGGGACAGATGGCATGCTCTCGTTTCGGAGGCCAAGACCCTCTTTGGGTCCCTGAGCCAAATTAGTTAGTTAGTTAGTTAAAAGGTACCTACTAACCGCACAACACAAGCCGAACGCTGAATTTCCCATTAAAAAATGATTGCCATAATGTTGAGTGAAACTATGATACATGTTAATACCTACTTAATTAAATTACTGCGGGTACCTTCTAATTTAGTTTCAAACAAACCGCGTAACTTTGGCTTAAGAAATGTATATTACCATAATCGAAGACAATTTTGTCTTGCAGGCTTATGCTGGTACTTCACTTGGTTCACCGAAATATTTGCGTGTACGAAAGAGATGCAAGTACTATTTCATTCTAGCATGAGCGATGGAGATGTCACTAGCGGAGCGCGAATACACAACGCCAAGTGAATTGTCACCAGTACATTATACTCCCACGCATCACTTTACCCAGGCATATAAATCCAAAATGATCACCGCGATCTATATTCTAAAACCGCGCAGACGCGCCGGAGACGTCCGGGCGACCTTCGCCGCGACCCGCAAATGCAAAGTGCAACTACGCGACGCACCAACTGTTAAAATTGACCTAATGTCTACCCACCATAATTAAAATAAATTAAATATTATTATAAAGCTAATACAGTCTAATGTCGCACGACTCGAAACAGGGCACATATCGAAAATAGGTTACTTAGCCGGTTCGCAGAGGTCGTCTTGTCCTGATGACATTGGGTTAATTGAAAAATGACTTTGTGTCCGACCTCCGGCGCGCTATTCAACTGTGACACGCATGCGAACTTCTGTGGGAACCGCGACTGCGGGAGGTACCTCCGAGGAGGCAGGCAAACCAACACATCATGCCGAAACGTTTATTTAAAATTATCTATAATCGTTTTGTATAAAACTTTCTGTATTATTGATTTTATAAATTGAAATAACAGATTGCATAATCAAATTTTTCATCATAAAAAAACATAAAATGCAATCCCGGGTATTGCCATGCAAATACTAAAACTCGAATTTAAGTAACAATAGATTTTTAACCTAAAATCAAGTTTTATGACGCATCGGCGTTCGACAGTAATATTGATATTAATATTGAATTTGATTCTGATTCACATATTGTTGAAGTAAACATTTCATAATCAATTAAAATAACTTAAAACAATCAAAAATAAAATAATAACATGTCAGTCTAGCATATTCTTGTCTTAAGAACAAGGGATAAAACACATTGAAAATTAAATTATTAAAAATATATCGTCATGCACACTCGCGAGTTGGTATTGTAAAAATAAAGGTCATGCGTTAGAATGTTTAGTAATTGTTAGTCAATGTAATTCAAAAATATTGGACGACACAAATTCCTAAATTCAATGTGTATAAATGTATAACAATAAAAAAAACTTTGAAAAATGTAATGCGTGAACGTTAGGGTCTCGGAGGGAAACTGAAAAACGTTAAAAAGATCACAAAACGCTATGCGGTCACGGAACTTAGGAACTAGGAGCATTTTTCCGACTCCCTCCGGTACCTTACAACTTTCGTTATAAGTAATAATTGTCTTAATAATAAAAACGAGGGAAACAATCTGTGTTACAAATCAGTAGTTGTAAAAAGGAGCAAAGATAAATGCAGTAATACACTATCACGTGGAAACAGAGGTGATGGAAATATTAACAAGTAAATTCAATGATCCATGTTTACTGCATTTACTATTGTTCCTGGTCTTGAATGTAACAATGAAGTAACTAACCATATCATTGTAACACAATTTGTTTTGTTTGGAGTGGTGGACCAAGATTAACAAATGAAGATGCATCGGATGGGCCAGGTCGTATCTGAAACAAAGACATACAAAATTATTTCCAATTGGCTACTAAAAGGAAGTATAACACAAGATAAGGTTTCTTGCCGGATTCTGCTCAACAGAGGTTTTTCCGAACCGGTGGTAGTTTTTTTTGACATTCATAAGTGCTTGTTATAGCCTAAATTGAATAAAGATATTTTGACTTTAACTTTGACTTTATAAAACCATCAATAACGATAACGTCTCTATAGAATTTGTGGCGAGTATAAACAATGCAGATGATGAAAAAGAAGTGATTGTATCTGATGTCATTCATTGTCTGTGTAAAAACCGGTCTAGACTCTGAAGTCACGCTAAGACACAGTAACCCCTTGATTGTAAAGATGGAACAGGGATCGTGCGAAACGACGCTGAACTCGAACAACGCATTACACTGTGACGAATCCGGCAATAAAGGCGAGGGAGGGCCAGCAAGATTAATCGTACAGAGTGACTTAGCATTTTGAGCTAAAATTTCGGATCAATAGTTGGGACAATGAATTCGCTGGGATTCAATCGCCGGCTGAAAGGTTTTTTAGCGATCCTCTGCTTAAATTAGAACCCTTTCATTGTGACGTACGCAAACAATTTCAAAGTTTTGAATGCTTTATCTCAAATGGAAGGAGAAAGTGTGCGTTCAGAACGCAAAAGGGATCCTGGAAAGCCGGCGCGTGAATTGATCTAAGATTTTGAATGCTTGGAAACAAAGTACAAATTAAAGCTTGTAAGGCAAATTACGCAATGTTAGAGATAGACAAAATCATTCGTACTAGATAACTTGTTACCAAAAATACTCAGACAACGCTAAGATCGCTCGAAAAGAACAAGAATCAGCAGAGTCCTGTCAAAAGTCATCGCACGAGAGGAAGTCGACATTCCACCGACATTTTATTTCGTATATATTTTTGTTTCACCTCCTCTGGCTTCCACGAATAGTGAGGGATCTTTAAGTTTTGGCACAGTGTGCCCTTTCTCACAGGCCTAACAGGAAAATCGCTCAATCGACAAGCAAAACAACACTCGTGTTGTCCTGAACCCTTTAAAGTTTTAGACTACCTACAGTCTAAACGCGTGCATTTTTTGTATTTCAATTACCATGTCAGTTAATTTGGTAGGAGCGAGTCCAACGCACGATTACGCTGCTGATCGTATTTGAATGAGACGTGCGGTCATTAACAGATTGTATGTATGTAGTTTTAAAGGCAAGCGGAACTGACTGAGGCTTTTTCTACTGTACTAGAATGATTAAATAAAAAAAAAAAAATCGTTTAATTCGGAAAACAGGTTCCAATTATGTTGTTAGTTATTAGTTAGTGGCAAAAAAAACAAATTAAAATCAATTAAAACTAAGTTTTCATGTAACTGAAGATGGCAAGAAAATAAAATATTTAGTCTGTTTTTTTTATTCAGGAAGATATTATTGGCGTAGTGAACAACTTGATTCCCACCGGGTTCAGAAGTGATCGACACATGACAAAGCCCGTACACTGCAAGGTATTGCATCCTAAGATCTTACTCGCCCTACTCTACTAAATACGTATGCATGGCATATGACCTTATTCACGGCCTCAAACGAGTACAGAAATAGTCGAATACAACATTAATAACTTCAAACTAGAAAAAATCTACAACGAGCGATAACAAGCATAAGGAAAAATAAAGAAACCAGTAACGTGTGTCTGTGTCGCATCGTCCTTGGTTGACAAAACGGTCGCGAATCTAGAAATTAATTCGGTAAACCTCGCGGCGCGCGCGCATAGCACCAGTGGTGTTATCGGAATAGAGAGGGCTTTATCAATCAGTTTCGCCGTGGCCTCGATTTGGCCCACGCCTCGCGATAATCTCCGCGATTGCCCGATTCTTAATCCTATATATTGCCACCAGAATAAACTGACCCCCTACCCTACCACCTTACTGTACACAAGAGACCATTATAAGTGGTACTCCTGTCCATTATAGTGAGACCCGTGACGTTGGAATGTTTATTAGTCGCATGAGATCTTTGGTTTTTGGTAGAAAAATAAAAATATTGCCAAGAATCTACGATAACTGCTTCCATATAACTGTAGTTTTTATATATGTCTGCCCTCAATTGTTATGGTTAATAGGGCTTTTTATTATGCTGATGGTATGCAAGCCTGTCCTGTGACACCTCTTGCATAATAACATCAATAACTTTATATTAGATTGCTACAATTTTAAACAGCTAGTATTTAGTACGTGCGACTTAAGTTTAACAAAATATTTATGTAGATGACATGCTTCTTAAATTTGTAGGCACAATTCTAAAACTAAAAAAGTAAATATCATTAAAAGGGGCTTCATTGTTAAGCAAGTGGAACGTTCCAATAAAAATAAACAAATGGACAAAATTCGATATGCATATTTGTAGGTAACAAATAAATAGACAGATACAAACGATAATGGCCTAACCTCATTTATCGCTTTTAATTTAACATAGTTTTTAATTTGAATTCCAATTTGCGAGAATTCGTTTTGGCAACTTTGTTGCTATGTTAAATTTATACTGTAAAATCCCTGAGAGTCAAATAGTCAAATCTGATCCGTGAAGAATTAAAAAATCTCTGCTAAAAGGTTTACAATCGTCATTTAAACGTTTTTATGAAACTGAATGATTCTATTAATGTATCAAACAAAGCGGTTTCTTTCTCAGGTATTTAGCACTAAATTTTTACGACATCTACATTTTTGGGCAACGCATGATCTTATACAAACTCTAGTGATGCACTACGTTTTATATGAACTGAACAGCTGGCGAATACCATAGAGTACAAACAATTAAATATCATGCACTTTCATTTACATACAAAAATAAACGTAGGTAAGTTTAGCGGTAAGCAGGCTCTCCCTTCCTCTAACAAACTAAGTCAATAAATATACAAGTATATGCATCGCGCTTTTACACTCTGGTAGTGCTCGTCGACGTTTTAAGGAAAATAAAACATTAGAGTTAGGTAACGCAAAGCCACGCGACTTCTCGATTTGTTTAAGCAGAAATGTAACGTCTTTATTGCTTTAATCGCAATTGTGAAACTTTAGGCTGGCAACAGGGGCCTTGTTCAACATTTGTTGAACAGCGACAGCATCGGGGCAGCTGAGCAAATTACATTACGGAAACCTTTGTGAACCTTTGTGTCGAATTGATGCCAATTGCGTCACTGAGGAGGCACGGTATGGTAAATGTGAATCGAACCTAGGGTTTCTGCTTGAGCTTGGCTTCACTCGAGACGAGAAAAAAATTACCGGAACTCGAGAATTCTCGAGTACCAAAAAAAAAAAAAAAACCGACTACTTTAAAAAAAACGAAAAGCAAGAAAATAAGTCTAGTGGTCTAGAACTCTGTTATTTAGCTAAACTTAAAGTTGAACAATTGGGGCCCATTACTAAAAAAATTGAGTTGGTCACGAAATGAATTTGATTTGGGTTTTTAATTTTTTAATTTTTTTGTTTTATTTCATACTTTTTTGCTTTTTCTGTGAAAATGGTCTATTAAAAGTATACCTAGGTACTTATACATATATTTAGAACAGACTTCAATATGAATTTCGATTTTAGTCATGATTTTTGATGTAGGTATCTGTGGATGTAATTTAATTAGGTTTTTAATTCGAATCGGCTAATCATTAGAGCTTTCATTTGATACCCATATTGTTACAATAAAAAATGTTTCTTTCTAATTTTTCCGACATTTTTATTCGTGAACACCTGAAATAATACATATCATCACTGTCACTCCGTCAGTTATGACGAATGTAATAATACCTCATATGCTAAAATCAGTCCAGCCGTTAAGGCTACAGCGAGGACCAAATATATAATGGACATACATACATACTACGCTCGAAAAAAATAACCTTCCTCCGGGAAGTCGGGGAAAAATACGACAAAATTATGATTAGGATGCAATAAAAACGGCACAGATTATAATAATATTTTATTTCATGGTTTTTATTGAGGTTGTTATAAAAGACTCGAAAACCCGAGAAAACTCGAGAAATTAGCCTCGATTAACCTAACTGGCGCCGTGCCCGAAAGATGGTTTGATCTGATGTAAATAAAAAACATTTCGGCCTGATAAAAAGAAAAAAAAAAAGAATTTACTGAAGATTTTGATCAGATGACGTATTGTCTAACGCACGGACGCTTGGTATCGCATTCATTATTTCTTCCTGTCTAATGGTGTAAGATAGTGACAGAAAGATGGTGAAAGCGATGGCAAGAGCCCGCGCGTTAGACAATAATGCCTCAGTTTTGATTAAGATTCGTCAAGTGCCTCACCAACTAGTGAAGGTCGGCTATCAGCTGCTGGAACTTGTCTCTGTCCCGTTGCAAGGCGGAGTAGCTCGGACGCACTCGCCGTATCTTGCGGAGTCACGACTTCTTTCTCAGCCCGACTTATCTTCAGTCAGCATTGCCCATAATAATTAATTGCAAAAAGCTGTATCTAAAATGCCTAAGCACATGACCGTCTTTGCGTCTTGATGATGGTCAAAGTTACCGTTTCTGTCGAGCACGTCATAGAATTTCCACATTGGTAACCCTTTGCGTCCAACATACGTCTGTATGTACACATCTCAGAAGATTCAATACGTATCTCAAAATCCTTTTTTACCGACCACAAGACACATCCGTATCTATTGGATAATGGGCTACATGTAACAGTGCAGGACCCAAGTTCGCAGTCCGGTCTTTTAACATACTATTACACAAAACAATTTTAGCATTAAGGGCACTAAGGGCGACCTCGATGTGGGTTTTTATTTCAAGTCGGCTATCCCGGTCTTCCGTCAGCCAATTATTAAGATTAAACGAAGAAAAATCTATTTCAATACAAATCCGCTCTGACAATCAAGTAGTATCTATAGTTTTGGGGTAAATCCAAGTCAACGGTCGAGTTTACAAGGTTGTTCCGGACTAAACACAACATAATACAGCTCCAAACAAAGTTCATTCTAAACTTTTAGTTGGGAATTAACGTTTAGGTTTAATACATATAACTTTCTTAGCAGAATTAAATATCAAAATTGACCTAATCTTAAACAGAAGTTATATATCTTAGATAAAATCAACGATGAAATAAGTGCGCCACAATACATGAAACATGAATCAATTGATGTTTTCAGGAAATGCTGCGTTTCCAGCGAACTTTAAAAACTACCTTATAATTAATAACAATGAAAGTAATGAAATTCCAATTACTCGTTCTTCAAAATAAAATTTAAAACAGCTTAGTTAAACGTCATTATCACCCCACGTTTATTAAATACCTAGCACATGCAACGGCAGGACAAGTTGCAAGAATTTTGGCCATGCACGCTAGATTAAGGGGCTGTTTCACCATCCATTGATTAGTGTTAACTGACGGTTGAATGTGATGCTGTCTCTATTTGTTTTGTTCGAATGGACGGAGACGGCATCACATTTAACCGTCAGTTAACTCTAATCAATGGATGGTGACACAGCCCCTTAGTATTTAGTAAACGAGTTCTTGAGTGGAGACCGCGAACCGGCAAGCGTGGCGTGGGACGCCCTCAGACTAGGTGGAGCGATGATCTTCGCAGGTTAGCTGGCAAGAACTGGCCGAGGATCGTGGTCAGTGGCGTGCAACTGGAGAGGCCTATGTCCAACAGTGGTCTAAGATAGGCCGATGATGATGATGATGATGATGAGATTAAGTATTGGTATTGTCTTTAGTTTTTCATAAAAAAATTACCGCCGACAAAATTTAAGCTGAAACGGTAATGAGAAAAGAAAACGCTGAAAATTTACCATTTACTCATAGTAGCTAACTAACTACCCTATGTTTACTATCATTATATCATCTAGTTTACTATCGACAGCATTATTACGTATCGCAAGATAATATTTATTGTAGTTATCTCAAGGTAATTTCGAAGTAACGCCACCGTATGGCCCCTGCTATCGGCTAGTGAGAACTAAATCCGTATCGGCACAAGGACGAGATCTTACTGATAGCGCTCAATCGAGTTTCCGCGTATGTGGAACACATAATTGTCCGATAACGACCAAAAGTGTAAATTCGAAAGTAAGTCGATACGTATCGGTAAAAATGAAAAATATTTATTTACGGCTGCCTACAGGATGATCTGAGGGTCCAATAACGCCTAGAGAAGAACTAAAAGAATTTCATTGCTCACCCGCGACCTTATGATAGCTAAGTTTATGCAAGATATGTGTGTTCAAGCAGTTCCTCCACCTCCACATTGTAAGAATACCCACAAATCACATAAACCAATCTATCGCCACCACCACACCACGTTTCGAACTCAACCAGAGCTCATCTTCAGAGCAACACAACCGTTCAACATGCCACCAGATATTAGACTAACAAACCACAACAAACGTTTTAATTTGTCACTGGAACTCCCTAAGTACCCAACTATATTTTTTCTCGAACAAAACTACCCACAAAATATTAATAAATTTTAATCGTCATAATTATAAAACTACCTTGAATTTTTATTTATTTACTATAAAGGCGTGTTTTATTAATCCTAACTGTTATTGCTGAAATTAGAACCAAGCCGTGTAGCAAGGGAGATGATACTAAATTTTACTAAAAATTACCTGTTCATTAATAATAGACCCTATACCATACTTACATGCAAATCTTGCATAAACATTAAGGTCACGGGTGAGCAAAGAAATTATTTTAATTCATTGACACGGACCTCCGTAAAGTAACACCTAAATAAATTATTTGCTATTTCTAGATTTAATTTAGTTCTAGAGAACTAGTTTCTATCTTTTAAGTTTAAACGACCAATTTTTGTATATTTTATTTATTTATTTCGGTGATCTCGGAATTGGCTCTGAAGATTTCGATATGAGATTTACTTTTCGGGAGCGAACAATTTGTCTAGTTTGGTTTTATCTCTGGGAAATCGCGTGCTTACGAGTTTAATCCCGAGCGAAACTCTGTCGCCTAGGTACTTTAATTTAAATTCAGTTCGTAATTTTTTTCTTTATTATATTCTGACTGTCTGAAAAAGGAATTTTCCAAAATTATCACAGGAGGCAAAGCCACGCACATAAGCTAGATAGTATTCAACAGTCAGTTGTGATCTTCAGGAACAAATGAGTCATTATCATAACGAAACTATTTCTTATTGATTTAAAAAATTGCGTATTAACTTAAATTGGATTAATTCAAGAAAAACCGGCCAAGAGCGTGTTGGACACGCCCGAAATAGGGTTCCGTAGCCATTACGAAAAAATTAAGTAATATTTCTGTAAGGATTTCGTATTTTGTATGGAATATTTCAAGTTTAGATATTTTATACCTTAGGCTGCTATTTACTCTTAAACTACGTTATAGTTTTCCTTGTAAGTTTGATATACTTACAATCATGCTGAAATTTTTCAAATTAGTCCACCTACCGGTTTATATTTTAGAGGGGGAGGGGGGGCGCTCGATTTTAATGAAATTTGCACTTTCAAGTTGAATATTTTGCAAACAAATCACTGAATCGAAAAAACGTTTTTGCAACTCCCTAATTGTTTTAAAGGACCTATCCAACGATACCCACACTATTCACTAAGTCTATGGGAGGTACTCTAAAAAAAATGTTGTTTTTTTTTTAAAAAATTATTGTACCATTTTTGTCGGCATAGTTTACATGTATATTCGTGCAAAATTACAGCTTTCTAGCATTGATAGTCCCTAAGCAAAGCCGCGGACAGACAGACAGACAGACAAACCACATCTCTGTATATGTTGTATCTTGTTTTTGTATTTAGATGCATGTTTAAACAAATAGGTAGTTACATATAATTAAATTGTAACGAGCGCGTTCTCGCCAACAAACTGTAATATCAGTTTGGCGAGTAGATTACAGTAAGTAAGTGTATGTAATATGCATGAGAAATAAATTAAAAAAATAAAGACAGACAGACAGACATGGTGAAACTATAAGGGTTCCATTTTGGCTACGGAACCCTAAAAATTTAAACATTTGGTAATAATTGCTATTATTCAAAAACATCTCTTAAAATAAAATATTAATTATAATGTTGTTTGAGCTAGGGTGATGTTTGGTGTAATGACGCAATACAACTTAGAGTGAGATAGGTTAGGAACACAATTAAAAAGTATACAGGGTGTAATTTGAACGTGATAGTAAATTAGTATTTCAAGCTCAGTCAATGCTAAACAATAATGCATTGTATTTGTTGAAAGTCTGATAGTTCAATGACAGAGTTTCGAGCTTCTACTCGTATAGCTATGGGATTCACGGGAACACCATCGTCATCATCATCCCAGCCTGCTTCCCACTGCTGGGAATACCATATGAGATAAAATCTTTATCATCACCAAAAGCTGATTAAGCAGTTAACTAGCTAATCTTAGCGCATGTAGATAACACAATCTATCACTATGCGCGATTGGCGATGGCGACACGATTTATTACTCTAAATCGATATCTATATACACCTAATTAGTCTCAAATTCTTATTATAACGACATAATTCTTAGAATGTAATGATAATTTCGCTAATCGCCCGACAGCTGTCGCCAGTTGATAATATTAGTGTAACATTGCTAATGTGCGCGTGCGACGAAAATTATTGTTAGATTGTCTCATTGAATTATCAATACGTGGAATATTTTCACCACCAAGTCCTATATGTTACAGAAAAGGATATTAAAAAAACGCTGGAAAGTGTCAAATTTTCAAGACATCAAGATCATTGAGTGTTGATATGGACAAATACAACTGAAACATGCTGCCCTGCAATCGCATGGTGATACTTGGGGATGGCACTTCAGCAGACATGAATGTATTTGTGATATAACTATACCTAAGTATTCATAATGAACACAAGACGTTCCGCGAGGATATATAAAATATGACAAGGCCAAAGAAGCTCAAAAACGAATATGATTTCATGCATAGTGTAAATAATACTTCAGTATTTTTAAAACTAAACAAACATATCTCGAAAGGGACAACTGAAAGACAAAGTAACTACGAAGGGAAACAACTTGAAGTTGGTGATATTAGATCTTGTATACCTTGGGTATAGTTATGTTTGCTGACGACACGTCTTTACTGTTCAAGGTTAGTAGAAAAGATACAGACTTCATTGAGCCCAATGAAACCCTGTCCGTGATATCCGCATGGTTTGCTGCCAATAATTTGTTACTAAATCCTAAGAAAACTAAATGTATTAAATTCTCGTTGATAAATTCATCTAGCTCGAATTCAGTTTCTAATATTAAGTTAAATGGTCAAACTATTGAATTTGTAAAATCAACAGTATTTTTAGGAATAACGCTCGATTCTAAACTACAGTGGGGACCTCACGTCACAGCAATCGCGGGTAGATTGAGCTCTGCTGCTTTTGCAGTTTGGAAAATACGGCAGCTAACCGATGTGGCGACGGCACGGTTGGTGTATTTTGCTTACTTTAATAGCATTATTTCGTACGGCCTTATTTTATGGGGATCTGCTGCAGACATTGAGTCAATTTTTATCTTACAAAAGAGAGCAATTAGAGCAATTTATAATTTGAAGACGCGTGAATCTTTAAGATCTTTTTTTAAGGAAACGGATATCCTAACCCTGCCGTCGCTTTATGTTTTTGAAATAATCATGTATGTTAGGAAGAACATATGTGATTTTCCCACTAATGTCGATAAGCCAAAGGCTACTAGAAACACAGGGAAGCTTAAAGTTCCATCTTACAGACTGGCTAAAACCAAAAAGTCTTTTCTGGGAAATTGCATACGTTTTTATAATAAAATTCCAAAAAATATTATAAATGAAACGGATACAAAATTCAGATCTATTGTCAAGAAGACATTAATAGCAAAGGCGTATTATAAAGTTAATGATTATATCATGGACAGGGATATTTGGAAATAATTCCGATCCGCATTAGCGATCCCTTCAAATAGCGAACCTACTGTGTTAAAAATAAAGTTGTGTTAAATACTTGTGATGTATACATATCATTTAATAATATTGTAAATCTGTTTTAAAAAAAATATATATACCTCGTTGAGTTTCTTGCCGGATTCTTCTCAGCAGAGGTTTTTCCGAACCGGTGGTAGATTTTTTTGACATTCATAAGTGCTTGTTATAGCCTAAATTGAATAAAGATATTTTGACTTTGACTTTGACTTGGTAAGAGTCGATACTATAAAATGATGAATGATAATGAGTCGATATAAATGATAAGATAAGGAATAGAAATAAATTAGAAATTACCATTGCTGCAGGCGGTGAGTTTGGTGACGCTGCTTTCGATGTACCTGTAAATAATAATAAAACACTGTATTTTACACAATATTAAGCTACAAAAGAGGAACATGGCTGAGTAATTGCCAGACAACGCACAGTCGTAACCACTGTAACTAGATATAAGAAATTTGGCAGACCTTGACTTTCGCAGAGGTGTACCAACTAATAAGGGATTTTTCGAAGTTCCCACACCCATTTTTTGTGTTTTCACAGAAAGAAAGTCACAGGGTTAAAGCGGTTAAAATTTATTTATACCTAATTTTTCTTACGATCCAAATTTTCATTCATTTGTATGTTGTAGAACAGAAGAAAAAAAACACTGTCAAAATCTAAGTAATTTTATAACTCCGACAGATAGAGCATTTAATAATGCAGTTGTTTAACTTTACATTAAAAATTGCTGCATCACTGCTGCAGTGGGTTACACATTTGAATATCGAAAATTAAAATACCTACGGTTAAAATGTCGATGTTCAAAATATCGAAAATTAAAATATCGATTGTATCACAATATCGAAAGTTGTTATACCTATGGTCAAAATGTTTAAGATTGAAATGTCGATTGATTAAAATATCGAACTATTTTAGCGAGAGCAGAGTAATCACGACTAAAAGTTTTAAAGTTGAAATTGACGTTTATTAAATAAAATACCTACACTACAATCTGACAAAGATCTGCATGAACGTGCGTGACGTTTGCATGAGGGTGCATTATTTTATTTATAATATTAGCTTAACATTATAAGTCCTATTTCAAATAAACACTCAAAACTGCTTGCACTGTTGTGTTTCGACGTGGAGAGTAAGACAGCCCGTGAAACTGGCACTTGAGGTATCCCATTTTAGGCCTCTAGGTTGGCAACGCATCTGCAATACCCCTGGTGTTGCAGATTTTATGGGCGGTGGTGATCTCTCATCAGGAGACCCACTTGCTCGTTTGCCATCCAGTCGAATAAAAAAAAACTACTAACAAAAGATGCAAACAGCGACATTCCCGGCGAACGGTAAAATTGAATTTTTGGACGTTCTTTAAGGTCTGTGTCCCACTATAGCTCATGTATACTCGTATCACAACATCAAGTTAATGTCAGTGTCAGCGGGCATTATATTCCACCGTTATTTTATTTAATAATGTCACTCTATGCATCGCTTTAAGACGAGGTGAGATTATTTTTTGTACAAAAAAACACTTCTTTATTGTCAGCCTGGACAAGAAACCTATTCTCGTCTAAACTGCTTACATTCGAATAAAAACAGTCAAAGATAGCTCGTTCTAAAGAAGACTTTTTAATACCAGTGCTTCCATAACTTCCCACGAAAACGCAGTGCTCAATAAAAATCCAGGCTCACAAAAAAACAATCCTCGAAAAAAGCCTAGAGCTTAATAATCGCCCGTTCAAACGCCGCCGTAAAAAAGAAAAAACTATTCAGTCAAACTGCAGTGCAGCGCAAACCACGGAGCGGGAACCAACTCCCATTCATAACATATAAAAGTACACTGCACCCACACACGCGCGCCAACTGCAGGTACACAATCATTCATATAGCACTCGCGCGCACACACACAAATCATACTACGGTAGTACTCTTATCGTACTATAAACGGCGCTACATTTTCCAGCTCAACTTTGCAGCCTACATTGAAAATGCATTTTATTCTAGCAAGCTACTCGTAACCGTCTGCGAAGGAAATAAGCTTCGAAATCGTCTGGATAGATTTTACAGCACGAACTCGATGAAGTTCCACCGTTACCAGACGCCTCATAGGCTTCAGATTTGTTTGTACGCGGATAGACATAGGACTTTAGTAATATAGGTTAGTCTAGCACTTCCGAGACGTCTGCGGATCCAACCATAGTGTATAGACAGACGGCGCGATTAACGCAGCCGCTGCAGTTAATGCAGGCAGGAGACAGTCGTATCGATTCAGAGTTAGATTGTTGGAGTTGTAGTACTATTACTGTGGTGTAGACGTGGACCCGATCGAACTGGGCACAATGCGTATTTTTACGAACCCAAGATCATGGCACCTAAGATGGTTTCTAAGTTTTACTCAAAGTTTTTTTTTTAATACAATATTTTACATTGACGGTAGCTTAGAATAGAATGCAGTGTCATTAGACCTCGACATTTATGGATTAAAATTAAAGGTACAAATCTCTAATTCATAGACCATAATTGTCATATGGCTTAGATTTTTGCTTTCATGAACATAGTTGCTTAATATTTGTCTAAAAAATCATATAATGTTTATAACAATTACAATTGGAAACAATAAAAATTATGAGAAATACAATATATGCTACCAACATACCAAAATTCCAAGTTAATCGGACTACTTACTGAAGTACTTTAAAATTCACTTGCAATTTGACTTAAAGATGAAAGACTTAAAATGAAGATGGTATTTAATAAATTCTACAATAAAAAAGTGGACGCTTTTTTACGATATGTGCGTTAATTGCTTTGAATCTTGTGACGATAATTGCGTTTGGATCTCGTTAAATGCGCAAGTGCGCGTAAAAAGTATACAATGTGTATGGGCCGAAAGTGTAAATACGGCTTTGTGTTGATTGTTCGTTCACAGGTTTTGATAAGGATAAGGCTGGAACTTTACGGAAATGTGTTGTAGAGCCGATAATACGTGATAGACGTAATCAGAGCAACGTGCTTTTGTTGCGGCTAGCTTGAATAAACAATATCATAAAAGTCGTAGGACAAATTTATCTTATTAATCACAAGGGTACCTAAACAACGCACTGACTGAAAAATATTATCTACTAGCTGTTGCCCGCGATTCTGTTTGCGAACAAAATTAATTAAAAAACCACAATAAATAAATAAATAAATAAAAAGACATTTATTGCCAGTTTTAAAAAAATACAATGAACATAACAGAAACACACCAAATAAAACGAAAATTTAGAACTACACAATGTCTAAAAATGTAGGAAAAATAATAATAATAATAAAAAAAACAAAAGACAAAAATAAAAACAACAGTCACGTTACAAATATGTGGCAATAGGCTCAAGCTCAACATTCACATGCCGCCGGTCGACGACCGGCGGCGCTGATTTTCAGCCAGCGCCCGACTCGCGGCACGTTTTACAGTCAGTAATACAGGAAGGGTAAACACGCAAAAGTATTTATATTAAAAAAAAAAACATTAAAAAAATTGCAGTTTTAACACGTAAGGGAGGTTTAAAAAGAAGAAAAATGGGAGACCTGGCAATTCTGTTCTAAGAGAAGGCATTTACATTCCTAGCGCAATAAGCCTCGTCATTAAAAACTGTACGGATTCAGGCGTTACTTTGAGGAGATCCGTATTTAAAATAAAATTATTTTTCTCATGCTGTTACCACACTTTTTAATTAATTACAATTAATGATATTGTTAAAATCGATAACCGTTGGATACATGGGCGTCCTACATTAAAGACTAAAGTTACGTAGATACATATAGGGCAGATCTACCCTATACATCTGGATTATTCGCAGTAGTTCCTTTGGCAGTACAAAGAATGGGTAATTGTTAGTACGAAAAGAAAGGAACAATACAAGTAATCCGTAATTCTTTCTCTGACGTCAAAATTCACGACTTTGTTGTGCATTTGACAACCATAAACTTGTTACTACTAACTAAGAATCAGCTTTTGAAAGAGATTGTCACACAGAAGCCTTCCCATGCTAAAATCGTCAACCGGAAAGCGGGCGTGATAACGGAAAGAAACAATGCGCGGCCTGGATCCAGGCGGGTGGCGCAACCGCCGCCGATAGCATATCTCGACGACGTAAACATAAACATTTCCACAGTGCGTTGTATGAATGATTTATATTTGGATGGTAGTAATCGCACTTTCACTATAAAAATGACATGGAATAATTTTTGATAATCATCATCATATCATCTATAGGACGTCCACTGTTGGACACAGACCTCCGTTGCTTCGTTTAGAAGTGACCACTGCACTGCATCCACCGTGACCACGCGGCTTTAACCAGGTCATCCAGTTCATCTCGTTGATGGACGTCCTACGCTGCCCTTACACTTTCATAATGAAGAAAACTTATTGTTAAATGGTGTTTTCCAGTATTTTTTTTTATTCGACTGAATGGCAAACGAGCAAGTGGGTCTCCTGATGGTAAGAGATCACCACCGCCCGTAAACATCTGCAATACCATACCCTAAGACGGGACCCTAAGATGGGATACCTCAAGTGCCAGTACTTTCACCGGCTGTCTTACTCTCCACGCCGAAACACAACAGTGCAAGCACTGCTGCTTCACGGCAGGATTAGCGAGCAAGATGGTGGTAGCAATCCGGGCGGACCTTGCACAAGGTCCTACCACCTGCAAATTTATGTTACAATGTGTAAATTTTGAGTAGAGGCCACCTGCATTCACTGGTTGCCCGCAATTCTGACATTGTCGTCGATTCACCTAGAGGGAGGCTTGCCAACGCTGCATTTCGAATTCGTGGTCAAGACACTCTGTTTTCTTATTCAGTATTTTATCGCGCACATTAACTCCAATACCTTAATAGTCTCTCAAAAAGGCTGACAGCCAAAGGCGTTCTATGTTTTTACACTAATTTCTTACAAAATTGTTTATATCATTAATAAGATTGTCGAAAAATAAATAAAGTAGGCGAGGAAATACACACACACACACACACACACACACACACACACACACACACACACACACACACACACACACACACACAAACACACACAGAAATAAAAGTTTGTTTGTTTGCCGCTTGAGACTTGAGACTATCTACCGCCTTCTTACACTGTTTGACATAAAGAAACTTTCGCGCTTTACACTATACAAATATCTACTGTATGAATCGTAGATGCCAAGTGAAAAGTTTCTTTTGTAAAGAAATTAAATGATCGAATACGAACTGCCTCGTTTCGCGACAGAATTATTCGCAGATGACATTATTACTGAATGAAATAGAGAAAGAAAGAGACGCTCATAACTTAACCTCCATCGATGTCGTAAGAAACCATACACCGAACCCTAGCACAATGTGTAACCTCCGAGACGTGTAAGACAATAGGCGTGAGTGGAGGAATCCGATCAATCCGATCATGCTTGCCGTGTGGCACCATAAAGCGTCATTGAGTGACAGCTAAAGATAAGGGGTAACATAAATATGGTAATACCGTGGAATATATTATATGAATTGTAGGATTATACTGATGCATCTATACCGATGAGGCAGATGTATTGGATAAAAGCATGGACAGACTATCGGCTTTGTTTAGCAAAATCCTAAATCAATGATGATTTGTCTACTTCTACATGTAGATCGATTTCTGTTGTCGTTATTGTTTTTATGTTGTTTTTTGTCTGTTTTTTTTTTGTTGAGTACTAAATAAATTGGCTTACTCATAATTAACAGACATGCACATCACGCAAGTTGTTTTACTTCAACAAGAAAATTATTAAATCGCAAATGAAATTTGTGGCCCCGTAATATAATTCTACTCGCTCGCTTTTAATGGCACTGTGTCTGTCTATCTTTTGTTTCTTTGTCCTCACACACTTTTGGTTTACAAATAACTTTACCAGCGTCTACGATAGTCGTTAGACAGTAAATAGTAAACAAAAGCGCGGGAGTTCGTTGACCGCGTTTACTTTTTGTTTCAAGTCCCCGGTATTTTCGGCACCACGATTGCGGGTGAACTCCGTAGGTCGGGGTCAGTCAGTTTTTTACATAACAATGGAAGTGCCCTTGACCTTACCAAAGCTTGATGCGCAACGACGCGAGAGACGATAAGTCGAACCTGAGTGAATATCCCAAGAAGGAATCGTACAGTGATCAGATTCGATTGCTTTTTGTGTGTGTAGGTTGTAGTGATTGCGTGTCTAGTCGCATAATTTTTACCCGACTGCGAAGAAGGAGGGTTATGTGTTTGACCCGTATCTATGTAGGTATCTATGTATGCCTATTCCTGCGTCCTCTCGAAACTACTCAACGGCTGAACCGATTTTGATAAATGATACGTCATTGGATTTGTCTCGATGTCAATAAAAACGCCCGCACGAAAATCAAACGGAATAAGTAAACGCTTTTTGGGGGAAAACCCACCAGTAAAAATGCTTCATTTTCGTAGATTCGCTCAACGTTGATTTCGTATTGGTTATTTTTCTTTCCCGTGCACCTCTTTGCTTCCTTGCACATCTCAAGTAGACGTTTGTTAGTTTTATTGTCACTGTCGACGCGTCGGCACGGCGTTAATATAACGTTACAACGTTATTACAAAGGTAAATCATAACGTGTAATTATCAAGTGTACAATTAAGATTGTCATAAACGATAAGTGAGTGAGGGATTCACCGCACTCACATACACCCACAAACACAATGCGTTACAAGCATGAGCACAATTTTATGCCAGTAGCCGGCACGGGCATATCAAATTTCACACAAGCAAGCTACTTGCACATACATAAGTATGTAAAGGTTTGGCCGAGAATATACATGATTGGTTGCACATTTTCGTACAAGTAGAGCATGTTGATTTAATGTTTATATACGAAGTGGATACCCATTCAAATCGCCAAAAATTTTTCATTTGGTCAAATGCATTTTATTCTGAAACTGTGAACTATTCAGGATTTGTTTCAAGGCCATAGTGTGAAACTCTATATTAGGTTAGATTAGGTTGGTTTTATAAAAGTCCTACAGCATTTACAGTTCCAGAATAAAATGGATTTGACCAAAATGAAAAATTTGTGAAACGAATAATTTGTAAAAAAAATATTTTGGTTAGACATTAGTGAACCATATGAAGTTTGTAATGGACGGATGACCTGGTTAAAGTCTGGTTAAGGCTTTTCCTGGCTGTGGCTATGTCTAGCAGTGGATGTCCTATGGCTGATATCATGATGAAGTTAGTTAGACACGTGCGCCAGCTAATTGCACAAAAACGTGCAGGATACAGGCGTTCGTAATGCAAGCCTATTTTTCTTTAATTCCCAGCTTTGAAAACACATGACATGAAAATGAAACATTATCACATATAGGGGAACTAAAGTAGCTAAGTAGAGGTGTCTCTGCGTAATTGCACGTTTTATCATTATTTACTTTTAAAATGTCTGACAGCAACTACGTTACGGTTAACGAATGCTGATAAGCTGATAAAGTACGTGGTCGTATCAACGTACCAACTAATGTTTCAAGTAAGTACGTATCACGAGTAGCGTCATTAGAAAGTAGATCAGATTCAGTCATGAAAGTAGTCCCAACAGCTGCTAATTATAAGCGATTGTCATCTCGTCACTATTTGTAAAAAGCTCGTAGGTAAATTTTTCTAAGTGAATTTTACGAACATCACTTCAAGAGTAAATTTTGTTGACGTGTTGATTTGAAATACGAGATTTTTTCAAAGTAGTGTCTTAAACATAATATGCAATTTAAAAAGTATTCAGGGTCATTATACCGCGTTGGCGCGTTTGCAGCGATTTTTAGATCAGTATCTAGGTTTTATAATTATTTAGTAGGTAGGTTCGACTATAGTATAGGTATACTACAGTCAATACTTAATACCTAAGACTGCTGCTAACAAAAATTAATTCAGAGCCGTTTCGATACTTTCAACATCAAAAGCAAAAATCCTTAATTAGTAAGGATACAAATTATGGTTTGTCATCTGGATTTAAATTTTTATTATTCAAAATTCCTTCACCCTCGTAAAATCATAAAACGAAAGTGGGTGCAATTGCTCCACTAAACTTTAAAGTGCTCTAAGTGATACATAAAGAGTCCGTTAACCGCTGCGTAAAAAATAAAAGGTTTAATTAAACAATTAACAAGTAGCCGTGTAACTATGTACATCACAAGTTTATTTGTTTAACTGTCACCGCGCGATCAAAATTCAACCGAAACCTTCTCCACTCAAGGTAGATTTATGTTCATTCTAATAGTAATATAAAAGGTTTAAAGTTGTTTTAGAAGTGGAAATAAAAGTATCATAAAATTGATTGCGTGTAACGAAAACATAAACAACAAACAACAACAACAATTGCCTAGACTGCTATCTGTTACAATGTAATATAATATATCATAAAATCATTAAAACTATACGGAGCAAAATTACATCCAGTAAAAAAACATGACTTAAGTCAACTTTAGCGTGCAGTAGAATGGGAGCAGCCATTACGATGCTTATAATTAGGTTTGGTTAAAATAAAATGTAACGGAAAAAAACAATAACGAATTACCATTTCTCATGCAAAACTTAATATTAATATTATTTTATTTTGTTACATTGAATATGAACGAAAACTAATTATAAGCATCAAAATAGCTGCTCCCATTATAGTCGCAGATTTATTTTGTTTCAGTGGTTGTTTGTAAATTAGAACGAAACTACTTTTGTATGAAAATGCGATCAGCGGCGAGCGTACTGGCGACTCTTAACATATTGTACATAAGAAACAAAAGTTTACTTTCTTTGACTTTTGAAATTAAGTTACCGCTAATTAGACTTAGATTCATCAAACTCATAGTCTCTTTAAGCCCAATTTACACCGGGAGCGGACAGCACTCCGCACGAACTTAGTTCAACGTATTTCGACCAACTTCATAAAGGTTCAGGGTGAGTATGTTCATGCAGCCGATCGTTGTACGTTAAATTGTCCGCTCCGCTCGCAGTGAAAACTAGTAGTTAGAATAAAAGTGGTCAAAAAATACAGAAATATCTGTAAACCCCTTTAATTTTCTCATGCCCACGAAAAAAACTATTCTATTTAGTATCCGACAGATGCCTGCCTTTCACGATGTTGAATCGTAAATAGAAAAAAAGATCACCTTAAACAACTGCAAAGACAAACAAACGTAGGTACACATGCGTCGTAATAAAATATGCATTATACAATGCCATTGACAAATAGACAATGAACAACAATGCCTTGGGCATGTTGCAATCCGTCAACCTGTTAACTTGATGACTACAAGGCTATCAAAGATGCCGATATCAATACAAACATCAAATAACATGCAAATGCAAAAATTGCGCTTTTTTATGCGGCGATTTTCCGCGTGGCGCCGCCGTAAGCACATTACCGCGGTATCCGGTGTTGGGTAACATTGTAGCATAACAATGTAAAGCCGCAGGATGTTGTAAAACAAATATGTAGTGTAAAAATATAAAACAATTACGAATAGGGTTGACGACAGATTGAGGGGCACGCCGATCCCTTTGGCTATGCTGATTCTGGTCTGCGAAAAATATAAAGTTTCTCTAAGGGTGAAGCCAGATGAGCGTAATCTCTAGGTCAACTCATTTTCTGGGGTAAGTATCATTACGTCTAAAAAAGCAGCTGGTCTATGTAGCAACTGGTCTAAGTAGAAAGTGGTCTAAAAAGCAACTGGTCGTAGGTTAGGTTAGGTTAGAGTTGCGTCAAGGCGTCAGCCACGCGGAATAGGAGCTCCGTCGAATTTGAGTCAAAAAAATTTAGACCACTTAATACTTAGACATGTTGCTACTTAAACCAGTGCTTCTTAGACCATTTGCTACTTAGACCAATTGCTAATTTGCTACGTAGACCAGCTGCTGTTTAGACGAAATGATACTAACCCATTTTCAGGACTATTGTATAAAACCGAATGCAACAGAAATTTCGCGACCGAAAATATGCGACTCACGACTCAAAAAATTACGCACGTCTGGCTTCACCCTTAAAAGTTCATGTTTAATACAAGCTTTTTTTTTGCTGACTGTTTTGTTAACTGTACTTACATTGTCATTCAACTTATATGTATATCCAAAATTTCAAGTTAATTCGACCACTGGAAGTGAATCAAAATCAACTTGCTGATCCCAAAACAATAACAACAACAAACAGGGCTTAAATAAAATCTTCGACCATCAATCGATTTGAGTGATAGAGCGCTAACCATTTAATAATTCTTCCGCAGGGCAGCAGCGGGATAAAGATAGACTTTACTATCTGTTTACGCAAGTTTATAAACATATTCATCATCATCAGCCGGTACACGTCCACTGCTAAACAAAAGGCTCCCCCTTAGAACGTCACAATGAATGTGAACTCGCCACTTGTATCCACCAGTTTTCCGCCGGTTACCTTTACTTGCCCGAATTTTATTTGCCCGAATTTCACTTGCTATACCAACGTTTGCCATAAAATATATAGAACCGTGCTGTTTTTAGGATTTTATTATATGTCATCATATAGAATGCAGTAGGTTAGGTTAGGTTATTTTAATATCAACTCTGAAGAAATTACTATTTCAGAAATAAATTACTTTATGGCAAATGAAAATTCTAGAAAACGATACATTCGGGCACATGAAATTCGGGCAACCGATAGAGAACCGTTTTCCGCAACTCTCACGATGTCTTCAATCCCCCTGGTGGGAGGCCTGCCAACGCTTCGTCTTCCGGTTCGTGGTCGCCACTCCAGGACTTTTCTCCCCCAACGGTTATCAGTTCGTCAAGCGATGTGGCCCAAACAACATTGCATGCACATATTCATATAGCTATTGCTATAGCACTATCTGCGCCGGCGCCGCCTAGCCGTCAATTTGGCCGGCAACCGACACTTACGCGTTTAACACGCGTTACGCGCCGTCGATCCTATAAATCGTCGGCGCAACCAGCTAGTATCAATGCCGAGGGATTATACTAACTAGTATCCGGTCGAAACTGTATTTGCAACCGAAACCGAATTCGGATTGTGCTTCAGTGGAGACCGAACTGTATTCGAGGGCTCTTGTTAATATGTGTTTGTGATCATAGAAGCATTTATTCGATAGTCAAAACACCACAAACACGTTATATTTATTCGATATAGTTTGATTTTTTTTTTAATGGAAAGTAATTGATATTTATTCTTTTTCATGTGGAATAATAAAGAAGCCACAAAAAAATTGCAAACGCGCGGTTCGCGCGCGAGCAGATTGCTCCAGATCGCCGTATAAAAGCAGTTTCGGTTTTGGATTTAGTTGCCTGAGTCTCATCGAAACCGAAATCCAGACGGAATGTTCGATCCGACACTAGATTTCACTAGGCACAGATTATAGTATTGCGGCAATGACATTTATATTGCACTTGCGCTGTCACATTTAGGGCCGCTTGCACAGTTTTGAGTGAAAAAATCGTTAACCCTGGGTTAAAAAGAAAGAAAACATCTAGTCATTACAGTTCCATACATTTTGACACTAGACTTAACCCTGCGTTAGCACTTAAATCGGAGTTCAATACCTAACCCTGGTCGATTCAATCCCGCGTTAGAGATTTTTTATAGTAACGCCGACAAACTTAAAAGTAAACTAGAAGATATCCCTGTAAGAGATAAGTCCGCTGTTTTTCTAAGAGTTATACAAACGAGTAAATGTTCACCGCAGCGCACCTTCAGCACCTTCAGCATCACTGGGATTGTAGATGCGTTGCCGGCCTTAAAAGAAACGGTACACCTGCCTTTTAAAGGCATCCAAGTCGTGCCATGTTGGAAAGACTCCGCAGCCGCCAGTCACAGAACAAGAAATGGATGAGCACCATCCATCGAGATGTTCTTGATGGTGCACATTAACGCGAAGAGTTTTTTTAGAAATTCAGAAGAACGGAATGTAGAAACTTGTCCCAGTAAAATATGCGTGATGCAATTATTAACATCGCGTGGACATTTCAGATGTCCTATTCCGCCGTTAAATATGGGTTCACGCTCGACCTCAATGCCGCATCGCTCGCAGAGTTGGAGGCCATTGATGGATGTTACGTAACTTGCGGTAAAAATTAGAGATAAGATACGTTATCATAGAATGATTCTGGGATTTGTCTAGTGGTTTTGTAGCTTACATTATCACCGAACTGTGAATTTTTCGCCGGAACATTTAATTCAAGGTGAAATCACGTCTTTGATGCGTCGAACTTTAAGCATCGACGAGTACTTACCTAAAGCTGACCAAGAAATTGTACTTTAAATTGTCATCTAAACTACATATGTATTGTATGCCAATCCTATGTTTGGAAGTGTTCGAAATTGACTGGAAGGTTTCGTGCGGCAGCGTAAATGAATTTACGAACAATTCTTATGTCAAAGACGTCCAGAGGCTATCTTGACGATGGTTTAGAATTTTCTGCTATTTTTGAAAGTAGCATAAACTTTTGTCAATTAAAAATTTTGTTCCGAGTGCTGGATTGTATAATCTCAAGTCAACACGGACCAAGAACTTTATGGCAAGTTTTAAACACGCACGATCGATCTGAACATACACATATCTACAATTAAACAGGAAACTAGATGATTAAGTACTTATAATGACGAATTAATTCAAAAAGTAAATCAACATGGTACAAAAATTATAATTTGGTCACTTGGAAAATATTTCCTAAAAGCAGGTGACTTGCGGTTGTAACTAATATCAGTGTAAGATTGTAAACCGATAATTTACAAAATATCTAGCGAGATTACAAATAAGCTTGACTATCCGAGCGACAGTTTACAATCTCGCGAGATAGATACTACACTATCGGTGCCAGACAATCCATAAATGATTCTTATTCAAACAAATCACAAATGCATTATAATAAGATTTTGTATATGCCAAACTTCAGCCCGATGGGATACCAAGAATCGGTCGAAAAATAGTTTTGTAAAGTTTAAAACCACAACATTTCTAAAACAATCTCTTAACTATTTCCCTATTTGGTATTAGCTCTTCGTTTTCCGTCATTCTTGGTGGTTTATCTACTTCGCTATGGAGTCAAACCAATTGTCTTAAGATCTTGCTGGAAGTTTTTACCTAGGTGAAAAGTCATCATCTTCTGCCTCTGTCCTTGGGCTTCGGGATTGGCCAGCGCTCATCACAAATCACTTACTTTTATTGCTCAACCGTCTCCCACACTTAATATGACAAGTAGCCAACTTAAACAAGTGTAAGCGCAAGCGTAGGCGTGCCTAAATAAAAAAATCCCACATATTTAAAAACTGCGTGTAATTTCCCTGTACGCTAATTTTCCTCATAGGATAACAAACGTTTTAGTCAAAGATGCGGCCCCAATGCGCCATTTAGTTCTGACAAAAAAAGTTTTCATTCATAATCATAACCGCACCACATGCGCCCGCGCTGGCCCTTCATCATCTAACTGTCTACCAGCTGTTAAAAAATATCAATAAATAATGTTTTTGCCGACTGCAGACGCTCGTTTTTTTATCAACCGCTATTTATTTATGTGTTTACATCTTAAATTCAATCCTGAGTTAATTAGATGCATGTTTATTTTGCTCAAGCTGCTTTGCGGTTTCCGAGCTATCATGTATGTGGCATTGTGTATTTATAACTACGTATATGTATTTTTAACCAACAGTTGCCCGCAATTAAGCCTGAAACACACAGAGAGCAGTGGCGGGGCGGTGCGGCGCGGCGTGGAGGCGGTAGTAGGTACCGGTTGTAATATCAGTATTTCTCAAAAAGTTGACCCGTCATGAAATTGTCAAGAAATCAGTTTGTCAAGAAATTATTAACACTAAGGACGCGATCATAAACATAAACTGCATAAAACATCCAAAATTTCTTGACGTCAGGAAAACGTCACTAAATCTTGTGAGAAAAAAACGTAACTTTGTCGACCAACGAAGATTATCTGACTTTTCATCACCTTTACCACAAGGTTTTGTATATATTTAAACACAATATTACTTATTTTTGTGTTGAAGTAGTGTCAGGATTGTTTTTTTTATTAGTGGACAACTGAAAATGGACAACTTCTTGAGAAATAGTCATATTCGAGCTAACATGAAAGAGGGTACACAGATCACTGCGCGGGAAATTCACGTTAGCTCGAATATTTCAACCGGTACCGCCTCGGCGCCGCGCCGCACCGCTCCGCCTCCGAAGTCAGTGTGTTTCTAGCTTCAGGTTTGTGCTCCGACGGATTTTTCTACTTTTCCAGTATAAAAGTATCCTTTGTAAATCAGGGCTAAGAGCATCTACCTATTAATGAAAGAATATATAAAATCGGTTAAATATGCCCTCTAGGCACAAACAGACAAAGTTTACCTTCTTAACCTCTCGTATGTCAGAAATAAAAAAAACTGCATTCTAGTCTCGTTTGTTTCAAATACAAATTCTACAGATTAAAATAAAAATAGAAAAAGTAGACTTATAATTTAGCACATTGTCTGGACATACGAGAGGTCAATATAATGTAGAAGAGTATTCGAGCGAGTATAATATTCGAGCCTTTTGACCGGTCGGTTAAACGTCATTAACATCCCAAGAGTATTAGAACAACGGAAGGATAAGTCGCAAGAATTTTGATTACGCTAGAGCATCGATATTGTGTTTAGTTATCATAAACATATCTCTTTTAACACATATTTGCTGAAATGGTAATGACAAAAAAGCCGCAAAAACACTAAATATTTATTTACCCAGAAGTTGTGAATCCCCAAAGCACTATTTAAGCATAGTAGGCACGATTCTCATGAAAAATAAATATGACCAAAGAACTTTGATCACAAACGTTTTTGCCTGTAACAAGTACCAAGTCTATACATACAGTACAATAGAATACAAGACACAGTTAAATAGAAGAATCAAATGACAATAGCATATGAAATTCGCTCGATCGACCAAATACTGCATAGTTACACTTGTCACATTCTGTAACAAGTAACAATAGTGAACACCTTGGAACTTGGAACATATACATTGTTGCTAGCCGGAAAAATTCATCGACAGTTTCAACAGACAATACATTCATTGCTCGTTG
Source organism: Choristoneura fumiferana (assembly GCF_025370935.1). Classification (NCBI taxonomy): domain Eukaryota; kingdom Metazoa; phylum Arthropoda; class Insecta; order Lepidoptera; family Tortricidae; genus Choristoneura; species Choristoneura fumiferana. Next base: position 15,965,229 of record NC_133479.1, on the reverse strand, counting down.
TAGACTAAGTGGGGTGATACGTCATGTATTAGGGCATCGATGTATAATGGATGACTCGGTTATGTCTGGTGCAGTGCAAGGTGTGGGTCAATAACGGTGTAGGTGGAAAAAAAGTCACGACTCCTGGGCGATTGAAGAAAAAATGGACGCCAAGAGCGAGCTGCCGGTTGGAGAAATGTGCTCCGTTGAATATAAATAGCTTCTGTTATAGTATAAGACGTTCGAGTACAGTATGTATATGAATAATTTTTACTATTAATTTATCTACCTATAATTGCGATAGAGATTTCTTAGTAAATTTTCATGTTACTTGTCATGTTACGGAAAGTCAGTCATAAAAACAGTAGCCGGAAATAGCAAATCAAGATCATCATCATCATCAAAATATCAGTCTTAGAACGTCCACTGTTTTAAACCAGTTTTTAAACTGTATAGACCTCCCCCATATGTTGGACAAATCAAGATACGACATGCAAAATATAATTTATACCATCATAGTGAAAAATATGGATTTTAATCCATAATCTGCGCGGTGTTTTTATTATATTTCTAAACTAAAAGAATGTACATAAACAATTAATTGCTTATACAGCGAGCTTGCAAATATTTTAACCGGACAGGTAACAACAATTGGCTATTTCGCAATAGTTTACAACATAATAACAACATGACATTTCCAAACAATTTATTGAAGCATCAGCTTAAGCGTATCAATGATATAATGCTAAATTCCTAACAAAATACATTAATAAGTATTTTTGAAATGTTGACTAAAAAAAAGCTATACTAACGTAATGATTATCTAAATAAAATAAATAGGTATGGAATTTAATAGTTTCGACAAGTTTTCGATTCTCGACAAGTTATATCAGACTGTTCAGTCCCATTCATGCACTCCAATGTGTCAAAAGACAACATCCAAAAATAATAATCTACTGACAGTACCTATGACAGAAAAAAACGCATTCATAAAGCTTATCGGATATGTTAGCCTGTTTTCCCTAGAGATTTGGGACAATTCGGGGCACCCCCCGCACCCTCTGGGGACCCCGGACCACATGAAAAGGTTAAAATTACATTTAATACACACACTACACTCACTGTCCAAAAACGGTCTGTTCACTGTCAATCCGCAGTTCAAACATATAAATAAATAATAAATAAATATCATGGGATGATACAAATTGACCTAGTCCCAAACTAAGCAAATCTATGGATACCAGGCAACGGATAAATATACTTATATAGATAAATACATTATATTAAACATCCATGACCCGAGAACAAAGATTCATATTATTCATACATATCTGCCCGGCCAGGGATCGAACTCGGCACCTCAAGCTTCGTAGTCAGGTTGTCTAACTCTAACCACTTGGCCATCCGTGTGTTTTATTTGACTTAAATTGACTCGCGGCTTCGCCCAAGTTAGAAATATTTTCACGAGAAAAATTTACAATCTTATCTGAAAATAGGTTACTGTCTGAAATTAGTTTTACATTAGTTGGTTTATTATTATTAACTATTACTTAAAGTATTTGCTTTTTAAAACAAATTTGGAGTAAACATTTGAAATGGGCGAAGTTTGCAAATACGTGCTTGATCCGTGGTTTTGCACTATCCCTGACAATATTACAATACATACAACACAAATACAAATATTCTTTATTGAACACCACAAATCAGAACAAGAAATTTACATTGACACAAATGGTGTACAATACACACATGGTGGACAATAATTACTTGTGTAAATCTCGTTCCTGCAGGATAAAAAGTAGACCATGTGTTACACCCGATATCCAGTTATCACACATCAAATTACATCTAAATCCATCCAGCAGCTTTATTTACCGTGAAAGAGCAACAGCAACACACACGCGCAAACATACTTTCGCTCTATTAGTAGGATGAGTAACAAACAATATTTTATTTAATAAAGCATCGATATTGGCTTTTACGGTAAGGAGTCAATTTGGCGGAACCCGCGGGCCCCCGATCCGTGGCTCAGCAAAAAGCGGCGTCTTCTCGGAAGAGCACTGGTCGTGATTGAATATTTCGTTTTGGTTCTCTCATGTTTTGGACTAGACTACGCTTCCGATTACTCATTGAACATCACATAATGACACTACCCTATTTACGATGTCTACTCTGCTAAAATGAGGTCGATGCGTCGAAGTAATTTTTAACAATAAACTGTCGCGTTTAAGCACAGATGCAATGAATGAAAATTGTGTAAATTTAAAGCAATATATCAATTTGTAAGCAATAAGGAAAATTTATTGAATCAGACGTTACTTTGCGGAGGTCCATATGAATGAACTGAAAACCCATACAATTTTATAGGTGGTGCTATTTACAGGAGTTTGCATTTTAGTTATTTAAAATGGCTGAATCGTAACTGACATTTACAGCATTATCAAACAAAACACTTGACATGCAATCTAATGATGAAGTATTTTACATACTTTAAGAAACATAAGCATTTTACTATTATCGAAACACTTTTAAATGCTTACATTGATAATCTAGAAACTATGCTTATGAAACACCTATTTTTATAAAAACACTCAAAATGGCTGACGTTTTTTAAACGCCATAAACAAGTCACTTCATCCAATGAAATTGCATTTTTTCAAACATCTGACATTTTCTAAAATATGTAGGTAAGCGTTTTGTTACGTTACAATAATATCAATTAAAAATGTAATTGATCAATCGTTTATGTAATAGTTACCTATTATCAGTGTAGGTATTACTGCCTATGTAATTTAAGGTAGGTAGTATTTAAAACTAAGTCACCTAGAGATTACGATACCTAATGTTATTTGCGATGGCATAAACAATTTTTCCCGATATATGTATTTTTAATTAAACGCCAATTACACTAAGTAATTAACAACAAATACCCTTAACGTTAATAAACGTTTTTATACAACGTAATGTTATGATACACCTATCTGATGTTACAGAAAACCGTACCTAAATCGCTCTAACGTTATGGCAAAGAACATTGGTTTGCGCACAAATAATCAACCCTAAACGCATACACCTTCTCTGTTCTGTTGTATCATACAATTACCTCTCTAGTGATGACTAGCTAGACGTTAAAAAACGAGTAAATAGCCACATAAAAACCGATAAACAGTCTTATAAACATAGACATTCCTACACGACCATTAATCCAGAATATTTAATCACTCGTAAAAAACTGATAAAACAGAGTAAGCGCGAACAAAACTCACTCGAATGTAACCAATTATAGATAGTTAACAAAACGATGTCGAAAGATTTTTATGACATTTTTATCTTGTACGGCGTCGTTAAATTTCTGGGCAGATACGACGAACAACGTATGTACCTATCATATCTGTTCCTCGCTGTACATAAGTTTTATTGTTTTTGTTGTTAACCTGACTGTACGTTTTTTGCTCTAAAGTAAATAGTCTTGGGTTTTGACGGAGCGTAGGTTTGCAACCTGTAATTGTGAATCAATGCGCAAATTGAAAATCACTAGTATACTAGATTATATACACAGAATGCCCTAACAAGTGAAGTAAATCCGAAATTTTAAGTATATTAGTCTAACATTTCCCACTTACTAACCGTTTTTTTATTCATTTTATATTTTAACCCGTCAAACGTAGCATCCCAGCTGGTAACCATACACTAGCTGAAACTAAATACACTTACCTACGTAAATTAATAGAAGTGATCGAGACCGTAGTACTTTTTTACCATAACAATACAATTTGTAATATAAATAAAAGCTACAAAACGCCACTAAAGGATATCCTGTGTGAATCGGTCCCACGGCCCGCATTAGCTTTTTTTAAACTACTGTGACAATAGTTTAACACTTGTAAACCTTAAACTTAAAAGTATAAAATAAAACTTAAAAAAAGGATAAGCGGAAACAGATATTATCGGGTTATACTGATCAAATCATAGGCCGCTCGATCTACTGACAAAAAACGGATCAAATTATCTTGTTGCTTCCGTCCCTCAAAGTAATACCAGTTGTAATGCCATCATCTATTGAGGAATCGCGTAAAAGTATACATTATAAGAGCTCTCTTTAAATTATTCAACATGATTTATTGAAAGATCGCACGAGCACCTGCCTTTTATATGGTTGAACTATCCGGTTATTTTAAACAACGATTTTGTTATGAAGTGTGTAAAAAATATATAGATTGCTAAATAAATATTAACTATTGTAAATATGTATCTTCGGTTAGCAAACATCATTGCTATTTAAGTTTGAATTGAAAATACTCTTAAATCATGTTTTGCAAAAAACTAATATTTCATCAGTATCCTTGACGCCCCCAACTTAGTGACAATTACAGTTCTGTTTTCCGAGAAAGCAATTCGTCTCGTCTCACAGTCACAACGTCGTTTAAACAGGGAGGGACACGTAAAAAAATCTTTCAAATACATCTTAGCCAAAGCTCGATGTAAATATGTAGTCTTTTTGTCTAACGCTAGACGAGGACAGAGATTGCATAAACGTTGAGAAATTTCCCCGAAAACCGGACATTTCCGGACGTCATTTGTCCCGCGTTTATCTAACGTCGATTGTAAAAACATCAATGCTGACGATGACCACAAAGGGACTTCCGTTGCCTAACAAAATACTGGCGGGGGTGACCACATGTTGTGGTAGGACCGCATTGTTGTTATTGTCGGGGATTAGGTGTGAAATCTTGTTTCCCTTCCATTTAGGGCGTCATAATTTGAAAATTATAGCTTCTTCTGATGATACCTACCTTATGAAATCGTTGCCATTGCTTCGAAATTTAATTAGAAAAACATTTCAAGAACAGATTCCAAACTGGGTCAAGGTTAGGCGCTCAATGTCTCCAGCAATTGTGTTTTTCCGTGGGTGTTCGAATCCGACGCAACACAGAAGTTTTTTTTAATGATAAAAATGTTCACCAAACACTTCGCAATTTCATTAAAGGTTTAATTTTTGAGTTAAAACTGTTTATATTTGCGTCATTTTGTTTCAGTCATTTGTTTTCTTGTTCGAATTTCAGTGCAATGGTCACTACCTACTACCTACTACTGGATGGGAAAGGAAGGATGTGTTGCCAGAGTAAATATTAAAAACAAATAAGTGGCGCAGCCAGAATGATTATGTCCTCTCTTAATAAGTAATAAATTCTTGGGCAGAGTACTAAGGCGTCATGAAAGCGGACACATCTAAAATGCATCAAACTGGTTCCGATAACAACTGTGTCTGGCTCACGCTGCAGCGGCCCTTTCCGACTTTCACACGGCCAGCCGGCACATGTACGCCTTACTCAACGGATGTCGTCGCAATTACGAACCGCCGCGATTATTATTGCACGGTATTGTACGGCCAAATTACAGCATCTCGGCTTCCCATCCGGTCTGTCGTGCGTCCACGCGCTCAAATACAGACCTAGTAGCAACGGAGATAACTTTTAAAGTGTCACGGTAATAAATCGCAAGCAACACGGCCGTTTGAGATAGCACGCGAGCTCCTGAGGATGTCAAGAAGACGAGGTAGGTCGAATTCGGCTGGCTAATAAGGGATGGACAAATCGCAGGTATGGCATCGCACAATTAAACGTAGGACAATAGTGTCGCATCTCACGGACACCTGCGGCGGCGACGCAAAGGCCAACGTATGATTTATGAAATCGAATGTAAATTTCACCATTGCAGTGTGCACCGGAGAGAATCTCTCTTCTCGCCGCACAATAGCGTGTTCGAACTAGTTTCTGGATGCAATGGATCCAACCGACTGTGAGGACGCGAGATTTTGTTTTCGTCCCTCGGCTACGGAGCTAAGAATGCCGCATTGTTCGCATTGAATGGCGTAAATTTTGCGAAATTATCTTTTGAAGTTTGACGACGGGTTTTTCGGGGAAAAAAGTTTGTGCAAAATTTTTCTTTGACAATGACGGCAGATGCATTAAGCTAGGTACAATGGGTGGTAATTATCTGATACAGATAGCGGCCGCCCCCACATTACGGGGTATCTTTGATGATAATCTATAAGGACTCAAAGAAACGTGGCAAATACTACTCGCTGTAAAGTCAAGCATCATATTTATATAAGACGACTGAAGCTTGAGGTCCGGGTTCGATCTCCAGTCGGGATACGACAGTTTGTTTTGAGTTCCGAATGTTTAATTATATATTTAAACAACACACTTACGTGTACTTACTTAAGTGTTGTACGGCAACACTACTTATGTATTTTGTCTAACCTGTGTAATGTGTCGCTGCTGTTATAAATAAATTATTTTCTTTCTTTCTTTCTTTGTATTTTATAAGAGTAAGTATGTGCTAGGTGCAAGTACAAAAAAAAGGAGGAGGAGGGAGTAGGTTAAAAAGCCGTGGTGGCCTAGTGGTTTGACCTATCGCCTCTCAAACAGAGGGTCGTGGGTTCAAACCCCGGCTCGCACCTCTGAGTTTTTCCAAATTCATGTGCGGTATTACATTTGAAATTTACCACGAGCTTTGCGGTGAAGGAAAACATCGTGAGGAAACCTGCACAAACCTGCGAAGCAATTCAATGGTGTGTGTGAAGTTCCCAATCCGCACTGGGCCCGCGAGGGAACTATGGCCCAAGCCCTCTTGTTCTGAGAGGAGGCCTGTGCCCAGCAGTGGGACGTATATAGGCTGGGATGAGGTGCAAGTATTTGTTAACTTTTTTATTTTTTATACGCCCTCAGGCGTTAAATGATAATTTTTGATAAAAATTCGTGTTTTTTGAGATCGAATCGTTATTGGTATATTGGAGTGGAGCTAAATCTACAGTGTCAGTATGATAGAGTAATATTATACAGCTCGAATGCCATGAGCGGCGTTTAAAATTGAAAACGACCGCAGTCAAATACAGTGAAGATACGGTTGTTGCGGATGAATCTATTAAGAAAGTTGTAAGGCGACGGAAAGCTTTAACTGAATGCAGACGTTATGATGAGAACCACTTAAATGATAACGTATTGAGAATACCAGTCTCCGGCAAAAGGTCAACGGCTAAAAGTTGTATTTGGCTGGTTTTTCGGTTTCACGTTGAAAATATTGTTACTAAATAAGATCCTCTCATTCAAAGTGACAGACATGGATATTTACAACAAGATTCTACCTACTTATACAATGTTTAATACTTATCAGATAGAATAGACAATGGAATACTACAACAACTCCTTATTAATGATCCTTGATCCTTGTAATAATGATATTACCAATAAAAGAGTATGAGTATGAGTATTGAATGCCACAATATTTAACTTATTAAGCAGTACAGAAACAGATGTACATATAGAAGACACATTTTATACCATCAAACTAAGGATTGACCACCTTGAGTGATGTGGAATTTGAATTTTACTATTATAAAAGTGTTTTACTTGGGCGACCAAGCTTTGCTCGTTCTTCTTGTTAAATCGTGTTTTTTTTTTCAAATAATAACTACCTGAGGTATAGAACAGAAACGTTGAAAAATCCCCATAAATATCATACAAAGTCTAATATCTCCATAATCGGTTATTTGATTTTAATGCAACATGATGATGTTATTTGATATTAGCTTACCATATCTATTGTACGAGCTTTTGATTAAAAAATGCATTAAAAACCTTTTGAGAGCCGTGATGCAACCATGCAACAGACAGACACACAGCGGTCAAACTTATCAGTCCCCTCTTCGTGCTTCGGGCTTTAAAAAACACGGAAAGTTTTGAAACGTCCTCGGCATTCCGTTTTTGATACGTCAGTATACCGTCCGTCTCTCATTAGTACGAAATCTTGAATAATGTTGCCGTTCAGGTGAACGGAACACCCGAGGCTTCATAACACCCGTAACCCCCGAGCGTTGGCAAATGTCGTCCGCTAACCCCGTGACGTGACTCAGCCACGCACAGTTCAACACTAAACAGTAGTTTAACTGAAATAAAAAACCGGCCAAAAGCGAGTCGGACTCGCGCACGAAGAGTTCCGTACCATCTATACAACATTCATTAGACCATTACCAAAAAACAGCAAAATAATCACGTATGTTGTATAGGAGCCCCCTTAAACATTTATTTTATTTTGTTTTTAGTATTTGTTGTTATAGCAGCCACAATTATACATAATCTGTGAAAATTTCAACCGTCTAACTATCACGGTTCATGAGATACAGACAGCGAAGTCTTAGTAATAGGGTTTCCGTTTTTACCCTTTGGGTACGGAACGCTCATCATCCCAGCCTATATACGTCCCACTGCTGGGCACAGGCCTCCTCTCAGAACAAGAGGGCTTGGGCCGTAGTTCCCACGCGGGCCCAGTGCGGATTGGGAACTTCACACGCACCATTGAATTGCTTCGCAGGTTTGTGCAGGTTTCCTCACGATGTTTTCCTTCACCGTAAAGCTCGCTAAAAAGTAAAATAACCCGACTGCCTTAAGAACACTTTTAATTAAAACTAAAAAAATAATACAATTCTATAGTAATCGGGAGCCGGTCATGGGTCCGACTGATTTTTTTTAAGTTAAATAACATAATTCTAGACTATACAAACGGCGGGTGTCAATGGCCGTTATGAATATTAACAATATGAATCATAGACAAAAATGCAATGCTTAGGTACTTGTTGCGTGCGACAGATTAGTAAGTATAGCATTTTTTTTCACATTAACAATAATCAGCAACTTCATAGTTGTGCAATGTGTCAGGATTGACTTCTTAGCGGCCGGGCACTATAGTACACTTGTTTTTCTTTTTAGTTTTCATTAAAAGTTTAAAAAGCTCAAATACATACTCCTTCTGGTCGTCGGGTAAAAAACACTGATAGCCACTGCGAGTGACGCGTGCCATTGTATCGAGTCAGACAGGCAAGGCATTTGAGGCGGTATTAAGTTACCTTTCGGCCTGTCGAAACAGGATAGCATCAAAGATGGACTTAAATAAAAAATGCCAAGAGATTATAACTGTTCGTCATTCATGTACCAATTTTTTTACGACGACTACCTATATTTCTACAAATTTTTATTTGACTTGTAACTTTCGTTCCATAGTATATTATAAAGTAGTTTGCAAGTTATAATTTAAAATTTGCAAACCATTTTTAGACCGCTCGGTCCCTGTTTAGCTGAAATTTGGCACACGTGATTTGCGATTTAATTTGAATTACGTGGCAGTAAAATTCTGGAATACCAGGCCGGGATCGACTCCGCAGTACTGAACTCTTCGAATGATTGATGGTTTATAGTTAGAATGACAATAATACAAGTACAGTTCTGACGCGTCATGCCACAACACGTCAGACTCTATACTAGGAAGTACAATATTCGAACTTCGAATCATGCCGTCCCGCTGACGCTAATATTATTTAATACGAGAGTGAGGGGGACGGTACGATACGAACTTCCATTTTCGAATGTCGTAGTAGCCCCCCCACAGAAGTAATCCTCTTTATTATTACTTCTGTGAGCCCCCCAGATGTGTACTCTTAGCCGTCTAGTTAAACTACTGCCCCCAAAGTCCTGCGAGCAAGTCTCCGGTGACCCGATTCGCACGACAGCTTAGCGGCCGGCTACATGACGCGGTATTCGTTAATACAATTATTCAAATTGGTTTAACTCTGTCTGGGCTTGCGCTGACTTCCTTATGTAATTCAGTGGAAGGTTAGGTGAAATAACCTTCCAATTATGGGCACTAGAAGTTATAACAGAGAGTCTATGTCCATCTTTGCATAACCTAAGTTAGAAAAATAGAAAACCGCCTGACATTGCAATTTCAAATAAGTAACCCAAAAAGAGGGATGTTATAAGTTTCACCGCTATGTGTGTCTGTCTGTGGCAGTAACTCTTAAACGGGTGAACCGATTTGAATGGGTTTTTTTATATTTGAAAGCAGGTTTTCCAGCGATGGTTCTTAGACTTGTTTTATCAAAATCGGTTCAGCCGTTTTTGATATATTTAACTTAGGAGTGACAATGTCGGGGTTGTCCAACGTTTTGTTAGACCGTTAGATTTACAAATGTCTCGTTGCTCGGTGTGCCCTAAGGTTGGAGGAGGCATATGTGTTTACTATTTTAGAATAGTCATCAGAAAGTGAGCTATGTAAACCCGATGCAGCCACGTCCGGTCTGAGCAGATGCCGCGTTGGCCTTGTCTGCGACTGCGCGCGCGCAGGCCGACATTCCTACCCCCGCTTACTCATATATAGCGTCCAGTTGTACCAAAGTAAAAAACTTATTTGCACAATGGAAAACATGAGGAATTGTATTGTAGGTATTTAAAAACAGGGTGACGACGAGCAAGTAAGACGGTTAAGTGACCACCCGGAACATCAGAGGAGCGTGCATGCGTTGCCAGTGTAAAAGGCTAGGATAAAATACCTTACGTGCCTGTAATTTAATTGGCTATCTTATTCTCCACGCCGGAACAAAGCACCTTGGCGGTATAAAGCCGAGTTTAGACTTGCAAGAAAAATCGTGCAAGTTGCATTACATTGCGGTGCTCGATTGACCACTACAAAACAAACTCGTTGGCTTTACGGCCTCGCATTGTAATGCAACTTGCATGATTTTTCTTGCAATTCTAAACTCGGCTTAAAGCGTTGACGTTCGCGATCGCTTTCACCATCTATTTCTACCCTCGTCTTGTGCCAGTTATACGTACAAAGACAGACACACATACGTCATAAAAAAAGTGGTGAAAACGATTATGATTCAAAGTGTGATAGACAATAAGCCTCAGGTCGGACCTTGTACAAGGCCCTTCACCCGTAGGAGTAGTATTTATTTCATTCTGTTATTGCATGTTGAATAAATGAGAACTAGTATGGCAGTTTTAACTGCCCAATAAAGTTAAAAAATAAGGCAAACAATAAAGTATCAATCGTAAAACTTGGAATTTCAGCTGGTGACCACACAGCCAGCTTTCAAGCCTTGTATTTTAATGGCTATACCTTGAAGCTTCCAGCGGCTTCGCGTAAGTATTTTCGCGTGACATTAAAATATAAATAATTGGTTAAGCTCCGGCAATTTAACGAAATGTCACGGTGTATCGCCCGTTTATTATAACAGTACAGCAGGGCTACTACGAAACTCGAAGTTCGTATCGTACCGTCCCTCTCGCTCTCGTATTAAATAGTATAATTGTCAGAGGGACCGCATGACATAAACTTCGTTTTTCGAGTTTCGTAGTAGCCCTGCAGTACAGATCCGATATTAAACTCTACCATAATGAAGTCGTTTGTGGCTATAATTCCCTTTTTACAATTTTAACGTCACCATGTCTTTATCATTTATCATTGGCAGGAGCGAGATAGTAAGATAAGTATGCAGTAATTGTGTATAAACGAGGTTTAGTAGGTAAAGACCGCAGAGAGCTGGCATTAATTGGATGCTGCGGTTTTTCGTGGTATCGCCGCCGAAACATTCTGACTGCCAGTAGGTATTTAAAAAAAATAAAAACCGGCCAAGAGCGTGTAGGACACGCCCAAAATAGGGTTCCGTAGCCATTACGAAAAAATTAAGTAATATTTACTAAGGATTTCGTATTTTATACGGAATCTTCCAAGTTTAGGTATATTTTATATCGTACTACTAAACTACTTATACTATTTACTCTTAAACTACTAATAATTCTCAAGCAAACTTAGCCGTTATAGTTTTCCTTGAAAGTTTGATATATTTACTACCATCATGAATTTTTTCAAATTTTTCCACTTACCGGTTTACATTTTAGAGGGGGGGGGGACGCTCGATTTTCATGAAAATTTGCACTTTAAAGTTGAATATTTCGCAAACAAATCACTGAGTCGTAAAATCGCAATGGTCCTAATGGTTTTAAAAGACCTATCCAACGATACCCCACATTATAGGGTTGGATGAGAAAAAAAAAATCACCCCCACTTTACGTCTATGGGAGGTACCCTAAAAAAAACTTTTTTTATTTTTTTATTGTACCATTTTGTCGACATAGTTTACATATATATTCGTGCGAAATTACAGCTTTCTAGCATTGATAGTCCCTGAGCAAAGCCGCGGACGGACAGACAGACATGGCGAAACTATAAGGGTTCCGTTTTTGCCATTTTGGCTCCGGAACTCTAAAAAAGTGAATTCGCATGCTGTCGACCGCAAAATGATAACGAAATAATGCATTTACGATTACTATTGGAACTCCCTCGAAGTAAATTTTAAACAGAATAACGGTCAACCTATTTTTGAAACATATTTCTTCCTCGTTTTCCCATTTCTTCTCTCGAATCACGTGTACCCAGACGATTCCATTAATGTATTAGAAATAAGCCGGTAGCCGGTTGCGGGCGCAGCCGGGAAGCGCTTGCCAAATCGAGACATGGATAGACTAAGTTAATGTCGTCCTAATTGGCTAAGTGCTGGAACCGCACAAAGGATTACTTTACAGGACAGGAAACGTTTCCTTTAACCATAGAATTCTAGCACAAACCGGTTCTTAAGTATTCAATAGTGTTCGCACACAAGTTCTTAAATAATCGTAGTTAACTATAGCGCCAATTTTTCAACCCCCGACGCAAAAAGAGGGGTTTTATAAGTTTGACCGCTATGTGTGTCTGTGTATCTGTGTCTGTCTGTCTGTGGCACTGTAGCTCTTAAACGGGTGGACCGATTCGAATGAGGTTTGTTTTTGTTTGAAAGCAGGTTTTGTAACGATGGTTTTTAGACATGTTTTATCAAAATCGGTTCAGCCGTTTTTGAGATATTGAACTTTGAAGTGTCAAAGTCAGGGGTTTGCCAACCTTTTGTTGGTTAGGTTATAAAATTATTTGGATACTTCCATTCGGAAGTAGTCAAAATCTGTACCTAAATGGTTTATAGTATAAAGCTTGCGTAGAGCTCCTACTTTCTACTACGTTATTCACATTTTTAACTCAACACAAGTCTTCATCATTTTCAAATCACATTTTCACAGGTGCAGTTTAATCATTTTGATAGATTACATAAATCGCCCTCCGCTCGGCGTATGTAGCGCGCTAGTTTATTTTTGATAAACTAAAATAGAAAAATGGCGAAAATGAATAAGAAGCTACAGGATATTTTTTTAGACATAAAACTACAGCGACACTTGGACAATAATTACAGCGAGACTCTACATTATTCACGTACCTTAGGGGCTCCTAGACGGGCCATATTTTCACTGCAATTGGTGGCCGGCAACTATTGGTGTCCCTCTCTTACTCACATGTTAGACAATAAATATGGCCCGTCTACGAGCCGCTTAATAATGTCAGTGTCGAATCTTTTTTTTTTTTACTTGGATTTTGCTGTTGGTGTTAAACACCGTAACAGCTTCGCCCTGACTGTGGAGGGCGTGCTCGGCAAGCCGGCACAACCGCTTCCCGAATCTATCCGAGATTACAATTTTTTTAACAAGAAGCGATCCCTTGCGTGATAAGTTCATCTTTTACATCGATCTCTCAATGTACTGTTATTTTTATGTTTTAGGTAAATTATCAAAAGAGCAGTGGGTCATAGGAAGAAATCGTGACTACGCAATATCCGGGAACGGACGGGAGTCAAGAGCGCCGCGGAGCTTTTCAGTGGCAAAAGACCGCATTAGATATGCGGAGCTGACTGCCAACCTTCACTAGTTGGAGAGGCACTTGAAGAGAGAGAGATGTAAATTATGTACAACTATAGTTCTACGGCTGTAGCCGGCTATAGTCGTTACACGCGACTCCGTCTGCGCAGAATTCGTTTATCGCTATCTCGCGGGAACTGCAATTTTCGGGGGTAAAAACTATCCTTTGTCCTTTTCCGGCCGAATTTCATCTGAATCGGTTCAGTGGTTCAGACTTGATGAAGTAACAAACAAACAGACTTACAAACTTTCGCATTTATAATATTAGTGAGATAAAGTGTTACACAACTACAAATTTTCGAGGAGCCGTAAATAGATTTGAAACTAAAGGTCGTATATTATATGACACGTCAATAGGTAACGGGTAATGTAGTGTCTTATAAAAAGCGGCCAAGTGCGAGTCGGACTCGCGCACGAACGTTTCCGTACCATTATCCATACAACATTGGAAATTAGCAAAAAAAACGGCAAAAAAATCAAGTTTGTTATATGGAAGCTCCGCTTAAGTATTTATTTTATTTATTTTTAATATTTTAATTATTTATTTTTATTAAAGTGATTATACAACTAAAGACTGTGAATATTTCAAGCGTCTACCTGTTGCGGTTATCATCAAGCAAAAAACGGCACAACAATCGAGTTTGCTGTATGGGAACCCCCTTAAATATTTATTTTATTCTGTTTTTAGTATTTGTTATAGCGACTAAAGTAACACATAATCTGTGAAAATTTCAAGTGTCTAACTATTACGACTCAAGAGACAGGGTAAGTCTCAGTAATAGGGTTCCGTTGGCACCCTTTGGGTACGGAATCCAAAAACCGTCTGAAATTTAGTATTAGGAAAATTGCTAAGTTTTTTTCTATTATAAGAGGGAGAAAAACAAGCAAACGGGTCATCTGACGGGAATCATCACCACCTGACATTAATAACCAACTACTCAAGGAGTCATTGATCCGTTTTTTAAGAAAGTATAAGCCCTTTTCTTGGAAGCACTGATGTCATAGTTGTCCGGAAACACCGCAGACGGAAGTTGAGTTCATAATTTCACTGTGTAGATTCCTGCGGGATAGCGATAAAAGGTTTCCCCACAATCGGAGTTGCGGGAAACTTAAATTACTACGTGATATGCGCATTAAAACTTGTGAGTGAAATCTAAAGAAAACAACGATACTTTAATGACGCGCATGGTGACATAAGTTTGAAATTGTAAGTACCAACCGGTAAAAATGATATCTGACATAACATAACGCAATCATCGCGACGCATAAATCAGGAACTTCCTGTAAGAGACAAAAACTTGATGACTTTTTAATTTATTTGGGATCTTTCGACGGGACGGCCTAATCACGAAAAACGAGAAAAAAGGCAAATAACGGTATTTCAGACGTGGAACCGGAATAAAAAGTCAACGCAGAGCAAAAAATAACCACCGCAATAAATAAAAACCGATATCTATTCTGAAAGGGTTTCGAAATTCGAACAGTTTGCGACTTAAAAATAATCTGGTGTAAGAAAATAATATATAAATACCTATATCTATCGGGTGTGGCCTGTAATATGAGCAAATAATTAAAACATAGATAACACTCCTCAAACTGAACAATAATAATAGTATAGCGACAGTTGTGTGTATTTAATTTGTATGAAAAAAGGAAAATTCAAAGACTCCATTATTATTAAAAGTCGCTGAACTAGTGTTGTTCAGTTTAACGAGAACGATCTATGTTTTAATTTTTTGCTCGTATTACAGGCCACACCCGTATATGCTAGACAGAAAAAGACATTTTAAATACTTGTTACTTTGCAATTTTTAGACGAGAACCCATGTATGATGTACAATTTGTGCTAACCGCTCAAAAACTTCTGCGACACATAGATTCCTCGTCATTAAATCAATCTCTTGACAAGTCGTAGTCTAGCAAGAGAGTTTCCTTAAGGTTTTCTTCCTCCCATCGTCAAGCTAATTCAAAGACATAATAAATGTTGCAGGTTAACCACTCTTACCAGAGTATAAACCACAGTTGTCCGAATCGAACCATACAGCCATTCAATGTCGGGTCCATTGACAAAATAGTAGATAGTTATCCAGAGGCATTATCGCTTGTTATCAGGGGTCGTCCTTCGCGGAAGCGGCGGGTTATCGCTTGTCGAATGTCGACAGGGCCCTGATAAGGGTATGGAATTAGAATTTAGACGGAGCGCCGCGTGTAGAGGCGTATCGGATTTATGAAGGTTAGAATGCTGTGATTAAAAATGTGAACCGACATTTTGGTGAGTGATGTTGGTGTGTGGTGATTTTGGCGCGTATTTCAGTAACAATCCTTAGAACGTTGCGATATTCAAGTTTTCTTGACTTACTCGTATATTAAAGCTCAGCTTAGCAAAGTTATATTGGTATGATGGTTTTGATGCGACGGTTCTCAAGAGTTTTATCAGTGCTTTTATTGCGAAGTTCCATTTGTGGTCATTTTTGATGTCATATACCTTATGTAATGCAAGTTTTTTTTTCTTTATAAAGTGTTATTACGTTTATCGTGCAAGTTTGTTCGATTTTTTATTGAAGACATCTTACTGTTGAAGGAACAGAATCAAGATTAAAAAGCGAAAATAAAATACTCACAACGCTCTACTGTGAACTTGGTAACCAATTAAATTACAACTGCGAGCGGTACATTTACCTGCTTATTAAAGTAATCTTAAAGAAACCAAGATATCGAGTGTCGCGCAGACCCATCAATGGGTCAACAACTTTTATAAACAAAACTGTTACGGAATGCACCGAAAAGGTGCTGGTTTGGAGTGCTATAATTGGCAAATTATACGTTTAAATGCTTGGAAGAGATGGCGAGAAGTATTAAAGACGGTGGAATTAAGATTCGGCGCACGCCGACGATCGGGTCGGGACCACTGATGGCCGCTGAAGGTCAGAGTGGCGCGGGCTAATTATCTGATGAACAGTGCCACGAAATGGCTTATTATTTACTAATTACTACTAATGAATTACGAGACAGTTTACGTGATAGCTGTGCTTTGAGTTACAGTTACAGACAATCGAGGAAACGTAGACTAAACATGTGTTGGCATATCTTGACACATGTACCTATTCCAGACGACAGACGAGTCAATTTCAGACAAGAGTAAGAATTTGAAAAAATCTAAAGAAAAAGGCACACGTAGGATCCAATTCTATAAAGTCGCAGAAATAAAGCTAGTAATTTTGATAGTCCTGGTCCCGAAACACAACAAACTAACCAGTGCGACCAAAAAAAGGTAACCATAAACGAATGCAACACATAGGTACGGACATCGTCAAGTTAATACGTTGGCACAAAAATCGTAATAACCGATCCATGAAATGCTAAGATGCCAATTTAAGAGGATTAACCATACAGGTCCTTCGACCCGGATATTGCAAAGGTCCGAGATGTGAACTACCATGGAAAAACACTCACCGTTTGAAAAGCTCGCGGCATTCGGCTTTATCTGTAAGCAAAAATAAACATCGGTAAGATTAAAGCTAATGACAATAAATGTTTGAAATGTTTATAAAAATACTCCTTTATTCGTATTTGATTAGTGTATTGAGAGCTTGATTCAATAACCGCAGTGAAAGCAAATAAACAGTCACGAGTAATGATGTTAAAAAGTTGAGCGACGGTCATGTGGCGTACGGTAGGCAACACGCCCTAAGCTTTTTGTGCGAGCATAATGAAGAAGCTAGTAGTTCCGAATGATTGACAAGTTAATGCTATGGGCGTATAGAAATAAAACTAAATTGTTATCGAGCCTATTAATAGAACAGTGTCGTTAAACTAAGATGACGCAAAACTGGCAAAAACACAGAAGCGATCAATGCTCCGGAATTATTACCAATCCATTCAAGTAATAACATACAATGTAGAGACAATTACATTTGGTTAGTAACCCGAAAGATGTAATCTTTAGTTAGCAAAAACGACAATTGACTAGATGGTCACTGATGAAGACATAAGACAGACGTTAAGGATAATAGGTACCAATATTAAATAGAATGTATATTATGATATTTATGATGCAATCAGATTGGTATAAGCGTATGTTAGCGATTCTTGTAAAAGTATGTTAGTGTCATAAGCATTTAAGTCTTTTAAAGTTAAAAGGCACTTCATTATTAATAAATGCCAACCTACTAGGAAAGGGCTATGCTCGGAGTTTCTCTGAAGGATCGAATTCAAAACGAGGAGATCCGACACAGAACTAAAGTCATCGACATAGCTCACCGGATAAGCAAACTGAAGTGGCAGTGGGCCGGCCATATCAGTCGAAGAACTGATAACCGCTGGGGCAAACGAGTTCTTGAGTGGAGACCGCGAATCGGCAAGCGTGGCGTAGGACGCCCTCAGGCCTCAGACTAGGTGGAGCGATGATCTTCGCAGGTTAGCTGGCAAGAACTGGATGAGACTGGCCGAGGATCGTGCTCAGTGGCGTGCAACTGGAGAGGCCTATGTCCAGCAGTGGACTAAGATAGGCCGATGATGATGATGATGATGAACCTACTAAAAGTCGCGTTTAGTGTTTCATCATTCCGTACGATACAGCTGACTCTGTCTAGATACACTCTTACTGACAAATTATGTATAATTATTCCCGCTACTTGTTTCTTATCAATAAGAATACAAGTGTTATATGTTAGCTCTTGACTCACAAAACTTTGTTTGACGCAAATTAATGAATAGTTAAACGGTGACTCACCGGACATGCGTTAAAAAAGACATAGGTATAGACTAGCTGGACTATGTTCAAGGAAAACTAATCATGCGAGATGGCAGGATACAATGACACATATATGTTTTCCATGTATCGAAATAATTATAATTTATTTTTTATGGTCTTGGTGCTATCAAATTTAACAAACGTAAACGATTCAGAGATGAAGACGATTGTAGAGACGTCTGAGGATTTCAGTGACATAGGTACTCCACTTTTTTTTATTGTAAAAGATCTAACTGTAAACATAACTATGAGTGTAATTTTCTTTTAAAACGCATTTGGGTAATTGTAATTTCGAATTCACGAGCTAAAGCCCAATTTCTCGGACGCAAAAAACGTTCGCAAAATTCGTGAACCCTGCTCTTAGACTACAACATTTTACTAACAAATAAACTTAGACCCACTTCGATTCACATGAACCGCCACTTGTTAATTTCACGAAATACCGCAAGTCAACGACCTCGCGTCAGCAAGTCGTCAGATCAAATAGATTTGAACCTGTGACCCGCGCATCCGGACCCAGGGGTTAAAGCTTCTTGGAAAGCTTTTAAAAGCTCTTGATGAATTTGCGGTCGTTTTTTATACAGGAAAATAGAAAAGATCTGATGAGGACTTGTAGCTTTTTAGTGTCGTTTCAAAAATTTATTTGTCCTGTGGACCCAGTACTTGACCGAAACATTGTAATTCGAAGTAACAATATCCAGAAAATCTTACCACAATTTGACGACCGGATGGCCAAGCGGTTAGAGAACCTGACCACGAAGCTTGAGGTCCCGGGTTCGATTCCCGGCCGGGCAGATATTTGTATGAATAATACGAATGTTTGTTCTCGGGTCTTGGATGTTTAATTTGTATTTAAGAATGTATTTAGCTATATAAGTATGTTTATCCGTTACCTAGTATCCATAGTACAAGCTTTGCTTAGTTTGGAACTAGGTCGATTGGTGTCAAGTGTCCCATGATATTTATTTATTTATTTATTTTAGTATTACCATTCAAATATAAACTAATTAAGTAACTTATCTTTAATAGGCATTCATAATATTGTAACGACATAAAAGATCTATCAGAATTTCTTACAGAAGTTACTTCAGGTTAACTTTATTTAATCAATTGATCAATGCAAGCGATCACGGTTTTTGAACGTTTTTGGCCCGGTGCACTATGGTGCAATTGGACACATAGTGGCCGGCTAGCTCTGACTAAGACACTAATTCAATAATCAAATAGTGATATCGTAAAATAAAAATATAATGTCATCTTCAAAAACATAGTAACCAAAAGTCCAGTAAAACTTCAAATGCGACGTTTTTGTGCAATTTGATAACTTTCTTTACGTAAACGTTTACCTCAAATAACTTTTAACACTCCTAGCAGCTAGAAACATTTTGATTTCATCTCTTCGGTGAAGTTTTTTTTAACAGCACAGTCAGAATTGTTAAGTTATCTTTTGAACTCTGTACCCTGACTCAACGTCGGACGGACGGCAGAATTCTTGGAAAGGATATACCTACTACAATCGGTCGGTTGTGCGGTTTGTTCTATGCTGTAACAAGCCCATTTCATTATAACTTTATTAATTACTCATTCATTACTTATGTAAGAAGAGGCCAGACTCTCCCACGCGTTGTCAAGGTTACTATTTCAATCATCAGCATAATCATCTCCGGCCTATACCTACAGATTCACTGCTAGGCAAAGCTCTCCTCGCATATTGAGAGGGATGGACAGGATGGAGCCCATTTTTTTTTTGGATTTTGAATGCTGAATAGTTGCGATTTGTTCAAAGGTTTATGAAAGAAATAAAAATAAAAATATTCAAACCTACTTTGAGCCCTCAACTGTCTATGTTTGAGAAAATTATGTTAAATTCCGTAAATTATTGTGTTTGTACCTAAAATTATATTGTCACCTTACTCAAAATATACCTTAGTTTAATTAAAATGCCTCTGTAATGCACTAAATGTACCAAAATTATAAATTTAATAGACTGCCAAAACTACCAAAAGCACCAATTTTCGTTTAAGTATTTTTATATGACTTGTAACACGAAACTGTATGTATTGATACAATTTTTGATTGAAGCTGATGTCCCGTCACTTTTCAGCATAAAACATATTTATTTATTTTAATGTGAAATTACAAAGTTTTCATACAAGAATCAAAATCTTCCAAGGTAATATATTTGTAAGAAACTAGTCCATATGCAAGTTTTTAGAGGTATTCGAGACTGATTAAACAACTTTTTTTTAATGATTGGTTTTTTGGAGTCTTTTTGTATTTTTTATTTCAACTCCAAATTTGTTACTTTTACGAGTATCCCGTGAAACCATATCGAAAATACAAACTGAGACATTTTTTTCCCCATACATAGACGCTCTACCCTAGGACTATAGTTACGCGTAAGCTTGACAAAATGATTTTGTAAATAAATTCCGAAAAACTGATTTTTTACCCTGAAATCGAAGCCACGATGTAATGATCCACGGCTATTTCAATAAATGGACATATTTATTGATCAAGGGATTCACGATGGCGATTAACAATGAATAAAAGCAGATGTGTGCTTCTTTTAAGAAGTTATATAGAATCTCAATCATAGACATTCTTACACAACACAAATTAATTTGTCTCATTAATCTGTCTGCCTCGCGCCAAAACCCGACAGCTTTACTATCAACGTCACCATCGGCCAACCACGACCGACCACGAAAGTGCTATTGCACCAGTCTGATTTCATTTACCACTAATAACAATAAAAAAACGTTATGTTTTACAGATGTAGTAAATAATCCTTTACCATCGTATTTTCTCAGAAATGTTCGTATTTGTCATGTCACTTTAGTAAGCCTCAGTACTCACTCATCAAGACAGCGCACATATCTACACATTACACACAGGCATAGAATGAAGAGTAATTAACACCTTAGTTAAGCTTTTTGTTCGATTTTTGTTTACACTACATTCTCAACGTGATTTGATCGTGGACGTTATAACATCTCAGTGTGATATATGTACTTCAACTTCGTGGTTTATTATTTAATACAAATATGTCACTTATTAATTAGACACGTCGGCAGCAATCGGAAATTGTCACAATGGGAACGGATTACATCTGTACGTGCTTAACAAATCTATCCATATAGATTTAGTTTAGATATAGGTTTAGTATAGATGTGAAACGCTTCGAATCAACAATAATACGCCATCCTATTAGTATTAATGACACAGAATAAGTACTCTCCGGAGGAAACTAAAACTTGTTTGGGCATCTATCTTACTTACTCCTATGTGATGTGTTTATTTTTTTATCGATAAAATTTTCATTTCAATTTTTTAAAAGCTGTCAAAGCGCGAGTCAGCTGTCGATTTTGTATGGCAACAGTGAATTATTACGTCAATTATTTGCTAAACTCAATTGACTAAGTACATTTTTGTTGCAATTAAAAGTCTAATTTTACGGTTAATTGCAAATTAATTTGGTTATTTAATTAGAATTGCGTCTTGAAATTATTATTATTCAATTACCTGTCGCGATTTGTCTGTGTATAATTTCTTAATGGCGCATCTGCGGGTACTACACAATTTTCCGGGGTAAAAACTATCTTGTCCTTCTCAAGATCCCAAACTATCTCCATACTAAATTTCATCACGATCGGTGGAGTACAATACAATACAATACAATGACTCTTTGTTGTACACCAGAAATAACCATGAAAGTGTAACAACCACTAAAAGTACCCTATATCATATTAGTCCACTAACAGGCTACAGCATCTGTTATTTATTCAGTAAAAGCGGGCAATAGGCAATACAAGATTCGGTTCAAAACTATATCAACCCAATCGACATAATTTCGGGCAATTATTCCGCCGAGTCATTAATTATACTTGGAAGATCTTACTCATTCAATATATGTAATGACGACGACGCTAGACGGTATTTAATAAAGATCTTGGTTCGTCGTGCAATTTCAGTAGCGTAGGGCGGCATGATGTACGCAGATGTAATAGTGTAATTTCCGGCCAGGGCCGTCCATCTGCTGGCTCGGTCCCACAAGATGACAATAAATAAACGGGAGCATTAATCAAGCGCGATAGGGCAGTCGCGGAAATAGCCTCATGCGCCGACTATGCAAAGTTTGACACGTCTTAAAGCATAAAAAAAAACAGTTATAATTTTTGGAAATCATAGTCTACTTCTTTGTTATCCTCTGCTTGGAATTATAAGCTCAAATAATTTTCTGCCAACGCTTAAGAGGAGTCTCTTCGTTCCATTCTCCATACAAACGTAGTCCCGGTCTCATTTGAAAACTAGGCAACAGAAATAGATGAAATTTTGCAAGTATGGACTAGACGTAATTATCTATGCCTGTGGTTTTTCAGATTTTCATATAAATGTGTAATATCAGAATTGCAGGAGCTCAAAAGTCGTCAAAAAAAAGATGTCAACTTTGCACGAGAATTACAGACTAATAAAGCGTTTTTACAAAAATCGAAAAAACCACAGGCATAGAAAATGTAATGAATATCTTGATTGTAAAATATCATTGATTTCTGCGCTATACTTTTCGTATAATATGATGACAACGAAACCCAAAATTCAACCGCCCAAATCTTGAAAAGCCTACAGCTATCTCGATATAAATTACGGACGTCGTTGCGGAAGGCATGGGGGGGACGGCTGCGAGCGCTTATGTCACGAGCGATAAAGACAGCATATTCCAAACCAATCCCAAACGAATACCTAACGCGGCCGCGCGGCCGGCAGGGAAACTTCTCTTAAGCCGCGTTTCTACCAGAGGTGTGCGAGGATGCGAAGCGAGGAATGTGTTTTTCATGAACCAATAGAAACTTTTCATTTACCTAAGCGTAGCTCTAGTTGAAACAGCTTAGCGGAGCAAGGATAGAAATGAAACGTTTCTATTGGTTCATGTCATGACAAACACATTTCTTGCACTTAGCCTTACAGCCGTGGAAAGTTTGAGTCGGATCTCTTCACATCTTCAACATGATTATTATTTCATCTACGGAACGACGCTACGCCAAGTTAATTAGCTTAGATCTCTAGCTTAGAGCGACCTTTTTCCACTTTCCGGCATCTTCCAGGTCTGGGTTAATTTGGGATAAGTAAGTATCTGGTTTCCTGAAAAAAAGATCAATCCAATGTGTCTAATCCGTTCTTTAATAGGTGAGCATTTAAGCCAAAGATCCAGTTAAGTCAAAAGATGAAATCAGTTAGTACAGCCATAAAACAAAACGCGTAGGATTCGAGACGTCCTTGCGGCTGTTTTGGAGCTCAGTCATCGCGTGAATCAGCGCGTACGCATCTAGTACCTACCCGATCGATTTAAATCACAAGTGCGTCTCATGTTCTAGAACATTGAAGAAGTGGAAATTGTAATTCATTAATATGGTATTCGTTAAATCACAATGCTGAATTGTGACGAAGGATGTATTACACTTCTTACTTCTGTAATAAACCATTCTTATTCTTATTCTTACTTCTGTTCAAAAAAATAAATGGTTCACTAAGGATATTGTAGATATAAGACACAATGGTACTTAAGTACTATTAAGTGCATCTTATAACGTTTTAAACTTTCGTGATTCTCACTCATAGTCAAAATACCATAAATGGGACTTATCACGCTATTTTTACACGAGTAATATTTACCTCGACGTTTCGGCAACGTTACAGTTGCCGTGGTCACGAGTAGACTGAAGTGTGGGGTGTCAAGTCTGCCTAGCAGCGCGAGTTCTTCGAACTACCCGCACTTGATCACTAATAGTACCGGCACTCGTATCACAAACTACCCGCACTTGGTCACTTTTATTAGTCACCCTATCACACCGACACACAACACTAACAACGTCCGATCGTCCCTCCGAACATTCATCCCGACGCCGACTAATAACAGGATTCCACGAAGATGAAAGCTTATACCCATCGTCCCGGTTGAAATTCCGGTTAGTGTTGTGTGTCGGTGTGATAGGGTGACTAATAAAAGTGACCAAGTGCGGGTAGTTCGTGATACGAGTGCCGGTACTATTAGTGATCAAATGCGGGTAGTTCGAAGAACTCGCGCTGCTAGGCAGACTTGACACCCCAGACTTCAGTCTACTCGTGACCACGGCAACTGTAACGTTGCCGAAACGTCGAGGTAAATATTACTCGTGTAAAATAGCGTGATAAGTCCCGTTTATGGTATTTTGACTATAAGTGCATGTTATTATTAATATTAAGTGTTTTATCAAATACATTATCGAGTATAACAATTGAATTATTCCGATTGTTATTAAGTTAGCGCTTAAAGCGGTGACAAATCAAATTTTGTTATTTTTATCTTAATTTTTTTACCAAAAACTAAGGATCAAATCTCACGACCTAACTATATACCTTACCTACTTATATCGTCCTACTGCACGTCGCCTCTAGTTTTAGCATGACCGCCCGTGTCTCAACTCATCATCCCGTCTCAATGATACATTTCCCTCAGATTAAAATATAATTGTATGATAATAGATCACTCAAGAAAAAATGTTGGCACATCTTCAGCGGCAGGGTAACGAACTGCAGCCCTTGAACTTGCGCGAGACTCGCCTGACGTCCGACACACGTGAGACGTGACGGAAGTACTTCCTCGGGCCTATTGTTTTATGAGGAGCATACTTGATTAGTTACGTAACTCTATTATGGAACATTCAAGACGTCAAATGGAGAGGAGTAGCAATCGGTGAATTGATCGACTGCGTAAACAAAGTTGAAAGATGGTCACTTCTGTTGCCCATGATTTCTACCAAATTATTGGTTTTAATATACTGAGCGGCAAAAAATCTGGCCTTCAAATGTATGCATAAATGCATGTAGAGTGGGCCAAATTTTGTGCCGCTGACTAGGTATATAAAAGAAAATAAAGATGCTTGGAAGAGCCTTCGATGGTAAAGAACAGCATATTTATAATGAGGATGGGTGTTAAGCCTGGAAAAAAGTGAGATACCCAAATATTGTGAAGCAACTTGCGTAAGCATAGTATTGTAACTAAGGGACCCCATACATCCCTGTATTTCTTTTATTATTATTTTTTGTATTAATTGTATAATATAGTTTTTAAGTATTTTGTTTGTAATTATATTTTTATGAAAAAATGACTTTCTGCCAAGTTTCTTGCGGCGCATTCTTCTTGGCAATGATGGTCTTTCCGAAAGCGCTGGTAGTTTAAAAAAATGACGTGTAAAAGTGCCCATTGCGGCCTATTTACTGAATAAATCATTTGAATTTTGAATTTTGAATTTGAAACAGGAACTGCTCTACATACGATACGTCCAGTTAGTTTAACATATCTATAACGAGCAAGTAAACCAGTGGCAAGAAACGTTTTTCCTCCACCAGAAAAAGGCGTGTTCACCTCCATAAATCTGAAGGGACACGCATTTGATTATCCAGCCATAACGAGTACACAGGGTTGCGGAAATCTTCCCTGCCACATAAATACGGAACAGCTACAAGTGTAGGACAAATGGCATCCGAGAGCCGACGGGACGGGCGGGATCGCTCGGCGATAGTAGATATACTACGGGCAGTTCGGACTTGCCACTTGGTATTTACTTTACGTCCTTTTGAAGTGAGGGTGGAAGGTTCAAAAGGCAACCCGTGCACAAATTTAATAATCTGTGTTTTTTTGCTGTTAGTGGATCATTCACGTTTCAGAAAGCTTCACGAACTGCATGACCCCGTACCTATACTTCACAGACATCCGACTCTTCAACTTTACAGTTTGTGTTATTGGCTTATTTCAAATCCTTTTGCAGATTCTCGGAGTAGTTACGTCAGCCAATGGCAATAGCATTAAATATTACTGGGCCCGCTCTGTGTAATGCGCAGGCCTGGACCGGGATGGAGCGTGGCCGTCCTTGAACCTTGGTAATGTGTTGGCACTAGACTTGAAGGCGGTCGCTAGCCGCTTTTCATCTGGATTTCTCTTGCGACGGATTAGTGATCCTTAGGGAGATTTAGATGAAAATTTAGAACCCTCTCGGTGACCTTTATCTTAATATGGTTAGCAAGAGTTGAGTTAGATTCGTTTGTTGAGGTCACTTCTACGCGTAAGGACGTATTGTAGAGAAAGCGATCGATCAAGACAAGACACAAGCGTTGTCAGTCGAATTGCAACAAACGACGGTGGCGGCACGTCGTGTTAATCGTATAATAATTATGATTTGAGTAATGATATCGCACTAAGTTTTATATTTCTCAGCTCAGATTTATTTCAGCTTTCCAACAGCATCGAGAAGATTAAGATGTCCATAGTAAAATCTGTCACTAGATTTCACTTATACGAGATCCAAACATTTCTCGCCTCGGTACATTTTCCTGATATTTCCAATTTGCGCGAAACAGTCACACCACATTTAAATGCAGCCTGCAGCACCTAATTCCAACAAAAGACAGACAATAGACGTTGATTTTTTTGATGCCGGTGATTTTATATTAGGCAGAAGAACACCACCCCACGGTACTTTAAATGATGATTGACATGAATCAAACATACCTCATTTTAATTTAGCACTTAGAACCCTCTAGTCTCTCACAGCCGCTTTTTACGTCGGCGTTGTGGTAAACTATTATTTTTGGCAGCGAACGTAGGGGTGAATAAATTGTATAACATGTTTAGAACAGCACTTTATTACCGTCATGAAACATGCCTGCATCAATCAGTTCAGATTCCGGGATTAATGGGAATAGTGCGTTTACGACTAAAATATTTTAAAAATAAACGCAATATTGAGACACCAGGAAATTAGTCTTATGGAATGCTATAAATTTTAATACATCGTTTTTGTTGACTATTGTATTGTCATCATAGCATACAATTCCAAGATAATCGGACTATTGTAGGTGGGTAAAAACCGAGTTGCAGTATTTCTTTACATTGTTAGTTACAATTGAAGCTGATATATGGTTGTTAAAAGAGGATTCATCGTATACGTTTATAAAAGATTTATTTCAAAGCAATAAAGTGGCTTTTTACGAGATTAAATTAGTATGGAAGGGATACGATTACGAAATGAGATGCTAATCAGGATTAGAAATATACTGAAAGCGACTGCCTAAAAAAACAAATAAAGAGCACTATTCTGTCATTCGACAGCAATTCAGCAGCTAGCATTTAGTACTTAGTATATATAGCTACCTTCACGCATCAACCGGCCGCCATTTTAATCAACCTCAGAAGGTATAAGCGGCGTTTGAGCAGACCTCAATGAGGCTACTACGAAATTCGAAAATCGCAGTTCGTATCGTACCGTCTCTCTCACTCTCGTAAATAATAAAAGCGTCCGCGGGACCAATTAGGGCCAGGTAAGGCCAGGTACTTATTGCGCAGTAGAGAAAAAGAATATCTACTCAATTCTTCGCGTAACAACAGGCAGTTTCACTTACAAAATTGTGGCAGAACCTGAGGTTCCGCTACTAATTACAAACTTAGCATTTCACTTTACCTACTTCCACAGATTAACCCATATACATTTGTCTACCTACAATAGAAGGGGGTATACACACGATACACTCCACCCACAGCGCGCCATTTAATATTGGAACGGTATAGAAATCTCGATTCAGATGACGTTTGTGTCGACCCGCCTTGAACTCGCGCGATCGATCAAGGCGAATGTACACACAATTCACTGCCAAGGTTGCAGTGAAAATAACTTTTTAACATCTATATCCATTGGAATATATTTACGTTCTGTGAAACGCGACTTGTCCTTGAATTTGGAAAGGTCTTTTAAGATTCAAATGTAATCCAAAAAATATTTTTAAGTCCGGAAATGTTCGAAGAAACTGAGTACTCAACTTTGACAAATCGCGATTGGATTGCAAGCGAATTTTATTTTTAAGTTACCGGAAGGTAATAAAGTTTAGATTATTGTACACCAGAAATAGTAAGCGATACAGAAACAGGCCACAGAGAGAAAACTACAAAATAATAATTCAAAATTCAAATTCAAATCATTTATTTCATGTAACAAAACACATAATATATTAGTAAATAAATTTAAGAAGGAGGAATATTAATATTAATTTTTGATGTATGAAGGTGTCTTCACGATGTTTTCCTCCTTCGGAAGGATCATGGTAATTTCAGACGTAAACTCTAAAAACTCAGAGGTATGAGCCGGGATTCAAATACATTGCGAAGATATTAGGCCAAATATTTAGGTTGCTAGTAGGCTACAGTCAAGGGCAAAGATATCCACACGGCCAAAGTTACAAAAATATGTATAAGTACATGACTTTATGTACTTAACATTAAGGCCGTGTATACATATTTTTGCAACTTTGGCCGTGTCGATATCTTTGCCCTTGACTGTAACACGGATTTTTAGACATCAGTAATCCTATGATTTCCAAGTACAAGCTAGCTAGATCTAATTAAAGTGCAAATCAATGGCACAAATTCGGCATTATATGTGCAGTAAGCTATTAACATACAATCACGATCACGCAAACGTTCCATTCAACGTCTAGGTATTCGGTATTCCGTTGTGAGTCATTCGGGTACTGCGTAGTTTTTTTTGGAATGTCCTGTTTCGGTTTAGGTCTTTCAATAATCTGGCTGTATGTATTGTATTCACGTTCATTATATTGTTATGAATAACATCACTATCAGTTCTTGTTAGTTTAATAGCCGCAGATAAGATCTTATCCTATCGGTGGGAGTTTATTAGATGCACATGAAATGAAAACTAAAACATAATGGCAATTCCAGGGGGTTTGATTGCTTAATAGCGACATCTCTTGTCCGGGTGAGCGGTTAGTTCCAATGGAGTGTTGAAAGTTTCTCGATGAGGGCTTAAAACATAGATGTGGCTAGTGTCACTGCTTAAGTGACTAAATAAGAAACAAACAAGCTGAGATGTGTGGTGCATAGGAAAATTAGTGTCTGTAGTCCTGTCCAGTGGTAGTGTAGGGGTATGGCACGCAGCACGGAATGCTGAGGACCTGGGTTCGATTCCCATTTCAACATTTTTCTGGTTTTTCTGTGCATCTATGTTTCAGTTTGTATTTTCGATATGGATTTTAAGGCATGACCGTAAAAGTATCAAAATTTGGAGTTGAAATAAAAAAATACAAAAAGACTCCAAAAACCAATCTTAATTCCAGAGGGCTTAGGTGAGAAACATCTTGCGCCATTATTTTCGACTTACCCTTCACACTGGACCACAAGTCACATCTATGTTAGCATTGTTGTTAGTAAATAGATTAGAAGGTACGATGGCATTGTGGCAGCTATTCGAACTTTTTTTAGTTATTTTATATGGAAGCCTGTTTATGCTTGAGTATAATTTCCAGCAGTCATAGCCGAAACAGCATGGCTGATGTCATTATCGTCACTTTTCTTAGAGTAAGGAAAGATATCACTGAGTGCGTCAACTTGCACACTATCGATTTCAGCGGAATATTAGCGCTACGGCAGCAATGTTGCGGCACATGCTGAGACGGGATTTGTTCCTTATTCATAACTTCCTCCTTTATTCCTTCCAAAACTTTTTTTTTAATGTCTTTTTCTAAGTTGCTACACTCGTGACAGAGAGGTCCTGGTCTTAGGTTGAGGATTGGTAGCAAACCTTCATGACGACTGGAAAATAAGTGTGGTGGTTACATCTTGTTTTTTCGCCCATAGAGTCCGAAGTCCACAATTGGCAAAAAGCTGCTGCCCACTCATCACCAGGCCCTTTAGTCTCCTGCGACACTCAAGACCAGCGACGGATCCGTCCATGTTCTAAAATCGGGCATGGCCCGGTAATTTATCTATCTGTCATCCGCGAACTAGTAATTGCCAAGTCAGGTCGTAGTGACCTTGGCAGCGACACCTCAGCCGACCTTGACCGCCGCCACTTTTCGCCCACGTCCACACCATAAACCTCTCTATGGAGATACGATATGCGATGGCGGATATCAACTTCCCTTACAATATAAAAGGCTTGGTGACGGGACACTGTATGTCAAGATGTATATGGATGAATATATAAGAAGAGAGCGAATGTGGGAGCCTTTTGTGAATGTATTACGAGATGTATGGATTAGTTTCGACGGAAGTCGGTTTTGTTTCGTCTCCGGAGACCTGTTATCGGCTAAGCGTTATATTTGTTATGTTTTTGTTACGGGTGGTGATAGCCGATAGGTAAAGAACCTATCGATAACAGCAGTAGGTTACCGGGTGAAGTTCAAGTTAAAACGAATTAATTTTGACTTGAAAATTACGATAACCTGTGGCAACTTTGTTGGTCAATTTTAGATATAATTGTTTATTATGTAACATTCGTGTATCTTATAACGTCACACACGGTGCCCAAATGGTCAGGTAAGAGCGTTGAAGAATGGTAGGTACATTATAAATATTAAACGGTATTAGCAGCAAACGTGACAACAAAGCAAAGAAATTCTAATATGCAGATAAGTGCTAATTGGTTTAAAGTGTGGATAAACTTATCTCCAAGTTAATGGTTCTGGGTATAAACACTAAAGTTCAAACCGTATCACAAATACGTTTATCAATTAACAACCGAAATAGTCGGCGCATCTGCGGGTTTCCCATCTTGTCAGACATCGGTGAAAAACATCGCGAAAACGCAGCTGGTTTTCCCCGAGAAAACTTTTAAATACGTATTTCATATATAAGTTATCATGGGATACGTTGTATGGTTTTGAAAACTGAGGTCATCTGTTTTTTCTTCTTAATAAATAAAACTCCCGACTGATATGTAAAGTGACGCACGTAGAAAGCTGAAATTTAATATTAAGGTTCCCTTATGATATAGACAAGGAATAAGAGCGGACTTCATGAAACTCCCTGTATGTAAGTGTTGCAAGTTGCAATGTAGGCGAAGCCGCAGTCGTTAGTAAGTTTTGCATAAGGAGAAGATCATAAAGAAAGTATTAGATAAATTGGTAAAACCAAGGTTGAATTATAGATGATAGCTTCGACCTCTTAATATTTTCTTTAAATTTAATTTAATTACATTCATTACAATAAAAAGGATTTTTAAACGCACATTCAGTTTTCCTACAATTCGCGGTAATAAACTTTTAGACCCGGATGCTCGTACAATTAGTATGGTTAGTATTTGAGCGGTTAGTTCAGTCTACAGTTATCTTCTTAGGTCAACCGTGATTTTGCACTTATTCCGTTACCAGGGTTGGCACTTGGCACATGGCGATAATTATTTTGGGGAATCCGGAATAAAGAAATTCGACGAAGAACTAAAGTCACCGGAAATGTATACGGCCACGAACCGAACGACGAAGCGTTGGCAGGCCTCCCACTAGATGGACTGATGACATCTCGAGAGTTGCAGGCAACCGGTGGATGAAAGTGACGAGTTGTCGTTCATTATGACATTTTAAGGGGTAGGTCTTTGTTCAGCAGTGGACGTCGTCCGGCTGCTAAATTAGACCATTTTTCAAGAATCATCTGGAATATCACTTCCAGAGCAACGCGACCGCTAGGAAACAAAATTACATTATTAAATAAAAACTCCTGCACAATTAGTCTTCGTCAACCCTAACCACGATAGTATTTTCTTTTCGTCCACGATATCTCTAAAATGGATCACAGCATCCCACGGTCGCCATACACGTGCCGACAAAAACGCGCTAAATCATATACAAAAACATGCCCCAAACCAAAACATATATTCAAATAAGTGTACCGCCGTGTTACAATTATATAGAAGGATTGGGTGTCAATAGCATTACATTTTGCATAGTGGTTCGGCCACTAAGTAGAAGCAAGTGGTAAAATCGGGTATTTATTACCTTTTTTTTTATCAAACTCCAACTCAAATATTTATTGTTCGGTAATAGAAATTAATGTTCGAATTCATTGGTTTTTAATAAGGCGAGTTTGGGATCACGTTTGATGGAATTGTTATTGGACTAATTTATGAATGTTTCATTGACTTGTAATATTGATATTTATGTGTTAGTTTATTTTTATAACAGTTGTAAAACACGCGTAAAAAAGAATAAGGTTTCGTTAAGAAGAAATGTTGGGTAACTAATGCTCTAACTTTTTCAATGAACGGACATTCCTTTTTTGGGTTCCGGAGCCAAAAATGGCAAAAACGGAACCCTTATAGTTTCGCCATGTCTGTCTGTCTGTCTGTCTGTCCGTCCGCGGCTTTGCTCAGAGACTATCAATGCTAGAAAGCTGTATTTTGCACGGATATATATGTAAACTATGCCGACAAAATGGTACAATAAAAAAATAAAAAAAAGGTTTTTTTTAGGGTACCTCCCATAGACGTAAAGTGGGGGTGATTTTTTTTTCTTATCCAACCTTATAGTGTGGGGTATCGTTGGATAGGTACTTTAAAACCATTAGGGGTTTGCTAAGACGATTTTTCGATTCAGTAATTTGTTTGCGAAATATTCTACTTGCAATTGCAAATTTTCATTAAAATCGAGCGTCCCCCCCCCCTCTAAAATCTAAACCGGTGGGTGTAAAAATTTGAAAAAATTCAGCATGGTAGTAAGTAAGTATATCAAACTTTCAAGGAAAATTATAACGGCTAAGTTTTCTTGAGAATTATTAGTAGTTTAAGAGTAAATAGCAGCCTAGGGTATAAATCCTTAGAAAAATATTACTTAATTTTTTCGTAATGGCTACGGAACCCTATTTTGGGCGTGTCCGACACGCTCTTGGCCGGTTTTCTATTTTAATTGCTCGAGCGCCTACTCTGAATCATGACCATAAAGCATTTTATGTGTTACCGTAACCATTATAATATCGTAACTACATGAAAACGGGGACTTGATAAACGATATTCTCGTATTATCCGCCACCAACGTCCGAAGTACCTACCCTTGCGAGGATCGCATCGCACTCGTAATTTCAAACTATTCCATAAGACCGTAGGGCGTGTAGGCCGTTAAATATTAATACTATACCGTAAAATTGGGGTTTGTGGACCTTGTGGAAAACTGCTTCAATAACCACTTTTCAGCCTTTATTGTTCGTTTATAACGGTAAGTGAACTATTACGATAGGGCTAATGATAATTATACCAAATGATGATTTAATGTAAGTTCTGTCTCTATGCGATAACAGAGTACTCCCACTCACTGAGATTTCATATTATATCCCACCTAATTCCTTTTATTAATACAAAATTTTCCAAGTGTGTGTTATTATTATCATTACTCTATCACGCTAAAACGACTGGACGAATGTAGATTAAATTTGACATGTACTAGTAGATAACATCCTATTAAATGATATTGTAACGGATAACTCACGTCTTAAACCGAGTTTAGCTCGACATGTTTCGGGCTATTTCGTAGCTCTTCTTCTCAGGAGCACGCGACTCGGCGGCTGCCGCAACATGCACACTGACACACTACGCGCCACGATTTAAGACGTGAGTTATCCGGGTCATTATATTTAATATGTATATGTATATGTTACTCAGACAAAACATCATCAAACCTTTAGAACAACACTGCCTGTTGCATTTAGTATTCAGTCATTTATTGCTTTAAAGAATTTCATGCAATACAATATAGTTTAATTCAGAGAATTACACTAATACAAAATTTCAAAAAGTATTAATTCTATTCTAATTTCTTATTATAAGTCATTACCATCTTTAGACTTCTCGTAAATATTATTAATAATGTCAAAGGAGATACAATTATAATTTACAATATCTTTGAACTACCAGAAAATACACTAATGTATGTATTAAATTAAATACAATGAAGTACTGACGAATAAAGTATCTAGATGAGTTACATATAGACGAAGCAAGCATTGACCATGAATCAGTCAAATATTTTAGCAAAATATTCGTTAAGGGTATAAATTGGTCTTAACTTTAAATATGATTTCAACTTATTAGAGAATTCTCTCAAGTTTACTGATTTTCTTATGTCGACATCAAGGTGATTATAAATTTTTATTGCGAAAAAGTACGACTCAGGTAGTACGAGATCCAGATTGCGCCGTGACGGGTATCTTCGGGAGTCGTTTACTGATTTAAATGTGTAAGTTGTGAAACGCATAAAGACAAAGTTGGTATATGTATAGGGAAATTACTGTGTAGATGTTGTTTTTTTATGAATAAATGTCTATGGTTTTCAGGAAAGCACCCCTCGATCAACTTTATAAACATTTTCTGTATTAAGAGAATTTTATTAATCGAGGTACTGTACTATTACCCTACACTGACAAACCCGCCAAAAATGCGACTCCATATCCTGCCCGATACACCGTAATACCTATCACCTAGCAATCTGTCTGGTGGCCTGTCTATCAAATCCCCACAGCATCTCTACGGAGCGTTAGAAAACCAAGCAAGCAACCAACCAAGCACCTAACGCTTCACGATTGGTTCTAATATCGTGTAATGGCTAATATATGGCCCGCAAAGAGCCAGTAGCAGTGTGCGATGGGAAAAAATCACCTCTTTAATCTAGCGTATTGGAAGTGCCGTGTAATGGTGTGAAGGACCTGAGAGGAATGCGAGTCGTTTATTTCATTTTTAATCGGCACGTTATCGGCTCGAGTCGTGTTGTGGAAACTTCGGGCTTTCTTTTGGCGGTTTTAATAAGCTCGTTGGCTAATAAGGCGGCTGTTGGCGCTTTGTCGGTTAATGTGGCCGACGTTTAAAGTCAAAATTAGGCGTGTGCTTAAAACCTGTATGTGTAAAGGAAGGATATTAATTTTGGATTTGAATGCGTGTGCTGGTGTGGCGTTGATGGCTATTACTCCTCACTTTTGTTTGCATAAACAGAGGCCGTATTGTCTAACGTTTCTTTGCATACAAAAACAGTCATTTGATTGCGATCGCGAGCGTCAGAAACGATAGGCAATACGGCCTCTGGTTCATTCATCAATATAGCTATGAGCGATCCGCAGTTAAGTTAATTAAAAAAAAAATTGAATAAAGGTTTTTTTTTCTAACTACTTTTTGTTGATTGCAATTTGCAATTTTACCCAAATTTCAAATCAATCCTACCACTGACAGTGCATCAAAATTAACTTGCAAGATTTAAAGCAAACAAACAAACAAATATGCGGGGTGAAGTTAGGAAAAAGTTTTGAAAATACCTATTCGCTCAATTTTTACTTTAAAAGTACCAATAATAAGTCCTGAGTGTTCTTGGACGGCGGAGATTGCTTACCATTATGTACCCCGCATCCTTGCTAGTCTACTAAAATAAAGATATGCCAGTAGGTACAATCTTATTTCTAAGTACCTAGGTACTTATCGTTTACAAGCCGCAGTGATTGCTCGTTAGAATTAAGTGTCATACCGTCTTCTAGAATACTCTTCGTGGTATCATTTCTTGTCCTTTCGTATTTCCTATTTAACAGAGCGTAGCAGCACTCTAGGTACTAGTATAATTTACGACCTGGATCTGCAGTTATCCAAGTATAAAAACAGCATCGCATCACGTGATAGAATCGTAAAAATCCGTCTTATAGCAAAGAATGCGCGCGTTAAACTAATAGAGGCAGCAAAAAGGGTGAAAAAGGTAAAAAGCATGGCAGTCGAGCTGCAGGCGATTATACTTGGAGCTGCGCGCGCGCATGCGATGCATATGGCTAGGCGCACGGCGCAGTAGTACTGTTTTACGAATTCACAAAACTTAAGCAATCACTAACTACTACTGAAGGGGTCTAATCACGTAGTAAAATAGTAAACAGTGTAAATTTCAGCGCATTTCAGCGCTATATCAATTAAGGTATTTGAGATTTAATCCTGAAAAAGACAGAAAGTGGAGTTCCATTTGTCACTATTAATCAATCAATCGTTCAATTACGGCACTCTAAAAACTCTATATTACTGGTATTCTATGGGTAATCATCTATAATATAAAAGTGAACTGCCGGATCGGGAAAAAAACAAGACAGAGCAGGATGGCGCTCTAGAACACCATTTTGACACGTTTCTCCCAAACAACGCATTATTTCTCTGGAATTTTAAAGCAATTCGATTTCTTGACCTTGGGAATCGCGAAGAACTTGAGAAAATATGATATCGGGTGTGTACATTTTGTATATTAAGCAAAATAAAATCACAATTTCGAATTTCAAGCCAAAAACGAGCGATCTATTATCTACGCCAGTGTTGCCATTCAGGGAAAAAGAAATCTGTTCATTAACCTGCATTGCAGTCTGTAAAGCTCTTTAAGCACTGACACTGACCTGCATATTAAGTACCTGGACAGGGTGCTGTCGAGCTGTATCTGTGCCTATTTGATAATCGCTATTTTTTTTCTTTTCCTTCACTTCTTTGAAGCGTTGCCATTCGGGTACGAAAAAGTACGAACGGCGTACTATTTGGTAGTCTAACGTACTCGCGTACTCTTCTGCCAAATTGCGTACTTATCACAGGCTGACTAAAATCCCAGTACTAACTTCACAGCATATCGTGGCGCGATAGTTTAACTTTGCATGGCTGCATGGAAAACGTTTCCTTTGCCTATCTCTCAACCAAATTCCACGCAGGCGAAGCCGCGGGCAAAAGCTAGTACTTAATAATTAACATCATATCCGGGATTAAATCACAATGATATGTTGATAAAACTACTACAACGTATATTATGTCCCGATCCCAGTTGAAAACATAATATCTAATTTGCAGTCACCGACAATTACATTAGATAAATAGCACTCACAATCTGATACGCTTTGTTATTATTTAATACACTTTATAATTTAGGGTTGGCTGTACTCCACTATTTAAGACAGCTAATTGCGCCTTAATAACAGATTTGATTCTTACAACAAAGCGACCGCTTAGTGCACACATTGCACCTATCGTGCTGAATATGGAGAACAATTCACATTACCATCGGAACGACTAAACGGCACCATTTAAGTTTCGTCTGTTGCTATTAATTGAGTCGTTTACAAACGACGTCATCAACATATTCTGCACCAGGGAATACCGAATTGATAGGGAACTACATCAATACAATGCAATGAAAAATGGTTGCAAAATTGTACACATATTTAGTTAAATTGATGTATAAAGACAGTATAATGACGATTTTATTGGAATAATGTTTAGGCCTAAGTCAAAAAAAAAAGAAGCAAAAAAAATGAATAAAATAGTCCACTGATTTAGCAGACGCTGTAGCCGTAATCAGCCAGAAGAGCTATATAATACTAGCTGTTGCCCGCGACTCCGTCTGCGTAGAATTCGCTTATCGCTATCCCGCGGATATTATGCATTTTATTCGGGATAAAAAGTAGCCTATGTTCTTGCTCGGGACTCCAACTATCTTCATACCTAATTTCGTCTAAATCAGTTCAGCGGTTAAAGCGTGAAAAAGGTAACAGACGGACAGACAGTTACTTTCACATTTATAATATTAGTATGGAAAGGATTATAAAATTCTGTTTAATTATTTATTACAACTGTCTTGATTTTATTTCGTATAGTATTATTTAAGCTCTCAAGAGATCATAATTTATACTGTCCGAAAAAACCGAAACAAGTCGAAAAGGCTTGTATCATGATCATGACTTGATCCGATTATTTTTTACCTCGTGCACTATTTTTTAGGTTTAAATACTGAAAGTACCTATTTGCCTATTTCAAATCATCAGATCGGCTTTAGATTTCATCCAAGTTTCAGCAAAAAAGCTTGAATGAAACATGATTCTAAAGTAAAAATTCTTTGTTAAGAAATTGTGAGAGTATTTGT
Source organism: Choristoneura fumiferana (assembly GCF_025370935.1). Classification (NCBI taxonomy): domain Eukaryota; kingdom Metazoa; phylum Arthropoda; class Insecta; order Lepidoptera; family Tortricidae; genus Choristoneura; species Choristoneura fumiferana. The sequence goes on along the minus strand of NC_133479.1, from coordinate 15,927,156 downwards.
TATTTCCCGTACGGTATTCTGTGCGCCCTCTTTCATGTTAGCTCGAATATTGCAACCGGTACCGCCTCCGCGCCGCGCCGCACCGCTCCGCCACCGCTCTCTGTGTGTTTCAAGCTTTATTTCCAACTGCGAACTCCGGACTCCAGCTCTGCAGTGCGGAAGGCCAGGGTGAAATCACCACACTATATTCCCAAGAAAACCATCATGAAGGTGAGGCTACTACGAAACTCGAAACTCGAAGTTCGTATCGCACAGTCCCTTTCACTTGCGTATTAAATGACATAAGCGTCAGAAGGACGGCAACATACGAAGTTCGAGTTTTGCATTTCGTAGTATAGGGCCTGATCTTCGTCCGACGACCACGACCACACTGTCAAGAGTGTAGCGATCTAAACAAAGCCAACGAGACGAGATATACTTCATCTTTGTTTGATTCGTCATTATTCCTATCTCGCTTCTTTTCTGTGTTGGCTTTGCCTTGGAAGAGATGTCTCGTCTCGTATATTTTTTAATGGCGCAGTATAACAGCGCCGTGCGCGCGCGCCGGTAAGCCTGCTGCCGCAAAAACGCGTCTGCGCGGTAATGAAGAGCTGGAAGGGCACGTATTAATTACTCGACGCGTGCCGGCCATCGGGAAATAAAGTACACTGTAGTTTTACAACCGCTGGCCTTTGCACGAGGCATGTGTTATGGGAACGGCATTTTTTAAATGTATTTATTATAGGTAATCGGCGGTTCTTGACGACAAGAATTAGCAAAGTAATTTGGATCGAAATAACTGTTAGGAGAAATTTCGGAAAACAAACTGCCTTGTATGCGAACTACTTAGTTAAGTGTATATGTTACGTACGTTGGAATGATGTTGTATTCCATTCCCCGCCTTAGCTTTACTGATGTTTTTGCGTCTGTGTATTCTTTAGAAATAATATATACTATGGGTATTTATTACATATTAATATGATACTATTGTATAGAACAACAAAAAAAAACAAGATGGTCAGCTGAATACAGATATTTTTTTAACTTCCATTAATTGGGTTTGCTGCAGCGTTACGGGTTGAATTGCAACTGTATTGCTAATAAAATGTTACCATGTTAACTCTCCCAGGAAATTTAAATTTTATTCCAACAGTAAAATTGTGATATAAACGCTTCGTATATAACTTCACTACAAAACACTTAAATTATCACTTTCATATCATTGCGTATTCACAGCTCATCCTCGCGACAGTATATCGCCGTCATACAACTGTCGACAGATCCTTATCGTCCAAGACAAAATCTTATCTACAATCGGTAACCAAATGAGCTGGTCGGATCGGATAAAGACATCGTATGGCATTGACAGTCACACGTCCAAGTAGCTTTGGTATTGTTACATGCGGCCCTAGAAATAAGGTGGAAAGCAAAGTTGCCCACCGTACTTACATCAACAATTAGATATACAACGATACCTCTATTAAGCATGAGTTAGCATGACTTAGGCTTTCCGAATAGGCGAGGCTGGCCGTTGACCTGATGCGAAGCAGGAAAGCATTACGTCTAATTTGAAGTAAGTCGTTTTTTAACGCGCCAAATCAGTATTGAGTGAGATGTCTTTAAAGTTTTTATTGCGCGGTCAGAAATATGTTTAATATGATGTTGCTATGCTGATTAGTAGCGATGTGCAAAGTCCATATTGGGGATGGGTACAATTTAAAATAACATCACACATCGACCATCATTCGGTCACGCTTCTCCTTACCTACTAGGTTATTGATGCAAAGCTGTTAATGGAAATTACAAAACGGCTATATCTTGAAAGGATTTTACGGTGGAAGAACTAAAACAGTTCTCTTAGTCTGTATTTTTCGGTGGAAAAAGAGGCGTTGGCAGATCCCAATAGGTGGTCTGACGACATCACGTGAGTACTGGCAACCGGTGGATGCAAGTGGCGAGTTGTCTTCTTGTGGCGTTTTAAAGAAGCCTTGGTTAGCAATGGACGTCTTCCGGCTAATGATGATGACAGAGATCTTGGATCTAATGAAGTTGGCCACCCCTGGATACTAGATTAAGTAACGTTCAAGAACGCAAGGACAAAGATAGGTTGAACGTTGCGCAACAGGAAGCCTACAATGCCGGTCCGGGCCGGAATTAGATGGACCGGCTCCGACAGATTTAGAATCGTCAGGAGACAAAAAGTATGTAGAAACGGGCGCGCTTAAACGACTAATCAGGGTGTCTGTGACACCGTATCCCGCTAATACCATTGTTGTTTTATTACGTCGATTTTTACTTGCAAATAGGTACGTTTTGGTTAAAGAAAAAATACACAGACTCCTTGCTGACTGTCGTCCATTCTACTTTTTGCTGGCAGTCGTCGTTCCATTGTCGTCCAAACAACATTTACATATACAAAGTTGATATCATCAACCGTGGAGGAGTTCTGTCCTGCGGAAACCATCCTGGCCGGCCCACCAGAATATCCCTAACATATTATTGCATCGTGACAAAGCGCCATCGGATACCAGGAAGTGATATTTTTTTTAATGATAACAAAACGAAAAATGCACGTCTGAAATCGAGTTTAGCTCGACATGTTTCGGGCTAATCCGTAACCCTTCTTCTGGGAGCAACGCGACTCGGCGGCTATCTCACAGTAGTTTCAAGTTCAAGATCGAAAAATGGTTTACAAATTTCGATGACACATACCCGTGAAGTTAGATCAAGGCTTGAACTAACGTACCTATATACAGGATTTTGGGTTTTTTTTGGGATATTGTTGGGGTCATTGCTATCTTCTCACCCATGGACCTTGGATCCTAAGGGTCACGGTTTTGGACATATGATTTTTTAAATGTTGTTTCTCGAAATTCCTGAAATCCCGCCTTTAAACGTACGTAACTTTTTTATTAATGTATTTTATTTTTTTCTGTATTTAATACTTGATAATACATGCTTTTTCAAATAATAATAGTTCTTATTCTAATTGAGTGAGTCTCAACGGGACATACGAGGTGTTTTATTCCACAAAATTACAAATTGTGTGGAAAAAACAGTATAAAATAATTTTGAGAATAAACAGTGACTACTTATCATAAACCCAGTCGGTTATCATTCCGATGTCTATCACTACTAAATGATTTCACGTATGCGCGTATACCAACATTGTTAACTCGACAAGTCGTTACGCGTTGCGGCGTCTCTATTGCTGCTATTAATTACAATATTTTTATGACACTAGCTGTTCTTATTTATTACTGTATAATAATAAAGTGCATGCATTAACTCGATCGCCCATTTGTTTTGTTTACTGGCATACCTCTAATGTTTATAATTAGCTAGAACAGTTACAATAAGTATGCTGTAATTAACGATTCCATATACAATAAAGTATTATGCAGTATGAGCTTCATGGAATGCCAGGTGTAGTAAAGGCATGGAACCAAGGAGCCGTAGCATGAACAAGTTACTGGCCGACTGTTTGTATTTATAACACATTGTTCTTGTAATTGCTCTAGTGGTTTGAGTTGCACTGTTATTAACTTAAAGATAATTTTTAGTGCCTGAAACTTTCACGATGCACTGAGTCACATTACATCCGCATTATTAAAGTGGCATTTGTATGGGATGTTTTGGATATTATTAATGAAGAACGACCTTACTAAGTCTTGGGAACTGTTAGCCATATGCAACAGAGACATTGAGACAAGCAATAATAATGTACTAAACCACGCTTATTCGCTGCGCGGTATTCCGTGTGCCCTCTTTCATGTTAGCTCTAATATTACAACCAGCACCGCCTCCGCCGTCAGTGTGTTTCTAGCTTTAAACCAGTTACTTCTAAAGGCTCATGTCATGATGCGATAACTTCAAAGACATAGAAGGGAAGATTTCTCACTTTTTAGTTTGGCACATTGTACAGTCGAGGTAGAAAATATCTTTACACTTTAGTACCATGTGCCTTGTACCTTGTATTAGCCTTCTGACACTTTTATACAAAATTAAAATTGTCTAATTTTTCGGTAAATTGGTAAAAAGTACCTACCATAATTTCGGCTTCAATGATTTATGGTTTAAGATTTTTATTTTCTCAAAAGAATACAAACATTCACTAACAGAGAAAACACTAGGTAATTCTAAAAAATGGTTTGGAAAACAGTGCGAACTACGAGTATACATGTAATTACGTAATTTAATTTAACAATTTTAATTACTTTAATCTTATATTACTAACTTACAACACTTTTTTAAGGTAGTTTTAATAGTACATCTATCTTTCGATTGTTTCAAGCTGACTATACGATTACGTAAAGAGCGAATCAAATCACCATACGGTTAAAAAAAAACTGCGTTACAATCCTTCGGTGTGATGGTAGGAATCATTAAATAGCCAGATATTTCTGGCTGCGAGACTCCGAATCCGTAACAGACACCGCCACAAAGTGCCAGAGCGACCACTTGACTTATATGGCGAGGAAAGTTAAACTTATAAATAACTAGCTTTTGCCCGCGGCTTCTCCGCGTGGAATTCGGTTATCGTATCGCGCTGCTCTCTCGGGAACTGTGCATTTTTCCGGGATACAAAATGGCCTATGTCACTCTCTCTCTCTTAATTTGAAATGCCAGCTTCTATGTACCCTGATCGTTACAATCTGTCTAGAGTGTAATCAAATCTAGAGTGAATGAGCATGTATTAGGCAAGCGTGCTCCGTCTTAGCCCACATTTTCGCTTACCATCAGGCGTGATTGTGGGACTGTAAAAAAAAAAACCGGGCAAGTGCGAATCAGACTCGCGCACCGAGGTTTCCGTACACATTTATAGGTATGTAAATAAACGGGAATCATGTCTTGAAGATATTTCTCGCTTACGAGAGATTTAATACATCCAGTGTATGCAGAGTCCTACTCTAAAGCAAAATGTACGCAGTGTGGGGTCAGATTATATTGGTCATTGATATTTACAGACAGACATAAAAATCAAGATTTTCAGACTTTTCTAGTTGGTTGTGTTATAATAGCTACCTTCATACCAAATTTAAAGATTCTGAGTTCACGGAAAGTAGGTTTTGATTCCCTTGCGAGTTTCGAAAATTTGCGAAAATTTGCAGCATAAACGGCTGCATCATTTGATTACGTTGGCTTAGAAGTTTGATTTTTTCACAGCTCCAAGGGACAGTAAACGTCAGTATTTGATATAAATTTTAGCTTGATACCTCCACGCGCAACCGAGAAAAAGGGTCTTGACAGACAGACAGCCGGACAAAAAGTGATCCTATAAGGGTTCAGTTTTTTCCCTTTGAGGCACGGAACCATAAAAAAACAACTAACAATCAACTTCCGATCACATGTAGCTGATGGTATCACGCGTTATCTATTGGAAAAAGACCTTGAAACTCCAGCCTCGCGATTTCACCGCTCCAACCGTCGCCACATGAATCAAAGCATTGTTCCTACGCACTTATTGGCGTTAATTGGTCGATATGGCGAGAAAGCCTACTGCCGTATCTAAAACGCAAGACACGAAGCTCGCGGAAAAGTCCTCGGGCATCCGTGACACATTGTTAGTGGAAGTGTCAACACGATTACACAATTAGTGTTACGCACGATTGGCGGATTGTTTAGAGTATAACACGCATTTCTACGGTTGTCTTCGCGTGAAGTGATAAACAAACTGTGCTCAGTATTTCTCTGCGGGAGGTGGAATTGGGTTAGTGTTTTTTTTTATTAGCTTGTTGTCATGCCACTGTTGCGTTAAAGTTCCGATTTGGAGTGATGGCTCTATGACGGCAAAAACAACTGTAGAAATCTTTCATGATAGTTTTAGAAAACTTTTATTGATATTATACGGTTAGGCCAGCCACAGACCTACCGATTATATTCTATACACTTAACAGTATATAAAAGAATTGAATTAGGAAGATTTTGAATGCAATACAAAAATATTACACTTGGTCACATGCCGACCGAGCTGGGTCGGCAAGAATGGATCAGCTAGCAATCTATAGCATCACCGAAGTTACTGGTACGTTCTGGCAAAAATGTAATTTCGCACATAAATTTCTAAAATACACGAGGTACCCAAGCGCAGGCTCGAACCCAACGACCCTCTGCTTAAAAGGCCATAGGTCAAATCAGTCGGCTACCACGGCTACTTGATGAAAATTATGTTATCTAGTCATTTTGACCACCTTATCATGAAACCTTCTCCATATTGAAATCTATACAATGAGGAAGTCTTGAATAAATAACAAAAAATAAAACTGACCCCAAAAAAATGGAACCGACTACAAAACCCTTGAAAATATTTTCCTAGGTGCCTACTAGCTCGAAGTCGGTGACACAGCACGAGCCAGCAGGAATGGAACAATAGTCGTCTACCTCACCTACATACTGTGGGTTTCAATCCCTTCTTTATAATAATACATTACAGAAAAACACATGAAAATAGTAAATACATATACACAATTTTGTGTGTCCCCGCGAAAGTAAAACCGTCTACGGTCTTCTTCATCAGGTCCAGTTTACCAAATGATTCTTTCTAAATGTGTTTATGCTTATTTTAATGCTAAGAATGCTAAAATCGCCATAGGCGTGCCTATAAAATTTGAGGTTTGCCCTCGATTTCCCTAGGATCATATCATCAGATCTTGACTTGGTGACAATGGGACCACCTCAGAAGAGTACTCTTTCTAATAAAAACATAATTTTGAAAATCGGCCCACAATTGACTGAGTAATCGATGAACATACATAATAATAAAAAACAAACATTGGAACATAGAACCTCCTCCTTTTTTGAAGTCGGTTAAAACCCAATCGTATTCACATGTTTAACTGTAGATATATAAAAGTCTCGACCGCACTCATAAAAGAACATAATCCAAATTCATATTCAGCCCAACTTTACATTTGGCCAAAATATAATTTAGACTTCATTAAATACGACTACCACAACACTTATCGCTGAGAATAAATGTTATAGCTTCAAAATAAAGTAATCGTAACATTTGTACTTGATGAGGTTCGAACGAGCGCCATGCCGCGTATGACATAGCAATTGAAAAGTTTTAATTTGTATTTTCGCAAGTAAATCCCAAATTCCTGCTTTAATAGAATTTATTCCTTCCTTCTGTCTATTGTAAAGGTTGCCTGGAAGAGATCTCTCTGAAGCGATAAGGCCGCCTATTGCTTACCTTGGAAAATCTCCATATACCTGTGTTTTCTGTACTGCTTACTATGTGTTGGTGTTCAATAAAGAGTTATTGTATTGTATTGTAAATCCCGAAAAACTCAAAAGTGCATTCCCGGATGAAACAAGTAACAGCCTAATGCAAATCAGATTTTTCGATCATTTAAGTACTCTAGCTAGATTACCCCTTGATTTTGGAGACTAGAGATGCGCAAAGCAGTGCGTTGTAATGTAATAATACCCTATCATATCATATTACATCTCAGAAACTGAAATATCACATTTTGATTACATCGCTCGAAACATCACTCGTTGAATGGCATTGCCGCCGTTGCTGTGTTTATAGTAAATTGTTTATCACTTTATCTTATGTCACATTGCACACACGACGAAGTGCTAGCGAGTAGAACAGAACTAGACAGTTAGATCACGCTTTGCATCCAGTTCTACTCTACTGTCTTCGAACGTGGTCATATTCCCTTGAGGGCGTTTATACCCGCTGAGCTGGCAACATTGCATTTTTGTTAGATTTTTTCGATTATTTCATAAAAGTGTTCTATCAGACATCATTTTTAATTTTTATTACATATTTTTTTATGAAATAATCGAGAAAAACTAACAAAAATGCAACGTTGCCAGCTGAGCAGGCATAAACGCTCTTAATTAATCCGCGTCATTTACGCCGGTTCTTCACGAAGTCTACCAAAAAGTCTCCCAGATCCTTTCCAGCTCCTTTGACGATACTCCGGATGCAATGTTAAGTTTGTGACCCTACGCAAATAAGACGCGCATGAATCACCCGTATTCGCGTACAAGGAGACACTGTCAATAAGACTGTCGTTCTAATCAAGGGGACGATTTAATTCTTTAAATTAGTTTGATTATGCAGCGAGTCACCTTGAACTCGGCAAGCATGCAGACAGTGAACGACCGACATTTACGTTCATAATTAAGCTTGTGGCAGATGAATAATCCATTCAACTGTTTCTTATCAACGGCGGTACAGGATTGAGTCGAGAGATCCTAAGCCTCTTTCTTATAGCGACGATAGGTCTTGGCTTCCGACATTAATTTTTATTAAATATTTCGTTACACATAATGAAGTTAATTATCACAGATAAAGCACTTAAAATATATATATTTTATAATTTCCGAAGCTCCTAATTGAAACGCGCTTAGCTGCCGAATCAATCTGAAATGCTTTGAATATTTTGGTAAAACCTCAAAAGGCAATTCCATGAACTAATTACTTTTTTCATCGTTCAAAAAGAACGAAAGGTAGGTAGGTAGGTAGGTAGGTAGGTAGGTAGGTAGGCCCCCAAGGCATCCAATCACTGTTTTGTTCCATTGAAGCGAAATATTTAAGCAGAAAAATAAAATTCAAAAGCTGAATACAATATTTAATAATAAACGGCTATTAAAACTTCAATACACTACTCGCACAACAGAAACGTAATGCCAACTATAAGCACAAAAACACATGAACATTGCATTAGACTCGCACTTCTTCCCTTAGTGACAAAAAAGGCACGAGCAAGTCGTAACAAGTTTCTGAGGCGAAACATCTGCTGCTAGGGACCAAATTGAGCTCGCGTGATACAGGTGTCGGCAATCCTTGACCCTTAATAGTTTATAATTTAATCCAGTAATAGCCTAGTTTCCGGAAATCATTAAACAGGCAGGCTGCCGGCTTTATTAAGGTTATTGTCAAAGTAATTAACTTCATCAATTCGACAAAATGTCTTCTCGCAAGTTGTTATTATTTCACCATCAATTTTCGATCACCGTCTGCGTCTGTCAAATCGGGGCGAGCGTGACTTAGTAGTGATTTTAGACGAATCATGCATGTACAACATAGCGCTGTGCTTTAAGAGGTGTTAAAAGTGTACCGTTTGGGGTCAGACCAAATCAATTACGAGTCAATAAATAGTCGTACATATAGCCTTGTTACATCTCCTATTAAAGATTCGCGCGATCATGACTTAACTCCAGCATCACATCAAGTTATTAGTTTAGTTTAATATAAAATTACATAATTATTAACATAAATGCCAAGTTACAAGAATTTATATTGAATTATTCAGGTAATATAAATAAGATTTTAATAATATAAAAAATAAAATATTGAGAATGTCAAGTTACGAAGTAAAAACAACAATTAAAGTAAAATTGGTAAATACAAAGACTCTTTATTGTATGTACACCAGACATACCTAGTAAGCGATACAGAAAACAGATACACAGAGAAGAAATACAAGGTAAGCAATAGGCGGCCTTATCGCTTAAGAGCGATCTCTTCCAGGCAACTTGCAAGTACATTAAAATTAACAAAAAGAATAAAATTTCAAATGTCAATACATTAAATTAAATTATAAAAAGCCTTTACCAGCAGCTTCCCTTACAAAATGTAAGTTCCCACGGAAATATGTAAAAATTACACAGTGGTCTTCATTTACGTTGCATCGAACTTAGCGGTTATATTTTCCAGATTTTACATCCATGCATCCCGATCTCGTGGGAATATTGGGATTAAAAGTAGTTTATGTGTTACCCCTGGATCTGCATAGATTTTTTTCAAATAAGAGGGGGACAAACAAGGGGTATCACTGGTGCGTTGCCCGCCCTTTGAGAGACTGATAAACTTATTTTTTGCTCGGCTGATACCTAGATACGATTAAGCTAGAAACACACTGACGGCGGAGGCGGAGCAGTGCGGCGCGGTGCAGAGGCTTTACCTTCAGTCTGTTTCTAGCTTTAACGAGAAAAAATAACGAACATAGAGACAAAACTTCCCACACAATATTATGACAAATTATAAAGGCAACAGATATTTACATAGTTAATCAAAAACTAATCTGAACCAAAACAATCATACAAAACCAAAAAAATCTCATCACAACGCTAAATGCAGCGCCAAATTCTCAAGAAAAAACCAACAACAAAGCGAAAAACGTTCTGGAGGCGCCAAAAAGCCGGCGTCTTCCAGGAATGCCAGCCAATGAGGATGAATGAAAAAAGGCCCAAGTCGCCGACAAACGGCTTCACAACCCGATGCACGGATATTGTTCGAGGCTTAACAATTTGACGATAACAGAAACGTTTTTTGTGGGCTTTTTTTAAAGTTTCGCCGAACTAAATATCGCGGCCGGTACTCTTGATGGAGGTTATCTAATTTTATACCCAATTACCATTAATTACTCTGAAACCAGGGATTAAGCTTCAGCTACGTCAAGTTGAAGGCTTGGTTTGATCTTGATGGCTAAATTGTTTGCGATGGAAATGTTTGGAGTAATCGTGAGAATGCGAGAATGCGCGAGCGAGTTCATGTGTGCAAGGGTGTGGAGATTTAAGTGTGTTTGGTTTGATTTTGACTATGCGAGACACTTTCATTATCCCACTACCTCAAGCCGAGAAAGTATCGAAGTTTGTGTGTAGGTAGTTCAAATAAAAAAAAAACGGCCAAGAGCGTGTCGAACAAAATCGATAATATTTTTCTAAGGATTTCGTATTTTGTACGGAATATTCCAAGTTTAGGTATATTTTATACCTTAGGGTGCTATTTACTCTTAAACTACTAATAATTCTCAAGAAAACATAACCGTTATAGTTTTCCTTGTAAGTTATATACTTACTTACTATCATCCTAAATATTTCAAATTTTTCAACCCACCGGTTTAGATTTTAGAGGGGGGGACGGGGACGCTCGATTTTAATGAAAATTTTCACTTTAAAGTTGAATATTTTGCAAACAAATCACTGAATCGCAAAATTGTTTTAGCGACCCCCTATAATTGTTTTAAAAGACCTATCCAACGATACCCAGCACTACAAGGTTGGATGAGAAAAAAAAATCACCCCCACTTTACGTCTATTAGAGGTACTCTAAAAAAAATTTGTCGGCATAGTTTACATCGCATTGATAGTCCCTGAGCAAAGCCGCGGACGGATGGACAGACAGACAAACATGGCGAAACTAAAAGGGTTTTTGGTACAGTACAAATTTTTATTTTATTTTTTGTTGTACCATTTTGTCGGCATTGTTTACGTATCTATTCGTGCAAAATTACAGCTTACTAGCATTGATAGTCCCTGAGCAAAGCCGCGGACGGACAGACAGACATGGCGAAACTATAAGGGTTCCGTTTTTGCCATTTCGACTACGGAACCCTAAATATGGCTATGCGTTTAAAATTTCGATTCCTCTGTGGTGTCAAATGCAATTATATTTTAAAATATAAGGGCACTCAAACAATTAAAACGAACAATTATAAAAAGTTCCATGGTGTACTCGAAAAAACAAACGGCGTCATTCTTTCCCGCCACGACATCTTACGCTTTGTCATCCCAATCATTGTTCCCCTAAGGTAAATAATAAAAATGTATTCATCAGAAACAACAAAGAGGAATCCTCTTACCGGGAAGGCGAGTTCATTTCTCCAACTACCCGCAAATGGAGGAGAACAAAGATGGAACGGGACGCATTGTGAGGGCGTTTTTGTCAACCACGCGTCTGGTTCATGAATCGAAATCTATGGGTGGTATGTTGCGAGCTTAGTTTAACTATCCCTAACATTTTCGAGAAAAGGCAACACCACTATTGTTTAGCTATTGACCATTGTAAAACAAATATTATCCGAGGCGTCATTTATGACACTTCGTTTTTAATGGAGGCAGATGTAAATGGAACAATAAGGAAAGGTGGTACGGGCTGGGCGCGCCGAGGCCCGCTTTGTTTCAACATCTGTATCCATCCGTAATTGCTATCACCTGCCGTTTCCTTGTTAAAATCATTTTATCGTTGTCGCAGCCTTCGTGTTCACTTTCGCTGTCGTCCAATTTGTGTTCGGCTTGGTATTTTTGATTGGGGCTCGGGTTTCACTTGTCCCTCAATTAGAGACAGTTAATGCTGGGCATTAACCTTAAATTCGTTCGGTCAAAATAATCTGAGATCTCTACGTTTTAAATAAAGAACGCGACGTGCAATCGAACGTCTTCGACAAAAACAACCAGTCCCGCGAAATGTTTTCAAACAGGAAAAAACATGGGACTGCAGGACAGATTCATGCGTAGGTGATCGCAACTGACATCCAACGGAGATGTGATCGTTAAAGTGTCACCACACGTCCATAGTTACGACCACCTTGCTGCAGTTCTGACAGGTGCAGGACCCAAAATCATTGCGACTTTGATCGTACACTGACGACTGTTTAATTGGTTACTGAAATCTTTTATGGGCTTACACAAAGAAACTGTTGGCTTAACAATCGCTATTGCGCTTTATTACGTGACTGATAGCGTCACCGAAAGACAAATAGATTTTTATTTTCGATTTAATTGCAGTATCGCTTTTGTGCGTGCGGCTCGTGTTGAGTGCTGATGAATTAGAGTGAAAGAAAGAAAGAAAGAAAGAAGACATTTATTCACTTACACAGAAGACACACATATACAGCAAAATTAACACAAATAAAATAAAAAATAAAAAATTACAGAAAAACACATGAAAATATTAAATACAATATACACAATGTTGTGTGTCCCCGCGAAAGTGAAACGGTCGCTGACTCAGCATTATGCTGAAGCGTTAAACGCCTGCAGCGCTGATTTTCTGCCAGAACCGTCTGTGACTCACGGAACGATACACAAATATAATAAATAAATAAACCACTTATCTATACATACACAAATAAACTTAAGAGAAAAAATAATAATACTAACTATAACAAACCAAGAAATAAATAAGAGTGCTCACTGCTTAGCTTATTTGATTTCAGTTAATGGGGTTTCGTAGTTGCTCTTATAATTTTTAAGTTGTAGATACTCTCTGCTTATATATATGATTTCAAGATTATTTCATCTTCATAAAGATTATACAAAAATACCTTCCCATCAACTTAGTGAGTCATAACGGTATGTCGAAACAATTTATACTAGAGGTTTCAAATTCAGGCTCACACCTCTTGAGTATTTTGAGGTGTGTAAAAATCCCAATCCGCACTGGGCTCGCGTGGAGACTACGGCCCAAGCTCTCTCATTCTGAGAGTAGGCCTGTGCTCAGCAGTAGGACGTACATATGTTGGGATGATGATCTGTCCTTAACACTTCTTTCCATCGCAATAGCGATTTGTGTGCGCACTTCAAATTGAGACAAACCGATCATTATTCCGCCTAATGAGTCCCATCCGTCAGTTAAATGAACTAACGATATTATCACTAAAAAGATAGATTTGTAACACATTACCACTCATGCGCACCGGACAGGTGATGTGTGTCAGTCAGTAAATTAGACCGCCCTTTTACATCCAGCAAAAGGTCTCAAGAGTTACGGGACTCCGATAACATAAGCCGTTTTGGTACCAAAGGCTCTGTAATGGGCATTTGAACATTGTGTTATTCGCCTTCCGATGTATTTTTAATGTTCCTCTATTGATTCCTTTTTTTCTTTCGCTGTTTATTTACTGTTTTTGTGGAGGTTTTCGACTGTTGATGCGGAGCTGTTTAAAATTAGAGTTGCTGATGTCGCAGCAGGTGCATTTAACTTATTATATTATTAGTGTGAGTTCCAGTCGTCATCATCATCATCCCAGCCTATATACGTCCCACTGCTGGGCACAGGCCTCCTCTCAGAACAAGAGGGATTGGGCCATAGTTCCCACGCGGGCCCAGTGCGGATTGGGAACTTCACACACACCATTGAATTGCTTCGCAGATTTGTGCAGGTTTCCTCACGATGTTTTCCTTCACCGCAAAGCTCGTGGTAAATTTCAAATGTAATTCCGCACATGAATTTCGAAAAACTCAGAGGTGCGAGCCGGGGTTTGAACCCACGACCCTCTGCTTGAGAGGCGATAGGTCAAACCACTAGGCCACCACGGCTTTTTTTTTTTTAGGTATATAAGCAATGTTATAATCGAATTATAAAAATAATACGACTTATATATTTTTTATTAGCAAACAATAAATGTACCTACAGTCAAGTGCAAAAATATGAACTTATTCAAAGTTGGTTGGCAACGCATCTGCAATACCCCTGGTGTTGCAGATGTTTATGGGCAGTGGTGATCTCTTACCATCAGGAGACCCACTTGCTCGTCGAATAAAAAAAAAGTACCACAGACTCTTATTCCGACGCAATAAGGCCGTAGTAACATATTTTTGAGTGGTTCGAATGGATACTTATTTTTGCACTTGACTGTACAGTCAAGGTCATAAATCATAAATAAATAAATCATAAATCATTTATTTGTTTACCAGAATGTTTTTACAATGAAAGGTGGTAAATTAAAAAAAAAATTATGTCCAATACATTCTGCTTTAGCCTAAGCATGTAAACATTTAGACAGCATGCTTATATAATTGCTGAAACTGTACTATTATTATTATTATTAATATTATTATAAGCATATGGATTATCCTAACAAAATTATCCTAACATAAATATGTGCACGTTAAAATAGGCGTCAATCGCGGTCAGTTTCATTAAAAAAACATGTTACACGTCAAAACTATCTATACCTACACTAGCCGTTCCGTTACCCGCGACTCCGTCCGCGTAGAATTCGGTTACAGCTATCCCGCGGGAACTATGCAAATTTCCGGAATAAAAACTAATTCTTTGTCCTACCCCGGAACTCAATCTATATCTATATGTACTACTTAAAAACTTTCGCATTTATAATATTAGTCGGATATGTTTGACGCTATGGCGTTTTAAAATTAAATCTAGACAAATCCCTAGTAATGTACTTAGGACCAATTAGGTAAAAAGAGAAACGTTCAAACTTCCGATGAAATCAATTGGTCGCGGAACTCGCGGAACAACGCCGCCACCCAAAAGCTAGATAATCAATTTAAAACAACAATTACTATTAATTCCGCCATAATTGAACGTAAAAAAATGACAGACAGGTCGCGTGTTTATTTAATACGAATAATTATACGGTAACCTTGTATTAAAGAGGCGGTGTACACGTGCCCTTAGGGTAAATGACCTATCGACATACCAACTTACGAAGCGCGTAACTCGAAAACTTTATCGTAATGCCCTAAGGCTTCTATTGCAATAGGAAACAACTAAACGGAGATTGCGGTAACGAAAAATATTTCGGAACCAAAATGTTCGCGTATTTATTACACGAAGGCTAAGGTTGGTATTCGAGTTAGATTTTTTTTTAAATGAGGGCGCGTAATGACAAAAAGGTAAAGTAGTAATTTGGTGTAATACGATGCTCGTTTTTTTTTTTTTGAGGAACAGTTTTTAATTATTAGTGTCGTAATACTTGTTATTTTGTTACTTACTGTGTTTTAGTACTTACCCTGTTATTAGAGAACGAGCACGAGCAGAGGGGAAACATAATTGGCTAATACTATCGGTACTACAATATTATAGTTGGTACCAATTTAAAGAAAATTAAACAGGTGGAGATGGCGATTGAACTTCTTCATTTGATAATGTCGAAACATTTGACCTTTAGACCGAGACTTAGGGCGTATTTTCTAACCTAAACCTAATCCTTGCCGGTCAAACACAACAACATAAATCTACTAGAATGACTATAAATAATATAATATTTTAATTATTATATTATGATAATAATTATTATTATAGTAATTTATTATTTCAATTATTGTATATTTTTAGTGTCACAAAATAAATATGTTTCGTACTTTACAAATTAAATTATCTATTCTTGTAGCTTTTATGCGTTTTGAAGCCGTGTTGGCCTAGTGGTTTGACCTATCGCCTCTCAAGCAGAGGGTCGTGGGTTCAAACCCCGGCTCGCACCTCTGAGTTTTTCGAAATTCATGTGCGGAATTACATTTGAAATTTACCACGAGCTTTGCGGTGATGGAAAACATCGTGAGGAAACCTGCACAAACCTGCGAAGCAATTCAATGGTGCGTGTGAAGTTCCCAATCCGCACTGGGCCCGCGTGGGAACTATGGCCCAAGACCTCTTGTTCTGAGAGGAGGCCTGTGCCCAGCAGTGGGACGTGGATAGGCTGGGATGGATGGTAGTTTTTATATAGTTAATAGTGTATAGTATATATTTATAGCGGTCAGGGGGTCACCGACGGTGCTGGCTGAAAATTATGCTGAGCCAGTGTCCGATTCACAACCGCAATGACACATACCATCTTACTACCTATCTATACTGTCGTAATTAATAATAATAAAATTAATATATATATATACATGTGTAGTGTTGTCTATTTTTGTGTTGTGATTGTGAATAAATGTATTTCTTTCTTTCTTTAAACAAAGTAAAGGTGGCACTTGCAAATGAATAAGTTGTACTTTATGTTATCACCATCATCATTTAATTATCAGCCAAACGACGTCCTACTTTTAATTATTTTTTAAGGATCGTCTCGTCTTCCTTTTAGGGTTCCGTAGTCAACTAGGAACCCTTATAGTTTCGCCATG
Organism: Choristoneura fumiferana; assembly: GCF_025370935.1. Taxonomy (NCBI): domain Eukaryota; kingdom Metazoa; phylum Arthropoda; class Insecta; order Lepidoptera; family Tortricidae; genus Choristoneura; species Choristoneura fumiferana. The sequence goes on along the minus strand of NC_133479.1, from coordinate 15,910,563 downwards.
TCTGTCCGTCTGTCTGTCTGTCCGCAGCTAAGCTCATAGATCGTTAGTACTAGAAAGCTGTAATTTGGCATGAATATACATATCACTCACGCCGACAGCGGTCAAATAAAAAATAAAAATAAATTGTTTTAGGGTACCTCCCATAGACGTAGTGGGAGTGTTTTTTTTTCTCGACTAACCGTATGGTGTGTGGTATCGTTGGATAGATCTTTTAAAACCATTGGGGGTTCAGTGATCTGTTTGCGAAATATTCAAGTTTAAAGTGCAAATTTTGAATAAAATAGAGCGCCCCCCCTTCTAAAATCTAAACTGTTGGGTGGAAAATTAAAAAAAAAATCAGAATGGTAGTAAGTATATCAAATTTACAAGGAAAATTATAACGGCTAAGAATGGTTGGGATAGTTGGGAATCATCAGTAGTTTAAGAGTAAATAGCCTAAGGTACAAAATATACCTAAACTTGAAAGAATCCGTACACAACACGAAATCCTTACAAAAACATTACTTGAATTTTTCGTCATGGCTTGGTTTACGTAGTTGGCAAATGTGGCTTATTAAGTAATCTTTTTGATAGTTGTCTCCGCAAGAAGTGGCAAAAAAAAAGCGAAAAAAAAACTGTTTTTTTTTTCATCCAAGTTTAAAGATATGAATGTCTGTAAAAATATGCATTATGAACCCCATTTTATGCTCCTTAATTCTGAATTTATTTGGTTACTCTCGCTTGCTTGGTTTAGCTAAAATAAATTAATACGTTATAGGTTTGATTTTTGTCACAATGTCGCAATGAAATTTCAAAACGTCAGAGCATCAGAGCCAAAAAAGTTGCGGACGCTAGGTGACGCTGATGTCGTGCACAGAGCCAACAGTCAACTATAAAATATTATACAAAAATAACTTGTTTTTGGAGTTGTAACTAAAAAACCGGCCAAAAGCGTGTCGGACACGCCCGAAATAGGGTTCCGTAGCCATTACGAAAAAATTAAGTAATATTTTTCTAAGGTTTTCGTATTTTGTACGGAATAGTCCAAGTTTAGGTATATTTTATACCTTAGGCTGCTATTTACTCTTAAACTACTAATAATTCTCAAGCAAACTTAGCCGTTATAGTTTTCCTTGAAAGTTTGATATACTCACTACCATCCTGAATTTTTTTTTAATTTTCCACCCACCAGTTTAGATTATAGAGGGGAGGGCGCTCGATTTTAATGAAAATTTGCACTTTAAAGTTGTATATTTTGAAACCAATCACTGAATCGAAAAATCGTTTTAGGAACCCCCTAATGGTTTTAAAAGACCTATCCAACGAACACAACACTACAAGATTGGATGAGAAAAAAAAAATCACCCCCACTTTACGTCTATTAGAGGTACTTACTCTAAAAAAAAATTTTTTTTATTTCTTATAGTACCATTTTGTCGGCATAGTTTACATATCCATATATTCGTGCAAAATTACAGCTTTCTAGCATTTATAGTCCCTGAGCAAAGCCGCGGACGGATGGACAGACAGACAGACATGGCGAAACTATAAGGGTTCCGTTTTTGGCATTTTGAAAAAGTATACGCACACCTCAGAAGTATTCCGGGAGGCCTTAAAAATTGCGAATTGCCCATTCATTTATTCTAACATTATCGTGTCTGCCATTTGCATATTTTAATGCGGCAGTTTGTTTTTTTTTCGTGGCGCCTTCGGGACGTTAGTAAATAAATAGGGACATTAACAGGGAATGAGTTTGCCCTATTTATAGGTATATTTAAAAAAAAAAAACAACTTTTGGTTAAATTAACAGAAAAATCTGCAAACCTGGTTATACTGGTTATGTCAAGGTAAAACTTTGGAAACAAGCGTCAATGACGCTGCGTCGGAATCGCTGCGTAATTATACTACACAGAAGGTCGCCGCTTCACTGCCGCTTCACGCTATTGACACTATCATTAAGCTTTGTATACAAGCATCAGTGACGCGGTGTCGGAGTCGCTGCGCACGAAAGGTGTTATTACATTGATATTAGTCTAAGATCCGAACTTGAAAAGATCTTCACCGGTATGGTAATAGAATGAAATGTATTTTATAATAAATTTAGTATTTTAGAAAATATATTAGAAATGGATTTGCTAAAAAAATCCTGGACAGGCTATTTTTAATTATTAAAAAAAAAGATTTTTAATAAATTTTTGTTGCATCATCGAGATTATAAGACAATTTTACATTAACTTAAAAGTATAATACATATAGAATATGTAGACGTTGGGTTTGCTATTGTTTACCTGGACGAACTACTGGGTTGCCAGGTATAAACTCAAACAGTTATGTTGATGCCAGTTACTTTCACTTGATTAGATAATAGAACAAATTGTATATCAACGTAAGCGCTGTTTTATTGTGAACACGTTGATATAGGGTTGTCTGCATTTAATTAAAAATCATTAAAAATAAAATAAAAAAAACTGCCTGTCCAGGATTTTTTAGCAAAATCATTTCTAATACGTTTTCTAAAATACTAAATTTATTATAAAAATACATTTCATTCTATTATCAGACCGGTGAAGATCTTTTCAAGTTCGGATCTTCTACTATATCTAGATCGGTAGCAACGTCACGGTCGCGGCGTTATTGACGCCACTGAAGTTTGATTGGAAAGTCCACCTTAGCACAGAGAGTTCGCTACGAAGTTTTAGCAACTGAGTTGACACGAATATTAAGTACATTAAAAACCTACGCCACTATACTGTAACACTATGGTTACCGTGCACCCCATAATTTCTATATTTTGTTATAGAAGAGCTAAGCTTTAAACCTATACCGGTGGTCTAGTCTATTGCAAATAGTAGACCCACACGAACCACCACGAAGCGTCAAAATCCAATACAGTTGTTTATTGCCAAGGAACATAAACAAACTGACTATTCCGACTACAATGGACACGCGGCTTTACGATGTTTTTATTACGTTGTATAAATACCTAAGTATTACGGTTTTACGCACGTCAGATATAGGCAGGGTCTTAGTAGATATTACTGGTTGTATTATTCAAAGCATTAAGGAAACATTAATTTTAGTTTGAAATTTAAATTTCTCACGTTACGGCCGTTGACTCGGCTGCAGTTGTCCCAATGTTATGATAGGATTCATGTGTTTGTGAGAATGTGTTAGTATCAATGTTTAAAACGTTATTTGAACAATTATATATTTGAAAAATGCAAAGAATGTTCGGTTTATTAATTCACGCAGATGCGGTATAGGCATTACCGTCTCAGTAAAATTCTAAATCATTAAGACAATTTGGCTGCCAAGAATTCATATTGCTTGCGTTTTGTATTATTCAATTGGCATTGATCACTTTTTTTACATTGTGGTCTAATTCCAAAACCATTTCGAGGAAAAGGTTTATTACATAATTTTATAAAATTTTAGTAAAAAAATATAAAAAGATCGTTTGTATACATATTTGCAGAATAACGTTTGACCTTTGTTTGACCTTCATCGTAGCATTAAGCCGTCCGTCTAGTTTCTCTATACTATTATCTGTCACTTTGACGTAGTAGTGTACTTTGTCATCTGTTAGGTTAAGTTTAAGGTTCTGCTTGTTTTTGATTCAATTTGTATTCGAACATGGCGGATGTAGATAGTATCTAACAAAAATTTTGGCGATTAACCTTAACAGTGAACAGTGATCACAAAATTATATATTGCTCTCGTGTCTGTCATTTTTTAATGCGCAAGTTGTCTCCACGTGGTTTCTGGAATTTTACTATCAAGTTGCAAAAACTACAATCACCGTACAACGTCGCTCCCAAAGAGAGCTTACTTCGACACTGGCGAAATTGTCCTAAAATAGGACAGAAGCCATATTTTAAATAAAATAAAAAAAAAAATTTTGTTTGATTTATTTTTTTAGGTTTTAACGCCATGGCAACTATGGTTATAATTTTCCGATAACTTATAAATGGGAGAAAATTTTAAAAACCCAACTAAAACCAAAATCCTTCAAAGATGTCTTAAATTCGCCTATTTTATGAAAAAAAAAGTATAAAAATGCCAATTGGTCCAAAATTAACGGTACGGTTAATGCACATCCAAGTAATTGTTGCCATGGAATGTACGACCTACCTCCCATACCTACGCACATCGTCATTTGAAAGACGCTTGTGTACAACTCTTGCATTCTGCGCAGAAAGGAACCAAACTGTCGAAGAAGAAATAAGTAATATACCTACAACAATGCATAATAAAAGGCGACAAAACTATATTTACTGTTAATCAGTCCAGCGTATCGTAGGTACTCATCTTGGTCCCTAAAGCGCTAACAAATACCAACAACAAACAGTTCCATAAACGGCACAATATTGCAAACCGCATAACGTGCCCTCGATTTCCGTTAATTCAAACTGTGCAGCCCAGCTGGCGAAACTCCTCCAGAATTAACACATATTGGATAATTTCGGCATAAATCAACGCACTACGGTTTAAATAAAAACTGGAGCCGAACCCATCTGTCGCAGCAACAATAGCTCATTCCTGGCCTGATTTATCACCGCGATAGTGGACCGATTGATGATATCTCCCTGAATTGTTGGCGAAAAATTACCAGCTAAGAGGGAGAGCTGAGAAGAGCTGAGATGGTTCCGCAGGTTGCCCAGTGTATGGCCCATTGGCGAAGCGTCCATAAAATCCTATTCCCATCGGCTTGCCCAATATGCAGAAAATAGGGCATCCAGGATATATTAAGATAACATAAGGTATCTTTACTTCGGCTTTAACCCGGGAATATCTGACGCCACGCCATTGTGGCCAGACAGGAGTTTTCTCTCTGACAATGGGTAATGTAGTGTATAATTTTCGAGACATGTTTTTAGGGGGGCTTGAGTCGGCGGTAGGGCCAAAGACGCTAGTACTTACTAGCTTTTCTTACATTTTTATTTGAGGTGCTTTACACTAGATGGGGGTGTGCACTTGGGATATTCATTTCATTATGGATCTGCAGGGCTACTACGAAACTCGAAGTTCGTGTCGTGCGGTCCCTCTGACACTTATACTATTTAATACGAGAGCGAGAGGGACCGCACGACACGAACTTCGAGTTTCGTAGTAGCCCTGCTGGGACGGGAGGACCCAGACAGAGCCGAACTCTCACCAGCTAAAGAACCCGGCTGCACTTCCGGTATACGAAGGGACCAATGTATATTTTTTACGGAACATACTTTTATCGTCTGAAGACTGTCAAGAGTACAGAACTATAGATAAACCACCGAGCACGTAACTACGATAACACGATGAGTAACAAGTTAGAAAATGACAAAACCGGCATAGAATCAAGATGGGTCTAGCCCTGGACAACGCGGGACCCTAAAAGTCCCGCCCGATGATAATTACGATATGTGGGTTCACACGGCTGATTTATCGGGAGCTAAGTGAGATAAAAGACTTTAAATTTTTGAGCCCACTGCGGGAATATAGTCCTTAAGTTTACGAATTTATTTTGACTAGATTAAAAATATGTAACGAACTCTTCTCTGTTTTCAACGTGACAATCTTTTATGGCTCAGGCCCTGTTTACATTAATCTAGTTGTTCTAGTGGCGTTACATTGCGGGGTCACAATCCTAAAAAGTTAAAAGAGATCGATCGAGCACTGTAGTAGTGTCAAGCTCCTCGAACGATTTTACTGGTATAATGTAAACAGGGCACCATAACTCCCTACAAATAAATAAAGAGGGTTTACGTTGAAAAAGTTGGACTACATCAAGGCTGGCCAATAGATTTTCTATAAGGCAAATGGTGATTTTCCACCGGCGAGACGAGACGAGACGAAGCGAGACGAGAATTGAAATGTATATGCATTCTCGCGAGGCCGCCGCGAGCCGCTGCGGGCGCCGCCATACAAATTTCAATTCTCGTCACGCCTCGTCTCGTCTCGCCTCGCCGGTGGAAAACCACCTTAAAGCGGCGCCGGCGCCGGCGCCGGGTCAATGATTTAGAGGTAAGTATCTAAGTACTATAATTAATTAATTGATATAATTAATAGACATAATTTACAAACGTAGCGATATTTTCAAAAAGGTTTATAAGTAGTATTACTAATATTACTCTGAAATGTCTAACATTTCATCTAATCTAATCGTTCATTAGACGATGAAAATAAGTCGCCAAATATCGTACTCAATGTCAATTAATAAGCATTGTCAAGCAATTAAAGGCGCAAACGCATGAAAGGTTTTCTCGTAACATGATAATGTCATAGTCTCGTAATTCCAAAACATAAATCTACTCGTAACACACTTTCATCCACTTACTTTTTTAATTAGATCTACCCACGTGACATGCTTTATTACCTTGCGATAGCTGGCGATATGGCAACGAAAGTGAACGTACTCACGTTATCAACTACTATCGTTTGACGACCCGATCTGAAACAAAATAGGGATTTGATTATAATCTGTCTCCTGAAACGTATGTCGAATTGAGGTAGGTATCGTAATACCGCGGTTAACTATATCGGCTGGGAAATGTGAGTAAAGACCAAAGTGTTGAACTATGTTAAATAGTAGTTAATCATACAAAAACCGGCCAAGAGCGTGTCGGACACGCCCAAAATAGGGTTCCATAGCCAATACGAAAAAAATAAGTAATGTTTTTCTAAGGATTTCGTATTTTATACGGAATCTTCCATATATATTTTATACCCTAGGCTGCTATTTACTCTTAAACTTACTTACTACAATCCTGAATTTTTCCACCCACCGGTTTAGATTTTAAAGGGGGGGGGAAGCCCGATTTTAATGAAAATTTGCATTTTAAAGTTGAATATTTCGCAAACAAATCACTGAATCGAAAAATCGTCTTAGCAAACCCCTAATGGTTTAAAAACCTATCCAACGATAGCCCACATAATAGGGTTGGTGAGAGAAAAAAATCACCCCCACTTTACGTCTATGGGAGGTAACCTAAAAAAAATTTTTTTACAATTTTTTATTGTACCATTTTGTCTGCATAGTTTACATATATATCCGTGCAAAATTACAGCTTTCTGGCATTGATAGTCCCTGAGCAATGTCGCGAACGGACAGACAGACAGACATGGCGAAACTATAAGGGTTCCGTTTTTGCCATTTTGGCGCCGGAACCCTAAAAAAGGCTGACTGGAACCAATTTCCCGCACAACGGAAAAATACCTATACATGATGGCCACCGTTATTTATTTATTTATTGTCAATTCATGTTCTTTACAATAAAATGCATATTAGTGTCGGTCTATGACGCGATGTAAGGGCACAAAACAGCAGTTACCCGAACGGGTTTATTTTTGCCCAGAGAATACCGCGCCACACTTATTTCCCGCGCGGTATTCTGTGTGCCCTCTTTCATATTAGCTCGAATATTACAACCGGTACCGCCTCCGAGCCGTGCCGCGCCGCTCGGCCTCTGCTGTCAGTGGGTTTCTAGCTTTAAACGCAGAGAAAAGTATAGAAAAATTTTCACTGGCTCTTGATTTAGATACCGTACTACTTACTCTTATGGTGTTCAATAAAAAAACATTGTATAGTATTGTATATTATAGAAATTTAGAAATGGTGAAAAAATACACAGCATCGTTGAACTAAGACAAAGATAAAGATAATGATGTCTCATAAAAATCAAATTAGGCAAGTAGGACTTAATCACGGAGGCGAAGGTACCCGAATGACCGCGCAATGATAATACCATCCATCACCATAGCAACCCAAAAACCGCGACCTAATTAAATATCTAAACGCAATCGGGTTTAATTCGAGAACGTCGCGTTCGGTAACCGACCGATAACGAACGGACAAATTGTTGTCGGGATCAAAATTTTAAGTTATTTTGATATACATATCTGTTACGTGAAATCTCATGGTTAGATACGTAGACGATTTTGCCGTACTCACTATGCCAACACGTTATGTTACTGATTTATTATGGAAATAGTTAAAAAGGCACAGCATCGTTCAACTAAGTGAAAGATAAAGACGATGATGTCCCATAAAACTAAAACTAGGCAAGTAGGACTTTAATGACAGAGGCGAAGCTAGCCGAATGACCTCGCAATGATAACCATCCATCACCATAGCAACCCAAAAACCGCGACCTAATTAAATACCTAAACGTAATCGGGTTTAATTCGAGAACGTCACATTCGGTAACCGACCGATAACGTATCGCAAAGACGTTCACACACGACAAGCGTGACGGATGGATGGGGAGTTTCCTTTCGGCGCCGCGAAGCCAGATTAACCTGACACCTACACGATTTAATTTAGGGGTAAAATTAGCTATGGAGCCTGAACTTGTAGGTCAACTTTAGATGGCTGGTTTATAATGACGAAATCAAAGCAGGGCTACGAGTGTTAAGCAAACACACTGTGTGTGTGTGTACGCTTTAAGTACTTACGGGTTACGGGGTATAGTTTTCCGTCATGTGTGACAGCCTTTACGTACCTATTTAGAGTTGTTAATGGTCGTAACGAGCTTAATTAAAGATAAATAATTGGGTAAGTTAATTTTTTTGGGGGTCCGATTAGTTTCAACCGCTTTTACACTTGTGTAATAATGTTTAAATGCCATTTCTTTTTGTTTGAATTAGTTCACGATGAAGTTCGGTTAGTCGAAATACTAAGGGATGTTGGTTTATAAGTTAAATTGAACTGCTTATATTTTTATTATTGTAATGATCCGCCAAATGATCAAACAATTCACGGTCCCTATGTTATACCACAACAACCCACTTAAATGGTCAAAGTGGAGCTCAGGTGAATTATTAATATTCAGTTTCAGTTTCAGTTTCAGTTTCTTTATTTGCTTCCAACAGATACAAGTATCATGCAAAATTGTGTACAATGAAAATAAAACTTAGCCTAGATCATGCATATACAATTCAAAATTAAATTCAGAATAACATTTCACAAAAGACTGATAAATATTCTATGAAGATGATATATTCTATGATGATATTAAGAATAAGACTAAGAATAATTTATTCGCTATTCGCAAAAACAGTTTTATAGTACACAATTACAATATACACATACTCGATACACATAAAAATATATTAGATGGAAAAAATAAAAATAACATCGAATAGTATAAAGTGGACCCCACTGAGCATAGTGTTACGGCAAGCCGCAACGCTGTTTTTCAGTGGGACCCATTTAAAAACTAAAACATATAAAAACATACAACACACTATTAGAAGTATTAATTAATATATGTTCGTATGCAGAAATCATCCATCCATAATACGATTTAGAATAGAATAGGTATGTAATGTACCAATTTAGCACTTAGAGTAAAAGTTATATTATTAACAAAAGTTATAATATTTTCCACGTTTAACTTAAAAGGAACTACCTAAATGTGATAAATAGATTGGATTTAAAACACCTAACTTACTATTGATTTTATAAGTAAGATAAAAAAAGGTTTAAACTCAAAATTCCAGACGCTTGGAAATTCCACTCAGTTTTGTTTATTAATTTGACTATCACATAAAAGGTGGGTACATAAGTTGTAGGTAAACAGTTTTTTTGCGGAGTGCAAAGACCTGGCCATTTAATCTTAATCAAAGACCATGATCTTTTCACGTTTTTGCTCCACTGTATCGACGAGTACGTGATTTATTTGTCCGTCCATACCATACGCAATGAATAAAAAATGCAAACTTCTGAAGTAATTAATGATAAATTGCGAAATCAGGCTATTGGGATTTTTTATACAATAAATTTCGTGAAAAAAAAAACAGTTTTACCACAAGCTTTTTTGCTGACAACACTGGCAAATTTTAGCTCAATCTGATCACGGTTTGTGGATAAACCAATTGATTATTTTGTTAATAACATATTTAGTCAGTTACAAGTGAAGCAAATAAAAGTTTGTTTAAAGTAAAAGTTTCAAGTGATATTATGATGCTATTACATCATGCAACATATGTAGACGACATGGTTAATTATAACATGCTTGTTATTTGCACAACTGCATGTTAAAATACACAAACAAGAGGATGTATGTATGCACCTATCCTAAGTAAGATCTTATAAAATAAATAAAAGGTTAATCTATTGGACATGGGCCTTCCGCATAAACTTCTAGTCGGTGGACGTCCTACGCTGTGCTTGCCGATACGCGGCTTAAATTTATATTATTTAGTTATTTTTAACACAATGTTTTAAGTTTGAAGTTACAATGCCACCCAGTGTTCTTAAAATCGCGGGAAGTCCCGAATTACAATTAGCTAAAGTAACGTACTTCCGAGAAACCATGCTGAGTTAGGCGGAAATAATAAAAAGCTATACTATTTATGTGTATCGAATATGTGTAAATAAATGTTTCTCTCTCTCTCTCTCTCTCTCTCTCATGTGTTTGACGCGTATGTTTGTAGGTATGTATGTAAGTATGTATGTATGTCTATTCCTATATCCTCTCGTAACTACTCAACGGTTGAACCGATTTTGATAAATGATGCGTCATTGGATTCGTCTCGATGACGCAAGTGACACTTGACTACATGAAATTCTTGAAAAATCAAAGTGGCGGATTTTTGGCGCCAAATTGTAAGTTTTCAAAAAATGATTTTTATTCAAACCTATCGAGTGGGCTATCAAATGAAAGCTAATAATTAGCCCATTCTAAATATATATGGGTTATAATAGTTTTAATGTACCATTTTCACTGAACTATTAAATAAGTGTGAAAAAAACAATAAAATTTAAAAATCAAAAAACCCGACTGCCTTAAAAAAATACTAAAAAGAAGAAAACAAGTCTAGTGAGCTAGAAATTTGTTAAGTAGCTAACTTAAAGTTCAACAGTTGGGACCCATTTAAAACGTGACGCTCAAAAATTCTTACCTAATGGGTCCCGACTGTTGAACTTTAAGTTAGCTACTTAACAAAGTTCTAGCCCACTAGACTTGTTTTCTTCTTTTTTGTATTTTTAAGGCAGTCGGGTTTTTGATTTTTTAATTTTCTTAGTTTCAAGTAATAACTGAACGTAGTGGTTTCCCGGTTCACGCTTGACCGGGAGCGGGCGGTTCTATAAACACCAATTTGGCGCTGCCTGCATTGCGGAAGATTTGTGCCTGGAATTTTTGCCCGATTGCGGTATTCGAAACTGCTTGTATGCATTTAGGGCCGGTGACAGTTTTTTTTTTTTTTTTTTTAATATGTAAGTAATGTGTGCATCCGTAAGTTGTACGTTGTATGATTTATTACAATGACACAATTTTTTCTAATATTTGAAGCAATTCAGATTCATACGGGCTCACTAAGAGGGGGGGAAAACGAGCATGTGGGTCACCTGATGGGAAGCAATCACGCCGACCATGGAGAACCGCAACACGAAGGTGCGTTGCCAGCCCTTTGAGCGACGACAGGCTCGTTCTTAAAGATTTCTAAGTTGTGCCGTTACGGGAATGCTGTCCCAGGAAGCTGTAGTGTAGCATTCATGGAGAAAATATGACCAGGGTTAACAGAAACCTCGCACGTTAACTGCCAACGAAGGGTAAGACAGTGTCGAATTTTATGGAACTGTCACTCCCATTCCATATTATAATTTAATTATCAACTTTTACCAAGTTCACAAAGAACTGAAAGTATATATAAAAACAAGCTAGGCATAGACACCCAGTGTCAGACAAGGTCGGACGTAGCGCGTTAAAAAAGGTCGGTAGTACCATTTATACGTTAGCATTAACATAAATTTGAATCTGCCATCTCTCGGTGAACTCCGAAAACGCAAGGTGACCCCCATTAGGACTGCGCAGTGCGCAAGCGTGGGACAAAATGTTAGGAATGTGAGATCTGCACAAATATCAGTTGCGGGAATTATTTTTGTGTGCACTTGGAGATAGTTAATGATAATGAAGGTTTGTTTTCAGAAAATAAGCGAAGAATACGACGGTAATAAAATAAGCTGAGGCCACAGAAGACACTGACATAACGATTAATAATAAGTACCAACTATTAGTAGGTACCAAGGAGAAAAATTCTTGGATCCCAAGAATCCTCAATCTAGACTCTTTTTAACCCCCTTTTTTTGGTTTGGTTTTAGTTATATTTATATCTCCACGGCATTCTTATTCCTTCTTTACAATGAACAGTCAAAACATTGCGACTGAATACGAATACTACAGTTTGTATTGTATAAACACAAAGTGTCAAGGGCAGAGCGACCCTAGTGCCCTTAACGCCCTTAGAGCGAAATTGAAGGCTCAAAATTGCCTAATTCAGCAAAATAAGAAGTTTAAACAAAATACGGCACGTCGCGTGCGCCCAAGTTCAGAATATCAGACATGCAACACGAATATTGTAATTCGAGGCGTAGCAAAGTTCAACGAACCCTTCAAACTGAACTTCTAAGAAAGCTAGATGAAAAAGAATATTTGGCAAGGTGCGCCGGGCCGTTCGCAATTAGCACAAGAAAACTGTGAACGTACTGATTTTTTTAAGTGAGTGAAAATTTGACGCCAATTTCCATGTCACGGTGTATAATGTTTGTGAAACGTAACTTTTGAACTGTTGAAGTGTCAAGAATCGCGTAGCTTTGCCGTCATGTTTCCCTCAGACTTGACGCTAGACGTCATGGCGTAATGATCTCATGACGTCGGCCGAGGTTAATGTACTGGTAATTCAATCTTATCTAGGAGTAAATGGACTTTTCTGTCGGCATCATTGAGTACACCGAACTGCGATCATTCAATTTATCAGCCTGTCCTTTGTAGATTGGAACACGACGTTTATGGGAGTACAAGTAATACCTATGTAATGTAGGTATATCTTTATATGATTTAGATTTGGTCAAAATCGCTTATTTAATTAAATAAAAATATAAACAAATTATACCTATTTCTTGCATGACACCAAGTAATGACATATAGCCGTAACAATTCGATTCATACCGGATTGCAAATACATAATATTTAGTTTAATGCTTATTATCTATTTTATTATTCTTAATTGTCATTAAATATTTCTTTTCATTTTATAACTTTTTAACGTTACGTCATGAAATGACAAATAGTATAGGAAAGATTATGTACGCTAACTGCGAGGCAAGTTAAGTACGAATTCACGCTTCTCTCTTTTTAGGTTTCCTAACAAAAATGTTCTACGCCACTAATGACAGTAGACATCTAGTGACCAGTCTCCAAAATTATTCTGACGTTGACTTTAATCGTAATCTATCCGCTATCGAGAGCGACTTTGAGAGCAAAAACAAGCAACGAACTAATTCATGTCGCTCAAAGTTTACTTAACAACCGTTCGTAGGATTTATCCACTTTTTCGAGTCTCCGACGTGCCATATCAGGCGTCTGCCGTCATACCGTCAGGCGTGCAACACTCGCCTCACATACTATGGCGCATTACAAAGTTGCAGAGAACCAACCGGTGCACTTAAATCTGTTAACATATGAAACAAGTCCGAGTTATACGCACATTTGGATGTAAAATGGTGTTGCGAGCCGAAATATTCAAGCCGGTGACGCACAGAATACAAAATAAGACCTGTTTTAACATAATCAATTGCGTCCTACGGCTTAGAGCATTCGTCTTCGTAGTAGTCCGTCCCTAATGAAAACGGAAAAATGCGTCAAGGTTTTTACGAAGTTGGTAAACCAAGAATATTCAGACTGCTTTTCTGATAATGTTAAAATCCGTCTTTTTATGGCTCATACTACACTGTACACAACAGATTCAGTGCTGCTATCAAGTCAAGAATTAATGTGAATGAAAACCGTACAAGGCGTCTTGAAATCAATTCAGTATATTTCAGGTGTTTGAGTTACGCCGACGGCCACTGTAAATATTTTCAGTATTTTTTAATTGCGGTACGAGTAGACTATGTTGTCATACATTCGATTTTCAGTGTCGCCAAAGGCACGCCTTTTGAAAAAAAAAATCTGATGAAAACCATTACAGCGGTCACCCAACCATTTGCTAGTGGTTCGAATTGATTTTAAAATTCCATGTACAAAATATAATGAAGAGCAGTGCATATTTTGCGACAAAAGTCAGCGTATAACGCGAAGTAATCTCAAACTACGGGTAGAATTACATCAAACCTTGTAGACGTTCACGGTCCCGCTCAAAAACATCACTGGCGACCATTAAATCAGCCAGGTCAACTACATTCAGCGACATGGAAATTACAATCGAAAACAGGAGACTGCATTTCCATCGATACGGCCATCAACAGTTTTAGGAATTGTAAATGGTGCATTGTTTGAACTTGACACGGGACGGAGGCGAATAATCGTTTGTAAAATGATGCAATGACGCAGTTACATGTCAAAATTAGATTGAATTGAACGGATGGAAATAAATTAACGCGCTGCTTGGGACTGTTTGTTTATAAGCGGAAATAATGTTTGAGCGTCATCAGCTGCCGACTTGAAAGCTAGATACTTAACTTTTGTCACTTTTAATCGGTCATCGAAGCAGCAATCATAAATACCTAAGAGAAAACCGAGAAATAGCAACCACAAAAACAATAGACAAAACACTGTCAAAATCGCTCCAATCCAATCCACTCTATACAACTATACTACACGTTCTAGACTACAATTATTAGCATTACATACTACCCACGGACTGAAAGTCTTCAACTCTAACATTATATACGCCCCACTATTTTTTCGATGATAAAGAAATGTATTATCAAGGGGCGAAGCAGAACGCAATTCATTTCTTCTTAAACTTTTTCGGCGAACGTAACGTAATTCGGCAGCTATAAAACAAAACCCTCCCCGAATGTGTCTATTTACCCCTGCGAAGGGCGGGCGAGTCACATTGTCTAGTCCTTCACCTCTAGACCTTAACCAACCGAATATTATCTTTTGAAACAAAGAATTAGTCCTGAGCGGAGTCCCTTAATACGTTACAAGACCGAAAATCTGATTACATGGTTAGTTTACTTTCTTTGTGCTGTCATTATTTTACTTAATCTTCGTTTGAAGTGATTTAGTTGAGAGCTTTTAGCTTATCGTAGTTTAGTTAAGGTAGTTTCCTAAATTGTGTCTATATTACTTACATAATATTGAGATTGAGGGTATGTAGTGAGGTGCATAAGATTCCTTTCATCATATATTATGAGCCAGAGCAAGTTACGGACTTCAAACATATTCGTTTATTGATTCGCTGTCAATTTGTGCATAATGAACGTCCTAATAAAATTCAATCATTAAGCTTACGTTTAATAATAATGTTTTAAAATTACATGATTTTGAGTTTATATATTGTGCTGATCCGTTGGAGGCGAATGTGGTAATATATAAGTCATGATTAAGTCCAAATATAATGTTGATTATAAATTTGTTTTATACCTTACTACTTTAGGTACTAGCTGTTGTCTGCGTGCGACTCCGTCTGCGACGAATTCGTTTATCACTATCCCGCAGGAACTATGTAGTTTTCCGTGATAAGAAATATCCGATGTCCTTTTCTGAGTCTCAAACTATCTCCATGTTCGTATTTCATCTAAATCGGACCAGCAGTATAAGCCTGAAGAGTTAGCAGAAACGCAAGCGAAGTCACTTTCGCATTTATAATATTATAGTGTAAGGATGTAGGTAAATGGCAAAAATAGTGATCGTTGAAATCGTAACGAAAGTTTTTGAAACTCAGGCACGAACGCTCAGCTTTAAAAATACTCCAAACTCTACAGTGATTAGCTGTCACATTATTTTGTGTGACGTTGACAGATTTATGCCACTCCTTCGCTTAGCCTATGCAGACAAATAAAAATACAACGCGTGAATAAACGTTCAGTCAATCTTCGACATAATGTGACGCTCATCGCGTGTGTGACATCCAAATAAGATGTCGATCGAAATGCGCAAAAGAATACAGAACAACCAATTTATTTTTTTACAGCGTGAAAACTCGCCGATGGAATACGCAATAAAATTCAGATTGGAAAAAAACAGGCACAGCAAATTAAGCTATTGTCAAAATGTTATATGTAATAAATTGAAGTTGAGCGAGTTAAATATGAATTTAGGGTGTGCTCCCTCGGTAACTTAATCCTTTTGTACGCTGCGCACGGCTGAGGTTGTTAACTTATCCACCCTGCGCATACTGCAACATTTGCCAGCATTTGCAGTCAGTTATGAAAACTGATGAAATTCTGAACAGAATGTAACCCCTTGTGCTCACAGATTCCTTCATATTTGAGTGAAGAATTCCATTTCATAAAAATGGTTTAACTTTTGATCGCCACTTTTTTGCAAATCTCTCATAATATATTATTCTACTATAGCTAGAAACACACTGACGCCGGAGGCGGTGCCGGTTGTAATTTTCGAGCTAACATAAAAGAGGGCACACAGAATACCGCGCCGCGCTTATTTCCCGCGCGGTATTCTGTGTACCCTCTTTCATGTTAGCTCGAATATTACAACCGGTAACGCCTCCGCGTCGCGCCGCACCATCCCGCCACCGCTCTCTGTGTGCTTTTAAGCTTATATTATAAATGCGAAAGTTTGTGTGTGTGCGCGTGCGTGTGTGTATATATGTTTGTTACTCCTTCACGCTAAAATGAGTGGGCGGATTTGGTTGAAATTCAGTATGTAGATAGCTGGACGTCTAAAATAACACAAAGGGTACTTTTTATCCCAATACTCCCACGGGATCGGGATAAAATCTCCAAATTTCAACAGCTGACCATGACCAGTCGTGAAATTGGACACGATTGTTTTTATTTTAATACGTCGATGAAAACCACGATGTAATTTTTGAGAACGGGAATTTAGTAAAATCCCGGTATTTCAATTCAACTGCCGGATTCAATCGAATGCGCGTGCGAAGCCACGGGTAAAGTCTAGTGTAGAATAAACCCGAACCGCTTACGCGTCTGTTATTAAAAGCAAAATTATTAATCTCAAAAATAATGATTACGTGTTTTAATTATCAGTGTTTCAGCGGATAATGTCCACATTGCAATTAGATTACGAGTAGACCGAGGTAGAGGATTGGCCCACGCTTTTCCCTTTCTGGAAACACTTCTTTCAGTACGTGGAGATTATACTCGTACCATGGCTTGGCTAACTAAAACATACCTCGTTGATTTTCTTGCCAAATTCTCCTCAACAGAGGTTTTTCCGAACCGGTGGTAGATTTTTTGACATTCATAAGTGCTTGTTGCAGCTTAAATTTAATAAAGATATGTTGACTTTGCTTTAAAAAAGGTGACTGCATGTCCAAATTAATGAACCTCCTTATTTTGACTTTCGTAAAATTTACAAAGTAAAACATTTAGCCGACAAAAAAATTCAGAACCCTAATTTCAAGCTGTCAGTCTCAGTATATCAAGGGTTACAGACTGGCTGTCAAGTTTAATAGAAAGCTAAAAATTCGATTTCATGAATAAACATATTTAAGTTGTATTTTGTGAGAATCACAGTTTCGAGTCGCTCTATCGGTCGTTGTCGTAACGATATCGTCCGCGATAAGAACATTGATGGGAGGTCACGACTTCTATAGTTGAGATTCTACTTTAACATAAAAACATATTTTTTTCCCTCAGCTGGTCCGATAAACATAAAAAGTAAAATTTAAGGAGCCAAAAAATTATACATGAACCGCCAATAAAATTATATCAGTAAATTCCCAATCCGCACTGAGCCCGCATGGGAACTACGGCCCAAGCGCTCTCATTCTGAGAGGAGGCCTGTGCCCAGCAGAGGGACGTATATAGGCTGGGGTGGTGGCGAAAGTCTTACATTTTCACGCCGACTCTATTAAAAAAAACACGGACACTTTTTTTACTACCTAACTACGAGTATAGCAAAAAAGTGGTAGAAAGATTTTGCACCACATTTTCTTGCGATGGAAGTGGAGTGCAGCGACGAATCTCATGAAGCGATACCACCAGAGAATAAAAAAAAATACAAAAACTTCCGATTAATCAGAACCTATAGAATATAACGAAAACGAGATTATCTGGTTAAAGCCGCGAGTTCACGGAGGATGCAGGCCACTTCCAACCGAAGCAGCTGGAGGTCTATGGGGGAGGCCTATATCCAGCAGTGAACGTTTTACGGCTGATACATATGATGACAGAACAAATTTAAAAGCGCTGCTGATACCAATGTATGCTAGGCTTGAAGTAGTCCTTCGTACGACCGGCGCTAGCGAGCATCGTTCTGTTCATTGTGAGCTGCCAGGTAACAGCTATTTGACAAGCGTCTCCTACGCGTAATGAACAGAAAAATAAATGGCCGCCGCGCAGTCGTGGGCGAGTCATTTATTATGCTTGAGACGAATGACCGTTTGTTTTCAAATTTCAAAAAGCAATTTTGGTTGTAAATTATAAATAACACAAAACTACAGAGATCCTTTGTTACAAATGAAGGTTAAATCATAAATAAAGTTAAAAACAATGCGAATTGGACTCGCACTAAAAGGGTAGCGTGTCATAAAGTATTAAGATTAGGTAAAAATGCCCGAAAAAAATACACTTTTCACAGCATTTGTGTATTTTTGTTTGCATTTTTTTTATCCTGTGTAGGGTTTGCTGTTATGAATGTTTTCTTTCTTTTTATTCACTATGCTTTTGTTGTTTTAGACATATAAGTAACGGCCACAGTAACACATTCCGCGAACATTTCAAGCGTCCACCTTAATACGGTTCATAAGATCTTGTGGTAAATGGACAAAGTAGCCGATGCTTAGTAACAAGGTTCCATTAACGGCCTTTGGATGCCGAACCCTAAAAACTATATTGTGTCAAATGTAGTCGGATACGAGAACGCTATTGTGAATCGTCCCATCATAAAAAATGCGATAAGTCTCCAAATATCACGAATACATGTGGCAACGACTTTTTTTGCTCATATCGGTCGATCTTTCTGTTGCATTCTAATTATTTACTTTGTACAGGGATCTTTTATAACGCAACCTGACGAATGCTATTTCGAAGAAGGCCTTGTTGACACTGGCTGGTAGAATATTTCCGGTTTTTTTTTTTAAATCTCCTTTTCAAGTTCCATTTCAATATGGAACAGGGAACAGTTTTGGCACGACTCAAGTCTCTGAGGTAACATAAATATTAAGTTGTGATTTAAAAAAACTCCGTGATGCGAAAGTGAATGACAAACAAATTGCCGTATGAAATATTGTTTTAATAAATCAAAGTCGTGCGTACGTAGAGGGGGAATATTTTTGCTTTATTCATTTATTCAATACGAACCTCGCATTAACGTGTTCGCATTTGTCAGTGGGCCGCTTTAAGATGTTTGCGGTGGGTAAACTTCGTACTGGTAATGATGCCTGAAATTTAATAATCTCATTATGACGATGAATTTCATTTTGTACTTGCTTAATGATATCATTTAGATATCGGTGGGTACGGGTACAAGTGGGAATATCTATAGATGAGGAAAAACAGTAGGTAAGTATGCCAAATTCTATATATAACCATTGCTAAAAAAAAATGTACATTTCATTCAAGATTTTCTCGGTTTGATTTCCGTACCAATGAATTTTGTGTTAACAATTTTGGATTATTTAGGCTCAGTTTCATACGCTCTGAACGGCCCTAGGTGTATCTAAGCCATAAATGAAATGCATAAACTTTTTCAGAAGCTTTAAAGTTATCTCAACAAACGAAACGTTCTTTAGTAACATTATAAGTCTGCGAAAAGGCTTTGTACCTATATGCATCAATATTTTTATATGTTTAGGGCAGATTTCAATTATTTAAATCAGCTAGTGATTACATTGGTTTCAAATGACACCGATAATTACTAACAGTCGGTAAATTTACAGCCTTTTTAGGGTTCAATATAAGCAAATTATCGACATATCGTTTGAAGTGTGTAGCAGAGCTAACACCATTACTTCCATTCCATACGTTCTTAGGGTTAATGATATTCTTCCGTACAAACTTTTGAACTCGCGCGTACAAAAGCTTTAAAATTCATGTATTCTTTAGCTAACCAGCTATTGATAAGCAAAATATGTATCCGAAACACGTTTTAGATTGAAAATTAAAGCGTTAACGAACCGACTGGCGTCAGGGCGTGCCCACACGCACGGGTTTATGAGAAAAAAAGTAGTGTGGGGTCAGCCTTACTATTGGTAAAACTCGACAGTTGTCTACTGTTTTAAAAACTCATATTAAGTGAGAAAAGTTTTTTTGTTTCTTTATTTGAAGATTTACATGAAGTCCGACGTGGTAGACTCAAGCAGAGGGTCGCGGTTCGAGCCTAGGCTTTGCCTGTTGAGTTTTCGAAATTTGTGTGCGAAATTACATCTGAAGTTTACTATGATCTTTCCTGTACAAGAAAAGATCCGGAGGAAACCAATACAAACCTGCAGACCAGTTTAACGGTGTATGTGAAGTTAGCTGTATGAAGTTCGCAATCTACGCTGGGCCCGTATGAGATGGAAACTACACCCCAACCCCATTGATCCTGATGCCTGTGCCTAGCAGTGAGAGGAATATAGGCCGAAGACATGAGATGTAATAAAAGTCTCAGGGCACAGCAGAACATGGCCAAAATTAAACAAAAGACAACACATAAATTTTCGTTTTATTCAAATACGTTTGTTACACACAACCTTAACATATTCCCCACCTAATTTTTTCAAATTAAAACATCACAGGACAAAACAATCTATACGTTAATTTCTAACTGTAGCTTTTTGTCCAAACACTCGACGTCCAAAACGAGTAACATTAGTACCGGCGCGTGCGCATTATGCGGGTAGCATTTACCAACATTTATTAATATCATTGTATAATGTCTCTATATTAAACTGGCCATTCAGAGGAGCTAATGGTCCCGTATACATGGGTTTGACTTTTGTTTAGGGCATACAATTAATGCACATTATAATTGTGGACCCGCATTCATAATCGGTTTAGGGATCAATACTTTGATTTTCAATAATTCCGGGCGGTGGTCATTCAGTTATATGTTATTGTTGTACGGTTGAACGTATTTGGATGCAATTTGGTATGTAGATAGCTGGACGTCTGGAATAACACATAGGCTACTTTTTATCCCGATATTCCCACGTAATACGGATAAAATCTCGAAATAACAACCGTTGTGTGCTTGATATTCTTTCAGGTTAAAAGGCTGGACGATTCAGATGAAATTTTGTCTAAAGGCTAGTTTTGTATAGGTACATTAGTAATAACAATAAGTTTCTACTTTAGAGCTGGATTATAGAAGAATGTTTCTACTTAGGCGTTTGATTGTGGAAACTTAATTGTTTAGGCTGATTGGTCGATTCGGGAACTGTCAATGCCGTCATTTGGTTTTATCAATGCCATAATCCGACCAATCAGAGGCGAGATTGCAGCTGCGACAGTAACACCTAATTACAGTAACGGAAACGGGATAAATGTTGTGTTTTGATACGGATTAATTGTCAAAACAGCATGTTAAACCGTTTAGATGCTAATTTGAAAATTCATGATGATTCGGTTCTAGCTTCACAAACTGATCAAACATTCGCGCAATTTTCCAAATAATGCGTCCCGTCTGCAACGCATTCCGTTCCATTTCGTAAATTAACATCGATAACATCTTAACAGCGTTGTTATCACCCGGGCAATTCAGTCGTCATTAAAATAATTTGGCCTGCAGTGAGTCACCCGGCGACAAAAATTGCAAGCCAGCTGGCTACATGACATGCAGACCGGCCTGGTGAATTATTTGACATGTTTTTTTGCAAACATGTTGTTTGCGAACCCCGCATATGATGAACCGTGATAGTATGTAATGGTTTTAAACACAAACGCTGCCTTATTTTGACGAAGACTGAGATCCCAAAATTGATCCTTTCTTTCTACCTAACCTTCTTCCTTCCACCTTGTGTCTTCCACCAGAAAGCCTGAATACGGATCTAGAGTCTCGGATATTTCATATGAAGATACCTATTTACATATCTAATATATAATATAAAATTCTCGGGTCAAAAATGTTTGTGACCAAACTACTTCCAAACAGCCGATTTTAATGAAATTTTTTGTGTATATTCGGTAGGTCTGAGAATAAGATGTAAACTATTTTTCATACTTCTACGCGGACGGAGTCGCGGGTAACAGCTAGTATTTAAATATGTTTATCCGTTGTCAATTGCCAGTAGTACTAGCTTTGCTTTGCTTTGTAAGAGTGTTTCAATTTGTTTCAATTGCCCCATTTTTTTTTTGCTATATATCTCAGGATTCATTGTGTACTTACTCATATATTTAAAGTTATCGCCATTAATTATTGGTCAGAAAAAACGTAATTTCATAGGCGAAGGGTAAAGTAAAGATCCAAAATATTATCGTGACGTTGAAAGCTCAAATATACAAGTCCAGAGCACAACAAACAGCCCATTGACAGCATAATATCAATATCACAGAAGGAATAAAGAAGGTCGGAAACTCGACAGGGCTAAGAGTATATAATTCACCCTATCCGTGTGCCAATTAGTAGTTTATCGAGACAGGATGTCTACCGTATGCCGGGAACGGGAACAAAACAAAAAACCAAAAACAGTTTCTTTGCTCACCCGCAAACATAATAGATACGTCTATGCAACAAACACTGTAAGAACACAAACAAATCACACTAACCCAACTATCGCCACCACCACACAACACCAACGCGTTTCGAACTCAAACAGAGCTCATCTTATGTGATGTTAATCTAACATCTGGCAAGCATGATGAACGGTTGTGTTGCTCTGAACAATTTTGTTCTTCTATAAGCAGCCAGTTGCGCACCGTTTTGCAATGTTACAAAGCGTGCTACAAACAAGCGAAAGGTCAACAAAATCCAAAGTCCGCCGGCGCTCGTGACTTTCATCCCAAGAAAGCAGAGTAACCGCCTGCCAACCGCCGATAAGTAGTGGATTTAGCTCGCATTATGCCTTTTGGAGCATTTCGCGCGGTGATTAATGTAACATGCGATCAACTGAACATTGTGAGACCGCGAGTTAGATCA
The DNA here is from genome assembly GCF_025370935.1 of Choristoneura fumiferana. Classification (NCBI taxonomy): domain Eukaryota; kingdom Metazoa; phylum Arthropoda; class Insecta; order Lepidoptera; family Tortricidae; genus Choristoneura; species Choristoneura fumiferana. Next base: position 15,887,608 of record NC_133479.1, on the reverse strand, counting down.
ACAATTAGATGCAGTTTTTTTAAGTTTTGTGATTAATTGTCCTTTTTGTTGTCACTTGGGGAGCACTTTCGCTGCGTAGAATTGCATCATAAGACACTACGAGTATGAGAATATAGGTACCTATAAAGAGAATTTTAAGTCATAGTAACCTGGCGGTATGACCGATGGCCTCTCAAGTACATATTATACTTATGTGGTAGAGCCTTACTGTAACCACTTGCTGGCTGCAGTACGAATGGGCCGGCTCGACCGGGTTAGTACCACACTCCCTCAGAATACCGGCGTGATATGTACGGTGTTTCGTACGGTGAGTGGATGATCCGGAGGCCCAACTCCCTCCCCCCCTTCCCCTCTCTAATCAAATCAAATTGGTACAAACGACATGTCAGTAGAAAAGTTACATGTATCATGTCTCCTCCCTTTAGCCCCCTTTTAGGCCGGCAACGCACCCGTATGTCTGGAAGAATTAGACATACTGAAGGACAACTAAGTGATACTTTTAGACTTAACCCTATAAATGTCATCCTTGAACGTAAGGAAAATGGTCGCACAAAAAAACAAATGTAATAAAGTATATAAAAGCCGCAGCCCTTAGTCTTTAGCATATCTATTTTCCTGTCCCATTATTAGCAGAATTTTATAAATAACAAAAGGATTTCCCCAACAGCGTCGCTTGCATTATTAGTACAATAGTTTTCCTTGATTTTTTAGTCTTTTCTAACGAATTTACCAAGTATTGCGATACAACTATGTCCAATCATGGCAAAACTTACTGAGTTGCTAGCCGTTTCATTTAAAGTATCAAACCTAACTTACTTCGCTTTCCTTGTATACGTGACTTTATAATTTTAAACAACATTTACAAACCATTATATAGACAACTACTTAACATCTTTTTTTCTAATCTCCAAACATAGGCAAATCGTTGCAAATTTTATTTTCTGGTCACTAATAGGTAACCTTCCATATAATTTTTAAGTAATCAATAGGAATTACGCGCCGTACCTACAGTAAATATTTAAAACGACCGTAGCGCGGCAGAAAATCAAGAACGATGCCAAAAAGTAAGTGAATATTTAGTGCCATTTGAGGGGAAACATCATTTATTCATGACGATTCCTTGAAAGGTCACCATATTAAATGGCAAAATTATCATCTTTTGTCCTCTGTAACGATCAAATTGTAATCTTTAACAGTTAAAACAAAAAAGAGCGTAAGCTCGGGGTTTGAGAAAAAACCATCAGTCCATCATTACTAAAAGAATGCGCCGAATAGATAAAAAACAAAAATTATTGGGATGTAGGGGGTCATAGTAAACATATCTGTATAAACAAAAAAATAACTAGATTCTTACGTTAACAACCCTCTTTTTACGTCGGAGGTTAAAAACGCACTGGTAAGGAGTTTTCAAAGTTGACTACAAATTTGCGGACCTAATCAGGAGCAAACGAGAATCGGTTGAAAAATGCGACCTATAGAAGAGAATAGGTAGAAAGCTTGACATACGAAAGCACTTACACCCGAAACGAAGACACTTCGTTCGCGCACGCTCGGTCAATAAAACAAGCGAAAAAAACTCAAACTAGAAATAGTAAACGGCAGGGATTTAACAAATCATATAATTTTAATAGCCGCGAAGATAACGTAGTAGGTACCCAACAGTTTCCTGTAAATAAACGAACGATGCTAAATCACTAGTCCACACATTTCATGAATGATTTGTACTTGGACTACAATGCTTGTTATTACTATTCCGTGAAGTTGCGTGCGCGCCGTTCGAAAATGTGCTGTGTGATTATTAGTGTAGGGATCAAGATGGAAGGCGGAGCGGGAGGCCAGAAACAGTTGTGTGTCAGGGACTGTATGCACGACCTGAATGTTTATAGGATTTCAATTTAGCAGCTAGCAGCGTGTTTAGTAGGTATATTTTCAGGTAAGTAGAGAATTTCTTGACCACGTTTATTGTTGCTGTCTTTTACGGTTCCGCGACCGAAGATGACCAAATTAATCCTATTAATGCCGCTACATTCGTCGACAGGCTCGAAAGCGGATCTCTTATATATTTCTACACAGATGCAGTAAGGAAGCATGACAGTTAATTTTTGCAATGAAAATGAAAAGTAAAAACTGTGATATAATTTTTGGGAATCCTCATAAGAATTCGACTGCCAGACCGTAAAGCTTTGGTTTCCTAGGACAAGTGGTGCCGTCATTATAACGACCGTGATAAGCGGTAAATGACGTCACTAGAACGTTGTCACTGTCAACGTGTCAATTACCGCTCTCTAGGAGGAGGAGGAGGAGGAGGAGGAGGAGCAGCGGTATCAATTACGGCCGCTATATATGACGGCACCGCTGATCCTAGGAAACCAAAGCTTATCAAAGGGTCTGCGCGTGCAAAGCCGCGGGTAAAATCTAGTAGCATATAAACCATTAACGCTGCCTCCCGTGCCCGACACCGGGAGCTAAATATAGTGAAATTGCGCGTAAATCACACAAAGCTGTCGTTTGCCGGCTCTGATCCGCGTCGAGATAACTGAAACACTATGTTATATATTTTGCGGTGTTCTTTGAGCTACAACCACCACCCAAAACACATACAGTCCGACAACGTTTAAATGGCCCCTCTAATATACTCTATGATCTATAGAATGACTTTCATTTTGCTTTTTTTTATTGTTATAACTGTGTCGTTTACATGTATAGTTTGAGGCCTCCTAGTAGGTAAGTAGGTTACCTGTGGCAGGAGACCCCGCTCTTCCAAAAATAGTTTTTTTTTATAAATTACAGTCTACGCTCGTAACAATAATTAGGAACTTATACTTAAACTTAAAACAAGTGTGTATGTTTGTGTGTGTGTATGTGTGTGTGTGTGTGTGTGTGTGTGTCTGTGTGTGTGTCTGTGAATGTTTCCTTGTGTGTTTGCACATGTGAATATCTACTTTATTAACTATTACTGAATATTACATTACAAGAACCATACTACTCATACAGCACACAAAACAACATTATATGTAGCTATCAGTCATGTTGATATATCAGAATTCAGTTCATAAGAATTTCTTCAGTTTCACTGTAGGTGAGATCCATTATATACCCAACTAACGCCTTTTTACAATGAAATTGGTTTAAAGGGTAAATTTGTATTTTCTTGTTGATTACATTATACATATGCGGTGATTGTATACAGTACTGTCTCCTTGCAAACACAGATTTAAAAGATGGTACAGGCGCCACAGTGATGGCTCTCCTAGGCTTGGTAGTCTGAGTTTTGAAAATTAGGTTATTATGTAGTTTAAGGATTGCCCGCAAAATATAGAGTTTGCGCATACTTAAGACCTTGCAGCAATTGTATAACTCTGTCGTTGGGTATCTATAAGGTTTAAAAAACATTGTCTTAAGTAGGCACCTCTGCCCTCTTTCAACTTCAAGAAACTTAACTTTAGAAGCACCACCCCATACCGGAATACAGTAAGTCATTATTGATTGCGCCAAAGAAATGTATATGCGAACCAACAGCGAAGAGTCAGCTATGTGCCTAAGAATTTTGAATATCCATATAAGCTTGCGAATTCTATTGTTGATGTACTCGATGTGAGGATGCCATGATAAACGCTGGTCAATAATGATGCCAAGATATTTGGTTGAGGAGACTCTGTTCAAATAAGAGCAGTCACAGTGGAAGTTATAGGAAGGGTTACAGGTGTGAATTTTCAACCTAAGTTCACTAGATGGTTGTGTACTATTAGTTTTAGAGAAACAGATATAGTTAGTTTTCGGGATATTAAGAGTAAGTAAATTACTTCTTAGCCAAGAATTTATAAGTTGCAAGCCTCGTTCAGCCACACCATGCAGTGAGTCCCAGCCACTCCCAGTAAATACAACTACAGTGTCATCCGCATAAGAGATAATGTGTCCGTCTTTAATTTTCATGTTAGTGAGATCATTGAGATAAATAAGAAAGAGAGTGGGACCAAGGACACTGCCCTGTGGGACACCATAATAGACCAGAGAATCACTACTTATGTAGTTACCAACCCTTACACTTTGGCACCGGTCAGATAAATAACCGACAACAAATCAAGCGCTTTACCCTAACACTATCTGCTCCAGTCTGTTTACAAGGATAGGGAGAGAGACCGTATCAAAGGCTTTTTTTTAGGTCTAGAAAGATTGCCAGTGATTTATTGCCCTTGTCTACTTCATTACAGAGTAGTGATGTTAATTTAACAATACGTCCTCGTTGATTTGCCCTTCCTAAAACCAAATTGTGATTCCGAAAGTAGATTAAATTTATTAAGATATGAAACTAATCTGTTGTTAATTAATTTTTCTAATATTTTGGAAATAGCAGTAAGTACCGAGATTGGTCTGTAATTATTAGGGTTAGACCTCTCCCCATTCTTATAAACAGGCGTGACTTTTTTGAGTGGAGCTGGAAGAGTCCTTCATTAAAACAGAGATTCGCCAGATGACTAATGATGGGAGAAACAAAATTGTATTCAGCAATTAGTTTATGATTGTAGTTGCATTTGTCTCGTGCTTGGTGTTTCACGGTTCTAAGGCAGGGCACCCTTTGAGGTTTCAGTGTCATGTCACATGACAACCCGCGTTGAACTGTACTTCACACAGTTATTCGGGTAACAGAGCTGTACATTAACTTCACGGTTTAGTTGTAGTTTCTTGAGTGCTTTGGGGAAAACGCTCATCATAAGTTACAGCGGAGGCGTTATTTGCAAAAATGTTTCAAAGCATGTAAGATAAGGTGTAAGAATAAATAATGAAGCGATTTAATATGAATATTTTAACGATTCCAATTTCGATTTCATTTTATTCAATCTCATTTTATCTTTTTTTTTGGAAGCTCATTAAAGATAATCACTTTGTACATTCCGTAAATTGTTAACAATTTAACGACTAAATTATGTGACCAAAATGTTAAACAGAAAACACAAGTCCGTGTACAGAAATTAATTCCGAACGCCCAGGTTTCATTCGAAGCCAAAGTCAAAATTTATTTATTTAATTTAGGCTACGTTTAACAAGCAGCTATAAACGTCGAAAAATCTAGCACCAGGTAACAAACACAACGAGATATATATTTTGAAAACAAATCTACACTAAGTAACTAATTGGTTCGACTATATACAGGATAAATACAAAACGAATGTTTCAAACTCAAGTTGCCTTATTGTTAAAATTCATCTCACTGAATTTAAGGTATCCATACATTGAGTTTGTGCCTTAATCTCAACAGAGTATGAATATCCCAAAAAACATCAGACTAATTTTAACAAATAATTAAAATACATTCTATTGTCCATAATTGTTTAAGTGGCTAAAAGACGTTCCATAGTGTACATAAAATTTTAGAATCAAAATTTATGTACAATAATCATGAACGCCTCAGAAGATACCAAACTGGTACGCTTTAACTACCCAAGTTACTCCGCTAGGGTAGAAATAATAAACAAACTTTACGAGTAGTAGCACTCTAACTTGGTCCGAGAGTCTAGACCGGATACTTGTTAGACATTAAGTGTTTAGGGGGAGGGTGACCGCACGCAAATGCGGTATGTGAGGCTAAGTGGTGGCAGCCAAAAAAGAACATTTTGTCTTCAAATAATATACTTTTCCATTTAATATAGAATACTTATCGAAGTTGTTTTTAATTTCGGCTGCAATTAATAAAAATATTACGATAAATCTTTTTATTCAGGCCTACGCGTTTGTATCAGACGAATTTTGACGTGTTGCCTGTGCACAACGTCTTTTGTGGCTGAGAGATGCGAGAGCGACATGTTCGTCCACAGGCCTGACAAGAGAAGTTTGGGGAGGTTAGCAGAACCGCCTTGGTGTCAAAGCACTTGCTGACAAGAGACAGGTAAAATTTATAATGAATAGTTGGTTCTTGACTGTCTCAGGTCATTGAATTCACCACATAGCTACTACTATAAGCCAAAATAATACGAAAGCCTGTATTGTCAGACCTGTGGACGAAAATGTCACTCTCACATCGGTCTTGTCAGCCACGAAACACATCGTTCACAGGCAACACGCCGTAATTCGCCTGAAACAGACGCATCGGCCTGAATGACCAAACAGTGTATTGAAAAATTGTAGAGGCTCAGGAGTAGGTAATATAGGTATACACAAATACCAGCCAATATATGTCCCATTGAAGCGGACAGGCAGTACCCAGCAATAGCAACAGCATGGGTTACAGCCAGTTCATGGGTACGAAGAATCTCTGGGAGTTAAACAGCTGCTACAATAAAACACACAACAAGAAGCATAAGCATGCCCATAATATCACGTTACACATTGGGTCATACAATGTACGCACACTATCGAGTGATGGTGCAAGAGACCAGTTGGAAGACCTGAGATGCGTTGGAGGGATGACATCGGGAGAGTTGCGGGCAGTAACGATGCAGTAAGGATGCAGACGGCTCAGAATAGAGCGACGTGGAGAAAGCTGAAGGAGGCCCACACCAAATTGGTTGGCTTGAGACAGTTGTGGCTTGAGATGATGATGATGATGATGATAGACGTACCACTGCGGGACACAGGCCTCCTCTCAGAATTAGAGGGCTTGGGCCGTAGTTCCCACGCGGGTCCGGTGCGGATTGGGAACTTAACACACACCATATAAATATAGGTATATGGGCTTTATATTTAGCCGTTTTATTAAATATCGATTTCGATCCTGCACCACTTTCGTATGCACCCTAAAATTTATGGGCAAATAAGTTTTATGTAGTCCTTTTAGAGTAACGTCCGGTTTGATGACGTGTTATAAAATCGGCGATACCGAACGTGCCGTGCTAGGGCTGTGGGGGATAATAACCAAAACGTGCCACGATTTTGACAGATTCTTTGGGATATTTCTACTATCCGTTACGTGGAAATGACAGTACAAAATCCACGTTTCAAGTGACGTCTCCAATCCTTGAATATGTACTGAGTGATGACAGATTGGGATAAATTTGCTCCATCCCACTAAACTTACATTTATCATGAGTAATTTTAAACAAACCTCTATCTAGAAGTAATATGTTCACTATATTGTCCGCGGCTTCAGCCCCGTGAAGAATAAACGGACTTCGTTCGCTATAGTTCATCAAAAACATACTATGACGGCAAACGATACGGCACAAAGTGCACGCCTAAAAATGTTAAATAAAAATGTGTTGACTACATTTTTACTTCATTTTTTTGATTAGATGAAAATGTTTCCTACAACCGTGTCGAAGTCGAAGGGTTACTGCGCAGCCGCGGAAGTACAGTACCCGTCCGAACCAGAAACATGCGCCCGCGCACCGACGAAAGAAGTATAGGGAAGGTCAGCGATAACCTAAACAAATTCGCCGACCACGACCTTTGCCAATAATAGTTCAACTATATTTGTGACGCAGATAGTTTACGGCACGCTAGCAAACGAGTTGCAAATCGGTTGTTAAAAGTTACTTTGTTTTGATAACAAACTGGTATTTTACTGTGGAAATGTGTTAAGATTTACCTTGAATATTCAGTCTACTGGAAACCAAAGAAACGAATGTGATTTCCTGCCATGTCTAAAAGTTTAATCGTGTCACATTTCACCGAACTTATTTAAGTATGCCACATTTTACTCAACCGGAGGCTAGTAAGTGGTCGAAAAATGGTTTGCTAATTACAACCCTAACTTTCAATACAACACCTTACACTTACAACACGAGAGACGAGACGAGATTGATAGAGCACCGCAGTCTCATGACAATGGAACGGTTTTACTTAAGCACTTTAACTATATAATTGCCTTATTGCCCATACATTTTTCATTGCAGTTCCATTGCAGTCGAGTCGATACTGCACGCCAACTACTTACACGCTAGCTGCGACTGAAATGTATGGGCAGTCAGCAGTTGTAATTACGTTGCAGTTGCAATGCAGTTACAATACACAATCAAATCTGAAATCCGATATGAACCCCACAATCGAGCGAAGAGCCCTTGTCATTAGCAAACGAGCAGATACCTGCCGATAAACGGTCGACAAATTGCCTCGCCTTATCAACAATACCCTTTAATAGGCTTGTCTTAAAAGTCAATAACTACGTAACTGGTTCTGCTCAGGGCTTATAGGAAAACTTGGACGTCTGGGATGGGGTTGCTTAGGATTAGAATCAATGTTAGTGATGGATTGGATGGATTAGGATGTTATTGGATTGTTACTTATTATGGATGACCCAAAAAATTATAATTGCGAATTCTACAAGAAGAATGCAGCTGCAGCCTACCGGAGTCTAGGACTTGGTACATCATCCTCGAGAAGCAGAAGTAGCAAGCATTTAGAGCTATTTACGCGATCTGTGCCTGTGTGAAATGAACAATATCTGGCCATTATCATATCAGTCCTGCTTGTCTTCAATTTCTTATTTACTCCAGAACGCTAAATATCGATTATTAATTTATTTTCCATTCCACTTGCACTGGTTGGCCCATAATTGAAAATAATGTGACCATTTATCACGCAGTGTTAGGGAATTCATAAAGATTAGTAATATTACCACAATGTGGGTAGTTATGGAAGAGTCTCTTGTTCTTTGGTCAATAAAGCCATTAGATGGCTTTGCGACCTCCATTACCGATAGCTTGGAAGGGGGAGGCGGTACTGTCACCAAGTCATAGTTTTGTTTAGGACAGGTCCAAAAACATTTATGGGGGAGTGTATTGACAGTGATTCGGACATAGAGTTAAAATTAATGAATGCAAACGTATTAGCACTTTTTTTTAGATTAGAGAGTTCGCAATCCATTTTTTAGAAACTGTTGAATTCATCGAAGGATTTTTTAAAACCAGTTGCTTAGCCAAACCATTATCTTTTCGGTTTAGCTAAAAAAATGACTGTCTCTTACGCGAATATAATACCAATTTAATACTATTAATAGGTTTGGTATTGGTTGCTTTTTTGTATTCGCAAAGTCCGATTAAATTTATAATTTTACGAAATTATCACGGGGTAGGAAAGCCGGCGTTAACTTGTAGAAATCATATTTGCTCAAGTTATTTAACTGCCTCTGTTTTTAATAAATATTTATCTTATATTTATATTGATCTTTTACTACGGCGTTATTTTTTGAATTACTAGCAAACCCTAAAACCATCCCTTGGTCAATTAGATAAAAAGCTAAAATGGGAAACACTATTCACAAACTTTTCCTTCAAAACACTGAGTCGTAGTTACCCCAAAAGAGGGACGATAACACGTCCAATTTGCAGATCTAATATCTATGGTAGAGGGAGACGGGTGATGTGGGAGTGAGGGGATGATGGATCCATATGCTTTATGCTCTATGCCTGCATTCTGATGGCATAATGTACTTTATTATTAGTTTATTCCGGCAAGAATGGCTTTATGACGGACTGCTTCGTTACTTGTTGACTGAGGGTTTTTTTTACTGCATGTAAGGGTATCGCTGAATTTTAAGCATAAAAGCGTTTTAGTGAAATAAATTATGGATCGTTTAAATATTTACAACGAGACTGGCACACGCTCGAAGCGGAGCGGTGAGCGATTTTTCTGTTCATAGCGAGTGCTGTGCGGCAAACGTTTCGGCCGCGCGATGAATACAGAATACGCTCGCCGCTCCTCTACCCGCTGGCGTCTATTGCGCAGCCTGACGCCGCGTCCATTATCACCAGTATTTTTTTTATTGAATAGGGGCAAACGAGCAAACAAATCGCCTAATGGTAAGCCGATGGACACCTGCAACACCAGAAGAGTCACAAGTGCGTTGACGGCCTTTTAGGTAGGAGTACGCTCTTTTCTTGAAGACTTGAAGGTCATATCGGTCCGGGAATACCGCAGGCGACAGTATATATGTAAACTCTTTATTGTACAAAATAGACAAACAAACACAATGCAAACAAAATGCAGGATAAAATCGAAAATGATGTCCGGTTCACATTATTCCAGTAAAATCGTGCCAGTAGCGATACATTGCGGGTTCACAATCCAAACGAGTTACACAAGATCGTTCGAGCACCGCAGTGTCATGCTACTGGAACGATTTACTGGAATAATGTGAATCGGGCATCACGCATCCCATTTTGCGCAAAATAAATAAGCAATTTACGAACGGACTGAAGTTACGAGCATGTACAGACCAACCATTTGATTCCTGACCCACCGTAGAACATTGTCACAGTTATGTTCATAATCATAATGAATCCCCTTGTCAAGCGAGCAATGCGCGAAGTCACTTAGATTTTTACTACGAAAAGGTTCCACAGTGGGTCACGCACGATTCAGTTGGTTCGAGTGTACGTAGATACCAGTTGCGTGGAATTTAATTACTCAATTCTCAGCGGGTTGCTTAAATTTAATTTGATGTTAGTGATAGCATGCATGGTAAAGCTTGTCTATACCACACACTTGTGTGTACCACAAGGCATTTGATGACATACCAAACCTAGACCCGGTCTAGACGGAGCGTGTTGCGCGCGAAGGCACTCGCGCGTAGAGACTCGCGCGTTCCCGAGGTACTAGAGCTACATACTCGTATTACACCCGTGCAGATGCTCTCGCGCGCTTCCATAGCGAGAGCAGCTGGACGGGGTGTACTCGTATGTAGCCCTCGTATGTACCTTGTGACCTCGCTTTTTAACCCTCGACGCAGAAAGAAGGTTGTTATAAGTTTGGCATTGTATCTTTTAGCTGTTTCATTAGAATCTCTTCAGCCATTTTTGAGATATCGAACTTTGAATTGACAATGGCTATGTTTACCTGATGAAAATGTTAACGCTACTACTACATACATAATCAGAGCTCATTACATACTTACCGTGACTTGACATAGATCTGCATCCACAATAGAAATTATCCGCAAAAAGGGTTTAAGGTTTAAAGATAATTGTTGCATGGGGACACACATGTCGAAATAATAATACGTTTTCAGTCACTCGCCAGCTGTTTGGCCCTTCTAAAATTACAATTTGGCCAAGGTCGGCTGATTCACCTCTTGCGCAATCATTTGCTAGCGACTCTTGACCATATATTATTTAGCTGCCTACCTACGTTACCAGATGGGCTCCTAGGTGTTATTAGGCATTCTAAACCGATGAATAAGCCAGCAGGTAAGTTTTGCAGTATAGGATTTCCAATACCATTTACTTATTGGCACGGAGTAGCATCTTACGTACTGAGAATACATTAAAATGGATTGAATGGCTTGAAAGTGTTTTTTAGGCGCCACACCAAGCGGTAATTGATTGACAACGGCAGAGCATAATGGTTAGAGAACCTGACTACGAAGCCGATCCATCCGAACTACCGTAAAACGGGGTGAAGTAGGGATAGAACTAATATTTTGTGTCTTCACTTGCTACTTCAAATTTCTGGCTCAGCTTGCTCTAAAAGTTATATTTTTAAACATATTACAAGTATACATATCTCTTTTTTTACTGGTAATTTGTTATCGTAATTTTTTTATTTGTTCCTATCCCTTCAGACCCCACTACCGGGTGAGCTGGGATTTGCCTATATTTAAGTGTTTATTGTTTAAACTATGAAACTAAACAACAGATAATCATTATTAAAATAAAATTCATACCACCGGAATATTTTTTATCTATAAAATCCACTTGCCACATATAGAAATATTTTTTATCGAGGAGTGAACTTCAATTTTGTCCCTACTCACCCCGTTTTACGGTACTTAGAACAGAATACATTCCCACAGTTCACATTCAGGTCAATCTCAACAGTAAGAATCGAACTGCACCCAGTCAAACCCCCACAGTATCAAATTGCATCTGGCGCACGGTTTCCCGCTGTGCCTACGCCACTCCTACGCAGCTGACCTGGTCTAGAAAGGCGTATGTGAGATGAAAAATGTTACGCCGTTTAGATACAACTTCAGTGCCTACCAGCTACCTGTACTAAATTTGGACGCCTACCACTTCTCGCGGATCGAGATGTTTTAAATATGTGATAGATTGTTTTGAGATAATATTTCAAGCAATGAATGACGAATTCAATTGAGTGATTGGGTGTTTTTATAGTTATATTGTTAAGTCATGCATGACTTCAGACGATCAAATTATAGGAACTAGTGTTTATTGCGTGAGCTTTCATCAAATTCCCATATAAGAATCTCATCGACATTGTACTTATATAAAATACCCACATCAAATTTGTGGCCATTTAATCCTAGTGGGACTTTTGGGACAACAATATGATAAAAATATTAGTGCCACTTGTCCCATGGGGCTACTGGGAGTAAATCGTCTCAGTTGTCCCATGATGGGACAACTCAATGGGACTAGTGGGACAGACGGTAATTTTGAGATTTTATCCCTGTCCCGTGGTAATATCGGGATAAAAAGTAACATATGTGTTATAGCAGACATCCGGCTATCTAAATACCACATCCAAATCCGTGCAGCCGTTAAAGCGTGGAAAAGTACCATACAATTACATACACACACATACTCACAAACTTTTTCGCATTTATAAAATTAGTAAGATTAGTAAAGCTTCGTATGTTTGAATACGCCAATTTACACTAATTTTGATGCTAATCTTAGGGCTATCAATTTCAGCCTCCTGAATCTTGTTTTACGATGAGTGATCGACGGCATTATGTATGCTTCCACACAGAATGACTCTAAATAGCTTCACTTGACGTTTTAAATCCCGTGCTGCGTGCGCTAGCGTCACAAACCAGAGCGTTCCACTTGGGACAGACATTTTCGCTTTCTTTACTTTTAAAGAATGCAAAGGCAAAACCGGGTAACCGGGCAACAAATGCACGGTTTTAAAATAGATGGATTTATCTCTACCATTGTGTGTTGAAAAGGCGTCTAAGAGGCGTAATGTGAGTTTAGCTGACCTCGCTGGACACGTTGTTGATGACTAAATACACATTACATACTATACAGTATAACTAGGGTTGCCAACTATACTGTTTTTCACTATACATTATACTTTTTACTGTTGAACTAAAATAAAGTATACAAAATACTGTTTTCAATAAGTCAGAGTGCAGCATAAGGCATAAATTCACAATAGTGGAGTTTCAGATCGAATCTGTCAATGTAAATTAAATAAAAATTTAGCTCCTTATTTACTTTAATTTTGATTCTGACGAGGTCTATGAGGGTTATAAAATGATACTAAATTGATGAGTTATGCGAGAAGCACCCAAAAATTAGTCTTTAAAATATGAAAAGAAGAAAATGCTGTTAATTTTTCTAAAATACTGCTTGTTTCCCTTCTCAAACCTAAATATACTTTATTTCTTAAAAAAAAGTTGACAACCTTAAGTAATAAAATTATACATCTTTCATTCAAGGATCAACCGGCCCACTGGGGGTCAAGAGGATCGCGCCGGGCGCCGCACGCGCACGCCGGTCGCTATGCTACGCGCCGAGTCACGCGGCCCAACGTTAGGCAGCGCTCCACTCGCTAGCTAGATCATAGGTTTTGAATCTGGGGTTAATTACCCTGAAAAGGGGTAAAACTGTAGTTCGTCATGAGGTAACGAATAATATATCTTCGGATAGTAGTGAGTACAAACACGGGGAAAACCCGCTCTGCATTCCATATTTAAATATACCAGGGGTAAATTTAGAAACGGTCTGGAATCACTGAGGTTGATTATAGGTTATATTCAGCGCCGACTATAGCCCTTGATCAAGGTAGAGCGAGATAGTCTATATGTCGGCGGCCGATCGTAAAATCCGCCAGATCACGAAATTCCTAGGTATATCGTGATATGCCTAAAAAAATTGGCCAGGCATGTCACGATGTGCCTGAGAAACAACACGGCAGATCGATTAAAGCAACGCATTCGTCGATATAAGCCGTGGTGGCCTAGTGGTTTGACCTATCGCCTCTCAAGCACAGGGTCGTGGGTTCAACCCCGGCTCGCACCTCTGAGTTTTTCGAAATTCATGTGCGGAGTTACATTTGAAATTTACCACGAGCTTTGCGGTGAAGGAAAACATCGTGAGGAAACCTGCACAAACCTGCGAAGCAATTCAATGGTGCGTGTGAAGTTCCCATTCCGCACTGGGCCCGCGTGGGAACTATGGCCCAAGCCCTCTTGTTCTGAGAGGAGACCTCTGCCCAGCAGTGGGACGTATATAGGCTGGGATGGATGGATGGATTCGTCGATATTCCTAGCTCTATTCCGGGCACATCGTGATGTGCGGAAAAAATAAAATTTTGGTACGACGAGCGAAGCGACCATACAACGCATGAGCGAGCGAGCGAAGCGAGCGTGCAATGGCAGCGGCCGGCGAAGTGCCAGAACCGATATGGCGGCGTTTCATGATATTCCTAGGAATTTCATGATCTGCCTAAACGTCACTAGGCAAATCGTTCCACGGTGGATGTCCCTAGTGGATTCATGAAATGGCGCCATTTTCGCGATATACCTAGGAATTTCGTGATCTGGCGGATTTTACGATCGGCCGCCGACATACATATACACCGATTCAGCGCCTCTCAATGTGAAATCATAACTTTATTTTGCACTGGAAACTGGCGCCACATTGGCATCTGGCTCTGCAGGGCCGGCGCTGGTTACGTTTTAGTCAGTGGTAGTAAAAACCGTGATCGTCATCGCTGTCAAAAATAGAAGACGATAGAAAAAAAATCATGGGACACTTGACACCAATTAACTTAGTCCCAAACTAAGCAAAGCTTGTACTATGGATATTAGGCAACGGATAAACATACTTATATAGATAAATACATACTTAAATACATATTAAACACCCAAGACCCGAGAACAAACATTCGTATTATTCATACAAATATCTGCCCCGGCCGGGAATCGAACCCGGGACCTCAAGCTTCGTAGTTAGGTTCTCTAACCACTTGGCCATCCGGTCGTCAAAAAAGATGGTAAATATGAACATTCCCACTATCTTATTACACACAAGATCAGCAATAACAAGATTACGAGCATGCTCCACATAATGGCCGCTGTTTCAAGATTTGAATAACCTAATCAACTTAGACCCGATAACATTTTTAAGTTCAATGTCTCAACGGGTGAACTGATTTTGTGTCAAACGTAGCTAAGAACATCTATAACATATCAAATATCATAGGCGTCCATCGGCGGCGGTGATCACTTACCATCAGGTGACCCGCCTGCTCGTTTGCCAGCTGATTGATAAATGAAAGTTTTTGGTAAAAAAAATATATTTTTAATAGCTTTTTGGTGACTGTACTTTTTGTCGACTTTACTTGCATTGTCACCCAAACTACATTTTCCTACCAAATTTACAGTCGATGCCATTAACCGTTGAAGAGTTCCACCCTGCGGAGACGATCCTGGCCGGACTACCAGGATGTCAATACTAGATTATTGTATTGCCACGCAATTTACATGAATATGCCAAATTTCAAGTCAATCCGACTACTGGAAGTTGGTCGAATTTAACTTGCAAGATTTGATGACAAACATCGGGACAGGTGAAACTAAATAAAAGCTTGTAAATAAAAGAACTACCACAAGAAAACTCGCTTTCACGTAAAGATAACCGCAGCGATATCGGCCCATCTGTTTGAGAGCTACGATGCCACAGACAAACAGACATTGGCGTCAAACTTTAATCCACTATTGGCGTCGGGGGTTAAGTTAAGACAGTTGAAGGCGAATTTCGCGAGGATATCACGCGATGAATTGTGCAATAAAGCAATAAATAACTGTTGACATTACCTCATAGCTATTGTCAAACAGCTAGCTCTATCGGAAACCGCGCAATCCGCAATTCACACAAAACTACGATAACCTATCGGGTGTAAATGCGCAATTACGGAGCGAATTTGCACAATTTTATTACAGCAACTCATTAAGATGATTTAGCATGTTGGCAGGTACCAATGTATTGCACAACGTTAACTAACACACTGCGGCGCATGCGCCACGTCGGTGATTCAAAGAGTCATAATGCGGAGGAAAACAATAATTATCTGGCCTCTCATTACATCATCATGAGTCATGACAGGTGCGACGATTGTCAAAAAAGTTACAGGTACTGGTTTCAGCACGATGACATCTGCGACAATTGTAAAAAAATACAGCCGCCCGTTTCACTACGCAGGGACAATTATGACAGATGCGACATTTTTTTCATTACATAATGAAATGTTCGACACTGGCTTTATATATATGGTTTTTTTCTTTGAACGCAAAGTCAAGTCAGTGATGTCGAGGGAGAAATTAAGTCTCTACACATTACACCGTATCATGGCATGCCATATTAAAAAAACGGACATGGCTGATACGGTGTAATGTATAGAGACCTTTATTCGTTTCTTTAAGATTCTCTTGTATAAGAACTGATCTAAATCGCTATCACTGTCACTACTACTGCTTTCGCGAAGAGCCATTTTGTAACTATCAACAAAAACACTACAATCCTAACGAAAGCCTGACAACCCCGATCTCATGTCAAGAATTACCGACAATGTGTCCAATATGTCGACTTCAAAAAATTACTCTTGTTTCACAACATAATTGTCGTTGAAGTAAGATACGGACAACGGTAAAATGCCTGGCATTTTTATAAGCATTTATTTCTATGGAAAATAAAAAAATTGACACTAGTCAACTGTCGCTTGACAATTGTCACTAGACACACACGAATGTTTGTGACAGTTGACGACATCGTGAAATAGGGGCCTGATGGGTGATTAGGTCTTAAAAATAATAACTGTACGCAGTTATTACGCACTCTACGGAGTGCGTTTATACCTACCTGCTGAGCTGGCAACGTTGCATTTTCTTTAAAAACCGTTAATAAACATTTGTTCGTTTTTAAAGAAAATAAAAGCCTATCACGAATAATTATTGGAGTAGACAGATTAACTTATATAAATTAAGAACAGTTCTATCCGACCACATTTTTAATTTTCATTCATTTTTTATGGAAAAATCGAGAAAAACTAACAAAAATGCAACGTTGCCAGCTCGGCAGGGCTACTACGAAATTCGCAAATCGAAGTTCGTATCGTACCGTCCCGCCGACCTCTTATATTATTTAATACGAGAGTGAGAGGAACGGTACGATGCGAACTTCGATTTTCGAATTTCGTAGTAGCCCTGCAGGCGCCGGCGCGGCGGTTAGGTATTGTGTTACAGACGGTGTAGGTCAAGATTTCAATAGTTGGCTTACGCCTACGCTGTAAACTATTTAGCTACAGATTTTTTTGTTGTTGTTATGAATTTAAAACAATAAGAAGTGGAATTGGACAGGCTTCTTCTATTTTTACACTCTTTTGTATGTTTTATTTATAACTTTTTGATTTAAATTCGAGTTTTGTTCCGCGTACCTTGATTTCAGTGCTGCTCGATATTTCGGCACAGTCATCGTCTCGTGATCATGGCGCATACAACTGTGTCGAAATATCGAGCTTCTCTAAAATCAAGGTACGCGGAACAAAACCAGAATTTAAATCATAATAATTAGTAATGACCGCGATAGTCTAAAACATTGTATTTATTTATAAATTATTAAACTTGCAATGTTTATTTGTTAGAATATAAATATGGTTATTTTTTTATTATGAAACATCGACGGTTCTCTGAAATTGGAATATCTACTTTAGGATACGAGTATGTAGCTAAAGTTTTCAAATTTCGTAAAATTTCATATAAGTCGAAGTTGCGTCATACACCTGTCGATGTTAATCCAAACTAATATTATAAATGCGAAAAGAAAGTTTGTATGTTTGTGTGTTTGTATGTTTGTTTGTTTGTATGTATGTGTGTTTGTATGTTTTCCATCTTTCGCGTCGAAAGGGAGCGACGGATCGACGTGATTTTTGGCGTAAGATACGGGCCAGAGAGTGACAAAGGCTACTTTTTATCCCGGTAAAATGCACAGTTCCCGAGGGAAGAGCGCGCGATAACCGAATTCCACGCCGGCGAAGCCACGGTCAAAAGCTAGTATAAATTTAAAGGGGAATAAACGTGAAGTATCTACCGTAAACTGCTGCAACTTTGCCTGGATTTTCGTTTTTTTATTAAATAACTGTTGAAGTATTCGTTGTCTGTGACATTAATATTTTTCATACAAAGTTAAACCTACCCTATCTTTCAATAGTTGAAAGTGCTTTGAATCAATATTCATCCCGTGGGAATATCAGGATAAAAAGTAGCCTATGTGTTGTTCCATATGTCCAGCTATCTACCAAATTTCATCCAAATCCGTCCAGCCGTTTTAGCGTGAAGGAGTAACAAACATACACACAAACACATACTCACAAATTTTCACATTTATAATATTAGTAGAATTAACAGATACTTACGACGAATAATTCCACTTAAATATATACAGAGCGGCAAAAAATTTAGCGCAGGGTTTCTCAAACTTATGGCTCCACGTACCCCCCCCCCCCCCAAAAAGTAATAAAACTGGCTGTTGGAGAAACTAAGTTTATTTTTATTTCAATTATCATGATAATATAATGTATATTATTTTTTTCGATAAAAGGTAACAAATATAGGTAAGAATCGTCTTGCCAACGAAAATACAAACTGAAACAAACAACAACAAATAACAAACAAATAAGTAACAAATTTGGAGTTGAAATAAAAATACAAAAAGACTCCAAAAACCAATCTTAATCATCTTGCCAGTCTTGCAGCCATCATCACGTAAACCTTGTCGCGAACCCCCTACCGTCGAATAGCGAACCCCTAGGGGTTCGCGTACCCCACTTTGAGAAACCCTGATTTAGCGCTCAAATGTATGCAGTAATAGGTAATTTTCTATGTAGAATGGGCCGAATTTTGTGCCGCTGAGTGTATCTCAACCTCAACACAACACCATACATTAGTATGAAAGGAGGGCGCTGTTCCGCGGAATTTCACCGTCTCGAATATCAAAGGTAACATAAAGAAACCGAATAATCTAGATAAGTTTACACTTATAATTAGATTACCATGATAAAAGGTTACACGAGACGGTTACATTGAAATATTAGGAACGTTTTATGAACAAGCTTTCTTTACTAAAATTATGAAATACAATTTATCTCTAGATTATTTTTTCTCAACGCTTAGTATGTATTCAGTTGCGCCTTTTTTATTGACTCCGAATATAATATATTATCATATTGTCATTATCAGCATCATCACCATCCTAGCACAGGCCTCCTCTCAGAATGAGAGGGCTTGGGCCGTAGTTCCCACGCAGGCACAGTACGGATTGGGAACTTCACACACGCCATTGAATTTCTTCGCAGATTTGTGCAGGTTTCCTCACGATGTTCTCCTTCACCGTAAAGCTCGCACTGAATTTCAAATGTAATTTCGCACATCAATTGCGAAAAACTCCGAGGTGCGAGCCGGAGTTTGAACCCATCCTCTGCTTGAGAAGCCATAGGTTTAAACCACTAGGCCACCAGGGCTCATCATTTAGTTCATAGATACCTGAGGCCTTATTGCCTAACGTTTCTGATGCTCGCAATCGCAATCAAATGACAGATTTCGCATATAAAAACTATAATTTGATTGCAATCGCAAGCGTTAGAAACATTAGGCAATACGGCCTCAGGATATTATCATTTGTATGAAACCGTCGGGCGAGTCCGACTCGCGCTTGGCTAGGTCTTTTTTTTTTCGAGATTAGTACAACGATTTTTAAACCGTATAGTGCATGGTCGTTGGGGCCGGAAGGTTCTCGAGTGGAGACCGCGGATCGGCAATCGCAGCGTAAGACGTCCACCCGAGATGTACGGATGGCCTGGTTAAAGTCGCGGGTTCACGGTGGATGCAGGCCGCTCCAACCGAAGCAACTGGAGGTCTATGGGGGAGGCCTATGTCCAACAGTGGACGTCCTAAGGCTGACATGATGACGATGATGATGATAGTGCTGCAGTTAATAACTAAAAAAAAATGTTAATAAACATTTTTTTTAGTTATTTACTGCTGCTTAATGAAGGACGATAAATTGTTGTATTTGTTATGTGAAATATACATATTTTACAATAAATATGAATACGACACTATCGTGAGAATGGGGTCTGCGACAATAACTATTGTTCTTACTATAAACATCACTATATATTATTATAAACATGGAACATGTACCTACATTAATCGGTATTTGCAGCTCAATTTACATTAAATTGCAATAGCTAAAAATTAAATTCCTCTAAGGTCATCGATCTCCCAAATGATCCCCATATCTTTCATTTTATTTTAGTAACGCTTTTATATTTCACTTACCCACTAGACACTGGCATAAACTGAACTCCAATGGACATAGTCATATTAAAAAAAAAACAGTCATTAACTAACTATGAAACTAGCAATATCGGTAAATGCTGAAAGTTAAACGTGACCATTTTTTCAACATGAAACTACCGTGAGACTCACTCATATTAAATGATATTAACTCGGATAACTCACGTCTTAAATCCATGCGCGTGTTGCAGCAGAAACTAAGAAGAAGGGCTACGGATTAGCTCGAAACATGTCGAGCTAAACTCGATTTAAGACGTGAGTAATCCGGGTCAATATCATTTAATATTTGAATGTGACCATCTTGAAATCCCATTTTGTTGAAATTTGGCATTCTGATGTAGACCAGATGACTATGCAAAAGTAGGTACCGTCAGTAAAAAGCGAGTACATATCTAAAATTAAATAATAAATGATGAAACTTTGTCACATTTGTACATTTTGTATAGTTACATTTCCTATTTATGACCAAATTTTCATTAAGTTGTATTATGTAGAACAGATTATGCAGAAAGCTAGCCGTTACCCGCGACTGCGTCGGCGTAAAATTCGGTTTTCACTATCCCGCGGGATCTATGCGATTTTCCGGGATAAAACTATCCTATGTCCTTCCCCGGGATGCAAACTTTCTGTATATCGAATTTCAATTAAATCAGTTCAGCGGTTTACACGTGATGAGATGAAGTAACAAACAAACAAAAAGACTTGCAAACTTTCGCATTTATAATATTAGAGGGATGGGATGAATCTTTATTAAACTCGGACACGCCGTAACTTGAGAACGATTTTACCGGTAAAATCTTTTTTTTTTGTTTTCTAATACTTTGCTGGTTTTATAAAAAAAAACTGAAGAAAATTTCAAAATTTAACGACTATAGTCACAACCTTTAACAATGTAACCTGCAAATGTAAGGATTCAGCGCGTGTTTTTTTTATAAAGGCAACATAATAAAATTAACGATATAATTTTTGAGAATTCCCACGATCCGCGAATCCCGGAATTTCAATTTAATCGCTAGGCCTAATACTTGCAAAGCCCCGGTAAAAGCTTCTAGATCAGATTATAATACAAAGGTAAGGTCTGTCTGAAATAGCATCACTATGAATATTTATAACCTGTTTTCTAAAGTCAATAAATAATGTGTTAATTGGACCTTAAAAATTTAGCAACTTTAAACATGTCGGAGTCCATCGAATTGAACTTTAAAATAGACGGAAAATTTCCATGTAGCGTCACATATGTAATTTCAAATATAACTTCAAGGTCAATAGGAATGAATCTCACCCATTTTTTTCATATATCTTATAGTTTCACACTTCCGCATATAATCAATTCGGACATAGCACATCACCCCGACACACTTAATGCGATCCATGTCATCGTAAATACCATACCCACACGTTTACCTACCATCAGGGCTGCCATCATTAGTATGATGTGCTTAACACCTCAGAAGTCCTCGCTAATATTATAAATGCGAAGGCATCTGTCTGTTGCCTCGTTATGCTTAAACCGCTGAACCCGTTTAAATGAAATTTAGTGTGAAGATAGTTCGAGACCCTGAGAAGAATATAGGATAGTTTTTATCCCGGAAAATTGCATAGTTCCGGCGAGATACCGATAAACTAATTTTTCGTGGAAGTCGTGAGCAAAAGCTAGCGTGAATACTCATTATCCCTAGACTTATTTGATGTTTTTATTAAGTAGTAATATTTCTATATTGCAATGTTCAAAGCTGTCAAGGGATATAAAATATCTCTAGGCACTTTTGATGAGTGTGGTGTACTCGTAGGTATAAACAATTACTTTGCTCGTAAAATATAAAATTGCAAGAGATTTGCCAATCTACTGTTATTATTGATGGTCCTGAAGATGGCAGCCCTACACACAGGATGGTTACCAGTTATCACTCGTCTGGACCTTGAACGTCGAATTGGCACGACACAGCGGCATTGAGACGGCAATTTGTGAATCAATTTTATAGCACAGCGAAAAAGTAATATATAAACGACCGCGGCAACGTAATGATAGAAAAAAAAGTCCATTTATACGCGCATGACGAATTGTGGTGATTTTGTTAAGGGTTTACTCAGAGTGATGTTTCTCATTTGTTCATTTCATGTCACATTTTTTGCAACACACTGGCGATGTAGATGGCAGTAGTTTACGAAACTTAGGGGCTGTTTCATCACCCATTGATTAGTGTTAACTGACGGTTAAATGTGATGCCGTCTCCGGCTATTCGAACAAAACAAATAGAGACGGCATCACATTTAACCGTCAGTTAACACTAATCAATGGGTGGTACCGGTTGTAATATACGAGCTAATATGAAAGAGGGTACACAGAATACCGCGCCACGCTTATTTCCCGCGCGGTATTCAATGTGCCCTCTTTCATGTTAGCTAGCCTCCGCGCGCGCCGCACTGCCCACCGCTCTCTATGTGTTCCAAGCTTTAGAGTTTAAACATACTTGTACATACCTGCACTTATTGTTTACTTAAATACTTATATTGAAATTCACACCTATCCGTGATATGGTTCTTATCTCTCAGCTCAATAAATCCGCTTACTACGCAAATTTTATCGATCAAAAGGTTAATTAGAAAATTTTCAACTCAACCGCGACTATATGTGACCAACCGATGAAACACTGCCATTAAAACGAAACGGCACTAGTGGATCTTAAAATAACTATTAATTAACTGGTGCCGAAGATACTTAGCCCCTTCGGAGTACATTCTGAAGGTTTCAACATAATTTCGTTTACAATGTTTACATTGTGACTTAACACATAGTTTATGCGGTTTCTGTAAGGTCATGGTCAAATATAAGGCCGACTTCGCCTGTAGGTATAGTATCTAAAAAAAATGAAATGTTATTTGTTATTCCAGACGCAAGTCTCTATACAATATTAAAAAACAATAAAATGGAACAAATCAAACTAAATTACAATTTAATTAAACAAATCTCATCTAAGTATAACACTTTAAAAGTATAGTTAGTATAGTTTATAAGTAGTATATGACACGGAAATAAAGCACAAAACAATGCCAATACTGTGCGTCGTAAGATTTCCAAAGACTTATCAAACATCGGTTGCACGCATTCTGATCAGGATGAGGACAGAATTACCGTGCGACCCTCTCAGACTGACGAACTGATGGTCCAGACTGATGAAAATTAAACGTTTTTAATAATATTCGTCAATCCGATGTGATGTGAAAGAAAATTAGAATGATCGACTGAAATGAAGTCGGTATGAGGATGTAGCCGAGCGCCCAGAATACTGCTCACTGTTAACTCTTTAACCTTTTTTATCCCCTTGTAAATCATCAATATACTGATTGTTAATTATATTATATTAATTAAATAATCCAAAATAGTCTAAAAAGCTTATAGGTAGAGTTACTCAGACTTTCTATTGCAATCAAAACAAGCCAAGGAAAGCGAAGTATTAATAGATTTTATACAAGTACACTACAATACGTAAGCGCTGCACATGTCTTTGATTACAATAACAGTACAAGGTAGTATAGGTATAGAGCATTAAATCCAAACCAGCATAATTAAATATAGGAGATAGCATCCGTTCACAAATTACTAAAGTGCAGTGAAAAATTACGAAATTCAATATACAATTTCGTATATTTATTTATTTGGACAGTGGCAGCCACTCAGTTACGGTTCGTTTCTGCACCGCTTCCTCAGTATGTGTCAGAGTTCAGCGCTGATTTAATTATGTAACTACACTAGATACTGAATCTGTACAGTCAACGCAACAGTTATATTTACTGATATAAAATTTGCGCGTATACGTGACCGGCCAAATCTATCACAGTTTTAGCTTGGACGGAGATAGACCTTATTCTTTTATCCTAGATGACAGACATAACATTGTGAAGAGATTTCTCATCAATGTATTGCGTCTGAAAAAATTAGTCTACTTTTTAATATCTCTAAGGGATGTAATTGAAAGTGCAAAATTTTAAAAGCTATTATTTAACTTCCATTGCAATGTAATGTATAATGTTTAATGTATCTATGTATGTGCGGGTCAAATCTTGCAAGTTGAATTTGACCCACTTTCAGTGGCCGGATTGACTTGCAATTTGGCATACTTATGTAAATCTGGTGACAATACAAATGGTGGTCCAGCCAGGATCGTCTCTGCAGGATGGAACTCCTCATCGGTAAATGGCATAGATTTGAAATTTTGGCACGGAAATGTAGTATGACAAGACAATGCAAATACAGTCACAAAAAGTACAGTCACCAAAAAATGCATGTATTAAAAATGATTTTTTTAACAAAAAACTAATTTACCATCGTAAAATGACAGTACCATAAGTTACATACTTTGATACTCGTCTAAAATTTAGGCGAGTTCAATTCCAACTTATTTATCATTGCGGTACGGGCTCATATCAACAATTATTGAATACTGACCCCTTTTTTGTTTAAGCAAGTTGCGATATATATAAGCTTGTTGAAAACACTTATGAAAAGGGCAAATCAAAACAAGGCAACTCTCCAAACGGTAGTTGCTTAAGCTATAAAGCACAATGCAGCGGCAACTTGGCCATCTCTATGAAACAAAAAAAAACTGGTTTCTAATCAATCTGGTTTTTGCTAACATTACTTCGGCCGGGAGAGTCGGTGAGTCACTGGCCTATTCCCGACCGTTCCCGACCGTAGCCGAGCGCTCCCGAGCCGCGAGCGACATCCTGGCCCAATTACCACATACAACTAGTTAAGGCGCGGCGCACCGGTTGCCGCCGGATTATCCGATCGGCTGAGTGAATGAATGAGTAAGCGTGAATGGAATTTAAGTCGCGAACAGCATGTGTGGGAATTTAGGTGAGGTTACAAACAATAGGTGAAAATCGCTGACAAAAATCGATTTAATAGCGTCATCATTGCACGATTATTATTTCGCAACAGTGTAACGATCTAAAGATAGACAATCCGAGGTATTGTACAACATTTTAAGCATTTAATAGCGGTGTTAAACATGTTATTTGGTACCTTCAGGTAGGCTAGTTAGTTCGTAGACGAGTATACGCAGCAGCAGGTTCTATGCAATACCTTCCTTATCTAGTGACAAGTAAACATGTTACCGCCTGCTGCGTGTAGTCGGTTACGAACTTGTACATACCTTTCATTCAGAAACTAGTATGAACGTTTTATTTGCACATTAAACCAACATTTAAAAAAATCCCGCATTATATATCTGTCTGTGATGTGTGATGGTTTTCAATAAGCAGCATTGATCTGCATGAGGACCACATCTCGAATGAGATGACGATAATGCTCGGAGCCCAGAAATCAATTCTACATATAAAATTCTGCTGCCTCTTAACATCGCAGCACGTGGGACGCAACGGAGTAGTTTCTTACTTTTTTATTTAAAAACGAATCCCAAGGAATGCGGAATTGGGCTTAACTGTTATGTGCAAGATCGCGTCAGAGATACGGGAACTGATTTAGAATAGCCTAGTAGGCTTGGGTTCGCGGCACTATATCACTCCACAATGTGTTGTAGGCGTCATTTATAAATAGTGAATCGCGTGGTCCTGTATCGGAATGGAGTGAATAAACTAACGACGCTTTGCGGGAATTGATGGGAAAGCGCCAGCTGCCGGAGTCACGTGAACTTACGTGCAAGCTCGATTTTGGCAACGTGTATTTTTACAGAAGGACTTTATCGCGGCAATTCCTGCTTTTCTATATATATGTGCGGGAAAACCGCAAAGTTTACAAGTGTTACTATGTAAAGCTACTTAAAGAGGAAACGTCAAGCACCACACCAATCTTCAGCACCAGCATAAAAAGGACAACGTTTTAAATTTAATGAAAATACAGACTAAGATTGGGTTTTTTTTTGGAATCTTTTTGTATTTTTTTATTTCAATTCCAAAGTTTTTGTTACTTTTACGGTCAGCCCGTAAAACCCATATCGAAAATACAAACTGAAATATAGATACAAAGAAAAATCAGAAAAATAAGAAGAGCGCTGGGAATCGAACCCAGGTCCTCGGCATTCCGTGCCACGTGCTATACCACTACACCACCACTGGAGTCCAGTCTGGTCTCATTTTTCTGGTGTTTCTATGCATCTATATTTCAGTTCGTATTTTCGAAAATACAGACTATATTTTTTGGTGTTCAAACGTGCACACGTACAGTGAAACACGTTTTCGCTTGTGACTAAATATCATTATGCATTATTCAAAACACAACTGGATCTGACCATTGCTTTACCATCAACCAAATATGTGGTCTACCACCATAAAGTTGATAATCGTTACATTTCAAAAGACTGTCTGTCAACTAGAATGTTCGACTTTAGCGGCATATTCATTCGATATGAACTTGTTTAAAAATTGATAGACCACTTATTTGGTTGATGGTACCATTTTACTAGTCGCTTTATGATAAATTTAATATCGCTGGTGACACGTGACAGTTGAAAAATTAATGATTATTTCAAAACTTAAGATTTTTAAATTTTAATATCCCCTATAAAGGAAAACTGCGTCATAAAATAGTGTTTCGTTAAAATCATACTACATTAAAGGCCTTGTCACACTGGATGCGTTTTGCATCTTGAGATTTAGCCGATTCACTCTCTAACATACAAGGCGTTTAAAAATAGATCCAGAATACTTCAAAAGATAGACTTGGACTAAACAAGCCTGCAAAAGTTTTTCGTCGTAATTTTAGATTCAAACTGGTCACGACTGTGACGAACGGCACACTTTGAACATTAATATATCTATTACATGGCATCATTTTTCAACCACAATTAAAAATCCTGAAAAACATACAGGGGTGTTGAGTCAAACTAATCCAACCACCTGCTGAAATATTAAAAAAAACTATTTTAAAACATAGTCTGAGCTGGCTGGGCTGCAAAACGCATCTTGGTGTGACAACACTCTTAGTGTTGCTAGATTTAATTACATATTTTACTAACTCGCTAAGTGCTAATGTGTAAGATTAACGTTAGGGCACCACCTCTGATATTACTTAACACGTACTGAAAACTAACTTTTAAATACCTAATTAAATTTAAAAGGTATGGGGCGCAAACTTAGGGCACCAGCGGGGAGTGCAGCGACGAGCGTTTTGGGCGTAGTACTATGTACTGTTATTCTTTTTAATCTTTAGAATCTTAGTTTCTGTTTGTATCTGTTTTTACTTTACAACGAGGCTACCTTACGATGGCCAACCGAATGTTATGTATAATTTTTGCTATAAATTGAATTGGTTTAGGCTTTAATAAATAACTGTAGTTTTATTAATAAAGGCTGAATTACTTGACATTTTATATTGTGGTATCTTTTGACGTGTTCGTATATCTATAAATATGTCAACATTTTCATAGTGAATCTAACAGATAAAATCAGGTGAGCAAGTTCTTTGCCTTTCTTGTGTCACACAAGAAGAGCAAAGCTATCGTACCTTCATAAAATCTGACTGCATAGTAGTCGCAAGAGTATCAAAATTTTCCACCATCAGTCCTACTTTAACAGGAAAGAAACATTCAGTTAAGCGACAAACAAATATCATCTACATACATCGACAGTATAAGCGTATGTACATACACAGCGAAATGTAAACTCAATTTCATGTAAGGTGACCGTCGTTTCTAATAAAAAGTTTATAAACAGGAAAAGCCAAAGCCTAAAACAGTCAGCCAACATTAATGTAGGTAATCTATTCAACTTACTAAATCGTTAACAATGTCAACATATTAAATTACGAAGTCTGAAGCAATTTCGTTAAAATTTTAGTTTGTCGCCATTTCGCGGAGTAACGCCCCGGTATAATTTAATACTAGATGTAAAATGATAATAAAACTGACAAGTAATGAAGGTCGTTAAGAGTCCTTACAATCTCTAACTGCCCTCGAGAGGTTCAATTAGGTACTTCTGGGGCGACGTCCCAACCACCCCAGCTTTTACACAACACTCTTGCCCAAGTGCTTTTAATAAACATGACCGAGCAATAAAGTCGTCAATTTAGGTTTAATTTTCTAATTGGTATTGCTGTAACTCACAATAATAAATATACCGTCATTGTCATAATCATAAATAGACACATCCTCGAAAGCATTTTTGCCGTAGCTGAAACGGAGACGTTTCGTTCGTACTTCTCGCTCGCTCGCTCAATAATTGACATTTAAAACAATATGTAACAGTTACTTCTTCATATTTATTGCGAAATTTCTATCAACGTTAAACGGGAGATTGAAATCCCTCTTGAATATTTTTTCCACGTCCGAAAAACCTGGTCTTAAGAGTCCCCAGTACGCTCGCGTCCCCATACATACGTAGTTTCGTTCTAATTTATAAACAGCAGTGCTACAGATCAAAATGCAACTTTGCAACTATAATGGGAGCAGCCATTGCGACTTATAATTAGGTTTGGTTAAAATAAATAGTAACGGGAAAAAACAATAATGAATTTCCATTTCTCATACAAAACTTTAAATTAATGTGGTTTTATTTTGTTACATTGAATATGAACGAAAAGTAAATATAAGCATCAAAATAGTTATTCCCATTATAGTCGCAAAGTTTTATTTTGTTTCAGCGTGTTGTTTGTAAATTAGAACGAAACTAATTTTGTATGAAAATGAAAATGCGATCAGCGGCGAGCGTACTGGCGACTCTTAAGCTTAAGAAAATTAGGATAAAACATCTATTCAGTACACGATTTGCGGCATTTCTCCGAAAACTCATTACCCCGCCCACTCGGTTTACGAGTGAACGTTAGATCGGAAGAGAAAACAAACTGAACAAAAACAAGTTTAGGCCACGGTTAGTCAAGTGTGTTTCAAAACACAAACATAATACAAACGACATTTGTTAAATATTACCTATACCTTAATTTATTTCGACAAATATGCAAGTGCTATTTGCAAATATGCAAATGCTATTTGCATTTACATATTTGTCGCTAGCATATCTAGTTCAAAATTAGATATTTTTTTGAATGGAGGTTTTAAGCTTAGCTTCGGGATGACATGAAAAAATAAAACTTTAATTGGTCTAATGTGTCAAAATTAACTCCAAAACAGTTTAAATGAAACCAAATATAAACTTTTGAGACGCGGAAGAAGATAAAGTTAAACATGGTTAAACCCACATCCGACTATGTTCTGAACAAAATGTAAAGAAAGTGGAGTCCCAAATTCACACAGAACGCTTCTCCGAAACGTTCGCAGAAGAGCCATTCAAGCATTAGAATAGCACTTAAAAGATACCACTTCAATGAAGGCAATCACATAGCAATTTATTAAAATTTACGAGCAGAACACCCCGCGGAAACTACCCTCGATCCGTACAATAACAGAACTATTCTGACAATAACTCGCAAAAACTGAGACGAACGGGCCGCGAACAATATAGGAAAGGATCGCCTTGAACGTTAACTTCCATCTGAATAAGGAATAAGTGCCGCCTAGTTACTCTATTATTGGAGGCACCCAATTTATTTTCAAGTTTATCGCTCGGTTTGCCATAATAAATTTTCGAGTGCACAGAGGAAGCATTTGATTCTTCCCTTGCATTTTATTTCGCGTAATAATTTCAGAGCTTGTTTTCATTTCGCTTATTTGAAAACGGTTGGTTTTCGGTATTGACAGGCATGTATGGCTTTTAATGAGGTATGAGATGGGTGGAAGGATCTATTGATGTATATATTTATTCAATTATTGAAGTGTATAATGTTCCGTTGCACGTAGCAATAATCCGTTATCTAGTGCGCATAGTTCAAGCATTGTTAAGTCGTTTTTAGTTTAGAACTACATAGGTAGATTCGTCTGGATATTATACACCTTCTGATCGATTAATTAATTATATAATCCCGTAATATATTAAGTACGATATGAAGATCAACGAATATGTCCATGAACTAATAAAGTAATCATTCTAAACACTTAGTGGTGGGCGGTTTTAAATCATTTCCGTAACGGACAAGATACGACGGTTAAAACACTTCTGAGCCTTACCAAAATAAAATACTTGCTTTATATAATGTAAGTAAAGGTTACAACATAGCCAAACCCGGAGTTCTTCATAAAAGATAATGGATAATACACGCATACGTTTTGTACATCTGAATGAACAGATTTTAAACAATATGTAAAACCTTTCTGCAATCTTATCACAGGCATTATGTTAACATACCTATTAATATCGGCTGGTGCCAGCACAACGAACCGGCGCGTGTATAAAAAAGCGAATCGCATTTAATCTTAATCTGTAACTGCATTAAAAACTTCACAAAGTAATTATGAGTAAATATAGTAATTAAACGTTATCATAAATTAGCCGCATAATGTATGTGATAACACGGACCGATTCGCTGGAACAATGCAATCCGATTTCCGAAACGGTAGCACGCTAAGTGGCAAAAACTTGCAAGTTAAATACAAAAAATAAACAAATTAATTTAGGTATGTTTCACAGATGGTAGATGGTTACGCTGTTTTGGTAAGATGTGTTATTTTGGTTAAAATTAAAACGTCCATGGAACAGTGCAACTGATGTATTTACACAATTGGGTTTCCTGGGTAAAAATAGTTATTTGTGTCACAAGGGAGCAAAATGGTGTATTTCCGGCGAGGGCGTACATTGAATCCAGAATGTAGCGAAGGATTCTAAAGTAGAATCCTGAGCGTAATGAGGGATTCAAGTGTTAACGCCCAAGATGAAAATAATTTTGCTCCCGAGTGGCTCATACAACTTTTCACACCGAGCATTAAGAAACTTAAAAAAAAAACTAAATATTATTAAAGAACAACCAGCATAGAAAATGGCGTGGCTTTACAATTATCAACTTACGAAAAATGGCATTTGCAATAAAACACTTAGAAAAGCCTTGAACAGAATAGTTGCACTTTGCTCCCTCTCGTCAGGGAAGAAAAGTTACTTTTCTGAAGAAGAAGTGTGAAAAAATATTGTTCGACTGCAGTGGCACAGGAATCGATCGACCGAGGCATGACCACGACCACTCTGTCAAGAGTGAACGACTAAGAAGAGAGAGCTTTTGCCCGCGGCTTCACCGCGTGGAATTCGGTTATCGCGCGCTGTTCCCGCGGGAACTGTGCATTTTTCCGGGATAAAAAGTAGCCTATGGGCATTTCTATCTATCGTTGTACTTACCCTGAGTTTAGTTTGTTACGAAAATAACAAAGAAAATTTCGTAACAAAACGGACATATCCATACTATATTTTGGGGACACATCTGGAGACCCTGTTTTTCCAGCTCGGAATTCCAGCTGGGATGAAATCGGAGATAAACTCAGGGTACAACGGTCCACGCACACGGTACGGTGTACGGGGTACAGTTAAGGGGTCTCTGTGAATATACCTGTGTTTTCTGGACTGCTTGCTATGTGTTGGTGTGCAATAAAGAGTTATTGTATTGTATTGTATTGTATTGTAGATAGAAATGCTCCTATGTCACTCTCTGCCCCATAAACTATCTCTATGACAAAAATCACGTCGATACGTCGCTCCGTTTCGAAGTGAAAGACGGACAAACATACAAACACACACACTTTCGCATTTATAATATTAGTAAGTATAGATACTAGTCAAGAGAAAATAAAGGCCACTTGACTTTTGTCTGTGAAATTAAATCAAAAATATGCTCATAGCTAAAATACCACAAGCAGGACTTATCACGCGAAAGACACAAGTAATATTTACCTCGACGTTTCGACCACATTACATTACAGTGACCTTGGTCGGTGTGTAATGTGGTTGAAACGTCGAGGTAAATATTTCTCGTGTGTTTTGCGTGATAAGTCCTGTATGTGGTATTTTAGCTATGAGTGAAAATCACGAAAGTTAAAAACATTATACAAAAATACATTATACCTACCTATTTGGGTCACTTGCAGAAAATATGCACCTTTCAAGCGTCCCAAATTTTTAAACAGAAAATTATTTCTCAGGTTCGTTACGTTCATAGAAATAAAATAAAAAATCATACTAAAATGTAACGAAACTGAATGGAAAATTTGGGATATTACATACTTATTTTTTCTTGTATGAGATTCGAATGCAGAAACGATTCTGAGTAATTCTAGTAATTCTGCTGCTTGCCATCCAGTGGAATAAAAAAAAAAAAATAAAAAAAAAAAAAAAAAAACAATTTTCTGGAAAAAAGAGATTAAATTAAGATACCTTAACAAAAAGTATTTGTAAAATTTGTATAAAACGCCGTGCTAAAAAGTGTACTGTACCTATGTAAGGTACCTTAATTCTTCACAATAAATAAATTGATTGATTGACTGACTCTAAGCACTGGCACACTCTTATTGAAATACCGCAAGAAACCTACGATTAAAGCTTTATAAAACTTTGTATTAAAATTGCATAATATCTAAATGCACCTTGCATGTTAGACAGTCTTCGTAACGAGCGAACAAGACATTGTGGTCAACATGCATGCAGATTATGCAGAATGCGGTTGTTAATTTAGAGGGATCGCGAAGGTGTAAATATGCATGTACAAACGACGCGGCTCGCTGCGCCCGCGTCGCCGTTAAGCCTGAATGCTGTGCATTAAGACTTAAGACTATATTTTTAAATGCAACAAAAACCAATCCATACTAATATTATAAATGCGAAAGTGTGTTTGTATGTTTGTGTGTTTGTCCGTCTTATACGCCGTAACGAAGCGACGGATCGACGTGATTTTTGGCATTGAGATAGTTTATGGGCCCGAGAGTGCCATAGGCTACTTTTTATCCCGGAAAAATGCACAGTTCCCGAGGGAACAGCGCGCGATAACCGAATACCACGCGGGCGGAGCCGCGGGCAAAAGCTAGTAATAATATTATATTGTGTTAGTGTGCAATAGAGTTATTGTATTGTCCAGATTTTTTTTTTCGCTTTGGTGCACTATGCTTCTAGTTCAACGAGTCCATAGTCTCTGACTGAAAGCAGGAAGAGATGACGGACGCGATGTGAGTATCTATCGTATGTACCCTTCATTGCGCAAAAATAAATAAAGCAACCACAATTGACATACATGTACAAAGGTGTCCTTTTACGGGATCTCTACCAGTCAACCTCGAGTGGATGAGAGGAGTATTTAGTAAGGGATCGACAAAGAGCAAATTTAAAAGTCAAAAATAGTGAATGCTCACTAAAGAAAGAAACTCAATATAAAAATAAACTACAAGACACAATACAAACAATAAATAAGAATACAACGAACAAAAATAGTAGGTTGTTGCAGTTTATTAACGATTTATGACAAATGAAAACTATGTCAGTCGATACAATTGAAACTTCGATCTAATCGCAGTCCATATTAGATCCCAAATAATTATCTAATTATAGCTTACTAGGCAACACTATCGTTATAATAATACACGCTACACCTTAGTTAAACTTAAAACACGCCCAGACACAGCTCACCAACTGATAACTTTAATCACTTCGTACAGTGAAAACTTTACTAAAACCCCCCTTACTCCCAAATCAATATCCAGTTTAACTTGCGTCAATTAAATATACGGTCTGTAAATATAAACAAATATACAGGGGGATGTTTACGACCGTCAGTTTATGGTGCATCGTTATGGGGCCATGAAAACTGCGGATTGATCGCATAGCGTGCGCGAAGCAGGAAGCTGCGAGATGGATGGCGGGACACGCGAACCAACATGCATTATGGCTTTGTACTTTGTATGGGGAAATAAGGACAATTTGGAAGGAGTTGGCCGTGGGTTGGAACAATTGGGGGCGATGGTTGTAATAATTTCGTTTTCATTTTAAGTTGTTCATCATCAGTGCCCTCCTGAGCTGGTCATCTGCCCTCCTGAGCTGGTCATCTGGTCTATAAACGTTCTATTCCCGGGCACAGACCCTGTACCGCGAAGTGCAAAATTCTAACTTCGTATCTTGCCGCCCCGCTGAAGCTTATATTATTTATTTGAAAGAAAGAGGAAAGAAAGAAAATACATTTATTTAACGCCATAAAAAACAAACACAGGAACAAAAATACAACAAATAAAAATATACATGACGCTAAACAGGTCCCCACTCAGCATAATGCCACGGCAAGCCGTGGCGCTGATTTTCAGTGAGGACCTATTTAATACGGAATGAGAAGGATGGTGCAATACGAACTTTGAATTTCGAATTTCGTAGTAGCCTCCCTGGCCCCATACTACGAAGTGTAAAATTCGAAATTCGTATGTTGCCGTCCCGCTGACGCTAATGTTATTTATTATTACGAGAGTGAGAGGGACGGTACGATACGAACTTCGATTTTCGAATTTCATAGATGCCCTCCTCATTTCAAATTGAGAGGACTTTCGGGAAATAATTCGCACACGGATCCAGTATTCTTTGGGTTCTCGCGCGATGTTTTCCATCATCAAAAGAGATTTGAAGCTGAAGCAAAATTATTTGTCTGGAGAGATACATGGAAATTCTAAAAACATTTTTGTAAAGCGATACTTCACTCCGGTGAAAGGACAAAAAGAAAGAAAAAAAAACATTTATTTATAACAACAATACACAAACACAATACACAATTTATACTCGTGACCACGGCAACTGTAACGTTGCCGAAACGTCGAGGTAAATATTACTTGTATAATAATGGCGTGATAAGTCCCGTTTGTGGTATTTTGACTATAATACACAGGCTAAAAATACAAACATAAACATACATATATGCTGTTATAAAAAGGTTATAAAAACGGAAGATTAGTAGAAGAAAACAAATAGCAGATCTAGAAGAGACGACATTAATAAATCACTACTTAATACCGTACGAAACAACCCAAACAATGCCAAAGAGTAACTTAACATTAGAAAAAACACTGAATTTATAAATTCCCAGACCTTCATTTAAGACTCAAGACGGAGGGGAGTCTCATAATCATGTTAAATGACACGAATTGATAGCCTTAAAACACCTTGAGTGTCCAAATAGCTAAAACGCGTGTCGAGTACGAAGTGGAGCTACCCCAAGCTTTGAATATAGACAAATATACAGAGGTGCTCGAATTTGTCAATTTTCTTCCATCCATTTTCATACTTAACATGCATAAGACGGTGCAAAGTAAAGCCAGGTAAGTATTGGAGGTGGTAGGACCTTGTGCAAGGTCCGCCCGGATTGCTACCACTATCTTGCTCGCTAATCCTGCCGTGAAGCAGCAGTGCTTGCATTGTTGTGTTTCGACGTGGAGAGCAAGACAGCCGGTGCAATTACTGGCACTTGAGGTATCCCATCTATGCTTGAGGTATGCCTCTAGGTTGGCAACGCATCTGCAATACCCCTGGTGTTGCAGATGTTTATGGGCGGTGGTGATCTCTTACCATCAGGAGACCCACATGCTCGTTTACTTCAATCCGTGTTTATGAATGGCGTTTGCCTGAAGAATAATGGTAAAGGGACGGTGGGTGAGATATTGTTTGTTTTGTCAAATGAATAAACTGCGGAATAGGTGCTTTTAAGAAATGAAACAAAAACAAAAACAAAGTTCTACCCTTAATGTTTAGAAGTCAAAAAGCAGCCAGCTTTTGAGTTCAAGGAACATAAAATAACACGATTGAAATTCATGTTGTAAGTGTTTATTACAAGGAGAGCTTAGGCAAACTGCCATTTTTTGTCATTATACTCGTAACTGATGTATCATTAAGCCGGTTATAATCTAAATCTAAAACCGACTGCTATCGATTCTGCATCCAATATAGCCACCATATAGTTCTTCTACCATTGGAATCGCTTGCATGTAGCGACCAATTCTTAATTAGCTAGTATTGAATTGTTTTTTAAGGAAGATTTAATTAATTTAACTTAAGTACTAACATAATAATAAGGCTTTGTAATTAACAAACTATGGATAATAATCTGAATTAAATGACATTATTATTATTATTATTATAGCCTTCCCATCGGCTTGTCCACTAACACGTACCGATCCTCTGGGCTCAGTTGAATCCGCATTTTTTATCGACTCCCATATACCCGCCCGTTATGATCGCTACGCTTAGTATTCCCACCACTTGCCCTTAGCCCGGCGAAATGAAAGAAAAACAGGCGTGAATTCGATAAGGTTGCATAATCGGGGCCACGTGAGCTTGGATCCTTTGTGATCCTTTTAGCGCCGGATCGCTTGCGGTATGCGTTCAGTAAACATTTACGCAAACACTCAGTGGCCGACCGCCCGGCCAGCTCACGATTCCTCAATACTGTTTAACAGGACGTGGCCGAAAAATGGTACTGAATTGGGTTAATTTTGGTGGCATGTGGGAGAGTGCGGTAAAGTCAGTAAATAACGTTAAATGCGATGAACTAGCGTGTAAACTTGTCAATATACTTCAGTTTGTAGACAGTTTGCAGTAGTGTAATCATAATACAAAAAGATGTATTGAATGATTGACTGATTCATCAACGCCTACTCTAAATTCTTGTATCTACCTGAGAGCTGACATTTTTCAAACACCTCTTTACGGTGTAGACAAGAAATAAACACGGACTTTTAGAAACTCAGACGCAACATGGAAATCACTGCCGCATATAAATTGCTAAAAATTCAGAATCCTTGGCTCTCTGCTTGAAGAAACCATTACGTCAAGCAGAAACTATATAGTATGGCTCTTTTGACGCGTTATATTAATGTAATACAATACAGCTTACCTTAGATTCGGTTTATTAAAACGTAAACTCGCAATAAAACAATTTACGATTACTTCAGCGGGTAATAAAGACTCTCCTCCAGACTGGGGAAGGTTAACATACTACCCAAAAAAGTATAGGTACAAGCCAACACAATAAAACACGCACCTAATGAAATTCTCCCCTATCCATAGACTCACTGTTCATAGTCTAGACTAGAATAATTGAAAACAATAACAAAAAAGATTTACAGCGCCCTCTAGTTTCTTGAGAGGGAAGCACGCAAGGTGAAAAGTACGAAGCGGCTATGTATCTCCATATTCTAGGGGGTTAATGCCATAAAACCAAGGGGAGAATGACACATGGAGAAAAATGGCGGACCATCCAGACCAATTAAAAAACGGCCAAGTGTGAGTCGAGCTCGTACAATTGGGATTTTGTCGAGCAAAAAACTCCCAACGCAATACTTTTCTTGTTTAGGGACCTTAACTTTATCTCATTTCGATTGAATTTTTTTCAATCTCCGCCATTAAGAAGAGGGCATTATCTCACTAATATTATAAATGCGAAAGTTTGTAAGTCTGTTTGTTTGTTTGCTTGTTACTTCATCACGTCTAAACCACTGAACAGATTCAGCTGAAATTCGGTGTACAGATAATTTAGGGCCCGGAGAAGGACATAGAATAGTTTTCATCCCGGAAAATTGCATAGTTCCCGCGGGATAGCGATAAACGATTTCTGCGCGGACGGAGTCGCGGGTAACGGCTAGTAAGTTTATAAAGAGCATTGTGCTGTCTGTGAAATCGCAACTCTCAAACGAACGGACCTGAAGCTAATTTAATCATGACGATTCTCGGTTATTATTTTGGTAGCTCTGTAAAAATTTCAAGTGTCCGTGTTTAAGATTCAAAAGATACAGCCCTGTGACAAATGGACGGATAGATAGATAGCGGAGCCTTAGTAACAGGGTCCCGTTGGCAACGTATGGGTACGGAACCCTAAAAACGTAGACACGTAAATAATACTCCGATTTAATGGGTAGAGCAATCACTTCACGTAATCTGGTGAACATCTGAATATAACATATTTTATATGCAATTTAAATTTTTGCACGAACAAGAAAGCCAGTAAAAATTACCACGGTCATTGCGGTGAAGGAAAACATCGTGAGGAAACCTACACAAACCGGCGAAGCAACTCAATGGTGTGTGTGAAGTTCCTAATCTGCACTGGGCTCAAGCCCTCTCATTCTGAGAGGAGGCCTGTGCCCAGCAGTGAGACGCATGTAGGCTTAAATTATGAATTATTTTACTAAAAGCGCCACTAACATGAGATCACATTCACATACGATTGACAACATGTCATTGAACTTTTAGCCAATATTATCTTGACAAAAAATAAAACATCACATACTCGTAGAGCAAACGAGCGGCATAAGGGCAGATGTAGAAACAGCTGCTAGACTAGCTCACGATACAAGTTCGCCCACACCACTGGTACAACTAAAGACAAAAATAATATAATTGACAGCGAAATAACAATCTTTAGAACGTAGGTAATTATAATTCATACAAGTATTTATGGCTTCGCCTCGCGTTAATCATTAGCTAATTACACAAAATTCTCATTCTCAAAAATCACATTGATTATGTACATACGTTGGATAAAAAGCAGCCACGGTAAATATCAAGTCTCCAGACTTAGCGGTTAATTAAAATAAAAATAGCCTATGTATCATTACATTACAGACGTCCAGCTGTCTACATATACAAATACGTGTTTTACTAAATTAAGTATTTTAAGTAAATTTTGGCTTTCATGCCTGTTTGACATTGGAACTCACGCGAAGGATGAAGTATCGGTAAGGCCAAGGATTTCAGCTATAATATTCGATTCTAAGCTTACACTAGTATTACAGAGTACAGCGACTTGTTAAAAAAGTTTCGCCAAATTTGCACAAACTTGCTCTCAATTACCATCCGTAGACAACATACATGAGACATTAAATCGCGACAAATACCCATAAAATTCGAGCAGTTACAGGAAAAATCATTGCGTCTACGGGTGCCGAAAAAGGGTAGCATCTTTCGTGGCGACACATTCAAATGGTCCTTGTTTATTGGTCCATAATTCAGCTCAGCCGTCTTTATGGACTATAACGCCCATTCCGCTCAGATTAAAACTACCCTCACTAGACGAGTATTAGGTAAATGGCATGCGTGACTAGAATAAGACTGCAGGGACTAGAGTCTAGTCACTAGACGCTTTAAATTAAATTAAGGGTGAAGGTTATGGGGCCGTTTTGGAATGTCATTGTCATCGTCTATGCGAATTTTTAGAGGGCGTTATGGTACCGTGAAAACTATAAGCGCCTGGAATAATACTCGGGTCGGAGTATAGCTGCGTGTTCACACTTAAAACATAAAATAAAGCACAAAAG
Source organism: Choristoneura fumiferana (assembly GCF_025370935.1). NCBI lineage: Eukaryota > Metazoa > Arthropoda > Insecta > Lepidoptera > Tortricidae > Choristoneura > Choristoneura fumiferana. The sequence continues at coordinate 15,848,248 of NC_133479.1, read as the reverse complement.
CTTTATTATCTCCTTGCAATGAGTCTCCAGAAACGCAACTAAAAACGAGCGACTTATCGGTTCACTCGTGATCTCTGTCGTTACAAGTTGGAATAAGGCCGAAACATTGAGAATGAAGACGGTACGAGTATGTATTATAATTGGGTATGCATTTATCCACTGAATTACTGATAATTAGAACTAAATATTTTCACTAAGAGTACTTATTGGTTTAAACGCCAGGCACTCACACGGTGAGTTTGAGGTGAGAGTTGGGCAAGCGGTGGATGCAAGTGGCGAGTTGTCCTTCATTGTGGCGTTCTAAGTGTGGAGGCTTTTATTGAACAATGGAGACGTCGATGATGAATTAAAAAGGCAGTATAGCCGCCAGGACGGTCTAAGTCTTTAGTCGTTAATGCTACAATCGAGGACGACGTACGGTAACTTGAAATACACTTGAGAGTCTTATAGTGTACGAGTACATCGTAAATTTTAATTTCATTGCTCGATAATTTAAAACAGGCTCCTTAAATTTTAAAGGACATGGCGGGCCAATGTTCGGGATTCGGTAATAAACAAAATGTCGCTAATTCAGACGAGAACATATGTCGTCATTCCATAATTTAACGATTATTTGCATCGAGAATTTTGAAATGTCCAACACCAAGTCAAAATGAAAAAGCTAAAAAAAATATTTCACATAAAATTCTCATATAAATACAGCTATTTGAAATATCGTAAAAACCTTTGATGTTTAAATAAGTAGTTAACATAAAATTATTCAATTACACAACGAAAAAACCATATTCGCCATGACATACAAACCTATTCTATAGGCACATAAATATTCACCTTTTTTATCCACTAATAAAGCATTAACTCTGACAGTATTAAATATAATCTTGTCATAATAGATAATTATTTAAACTCACGTTGCCATATTTAAAATCGTTAGTCAAATCATCTTCAAGCCAGTACGACAAAAACTACAAAAATGAAATATCTATAGTAACGCCGCCCTTTTTAAAACAAATTCTTATAAGCGAACGCGGTGGGTTGGTATAGAAAAGTCCCAATCCAATTGGGCATGTACGTGCCGTTTAGGAGTAAATCTCGTGAAGGCTCAAATGGAGTCCATTGAGAGGTCCCATATGCAGAAACGCGTTATCGTTCGTACGTGATAGGAGTACGGGCGTTATTTTAAAACAACAACCCTTTTTGATGGGGGTTTTATAGTAAGACACGTAAATATGTTACATTGGTGATATGCGTAAATCAGTATATTGTAGTGTCTGATGATGCTTGTTCACGGTTTTGGGTGTTTTTATCACAAGCAAGTAAAAAACATTGTACATGATAATTAAACATGTGGTTCACCGCTCCCTGTTCAGTTTCTGTTATTTTACAGATGGACATTAAATGACACTGTCTTTTACAAATTTAATAAAATACAAAGACGGCGTCATAGATTTCTGACACATAAGATAACAAAAACTTAACAGAGGGGTTAATGTCAATAAAGAAATACTCTTTGCAATACAAGCTTAGACAAAATTGAGATTAAACATATCTCGAACTGACGGTGGTCTTCTCAAGTATGAAATTCAATTTTAATGGACTTTTGCAAAAATACATAATCCAAAGGAAAAAAATCACAAAACCAGTCAGTCATATTTCAAGTTTACAACGACCACAAAGCAAGATGTTTACAATTATTATTACACCTCAAAATGGCATTCGAAAACGAACATAAATAAACCATCAAAAAACAATTAAGCCGGATTACTGTTTCTAGCTAAAAACTGTTCCAAACCTGGTTTATCCGGCATTGTGCGCGAACAAAGCCATTCCACCATTCCTGTTCCCACACTTTACCCTAGAAATATCGCAAATAGGAAATCGCAATTTGCCTAAGAAAAGTGGATTTTTTAAATTTCTCGACAATGCAGCTGCTCCAAATTAGAAAGGCGCAACTTCTCGTCTCCCATACCAACATACGCCCTTTCAGAATGTCACGCCAGTCCCTGAATACAATCCGAGTTACAATGGTTGCGATCACAATCACTTCGCTTGGGGAAAAAAAAGACTGCAAAGTGCACTTAGCTTGGGATTTTTGCGGGTTCCGTTGAAGAAATGCAAAGATCATGAGGGCGTATGGTGTATGTCAGCAGTTACATACCTATTTGCCGACAAAGAGCTTTTCTTCGCGTTGTGATGTTACAAAGACGGCGGATACAGGGGCCATATTGTCGAACGCACTCGGAATCATAAGCGCTCTCACCATTCCTGAATGTATATGTGTGAGGGTATAGAAAGAAATAGTGAATGTGATCACGAGCGCCCGCGCAGTAGACAACATAGCTTCTGTTGGAATGTGATTTATTGTCATCAACTGCCTCGTATCTCTCTAAAAAGCAAATCTTAATTTCCGCCTTTCTCTGCGAAGACGGTACGTTCTACGGGCCCCCAAAAACTAGGAATACGGCTGAGATGGGCAATTGAAAAGGGACCGTCTCGAGCCATCTGCCGCAGCCGGCGCCGCGGCAACCAAACGACGCCGTTCCGCGGGACTGTTCCACTATGACATCAAATTATACGTTTTATTGCGCAATTGGTGAGGCAAAAATTTCAGGGTGCATAGGGTCAACGGTTATTACTGTATTTTGGAGCGCCGTTTAATTCAATTTGGTTTAACTATCGTCTGTGCGGCCTATGGTTACGCGTGGGGATGTATAATGGTCACCACCAATTGCTCGTGTCATAGTTTAGTTAGGGGTGGAAACGAGTAAGTGAGCACCATCACCAGAGGCTATATTGCCTAACACTCTGAATCACAATCTCACATGTTTTCCGTCAATTCGAACAGGGGTAGAAAGAGATGGAAAATGCGATCACGAGCACCCGTGCATGTGCACTGTTTGCATTTCTCTTCACACTTAAATGCCTACACCAGCGCAAGCACCGCTGGTAACCTAATAGTGTAGTAACCTGGAAGAATATTGCACAAAGCTCCACTACCCCATCTTGTGCTTTTATGTAAACAAAGGATGTTTGTCTAGTCGCATTTTTCTGTGAGAAGCCGCAAAGGGCACTTTTAAATATGTCACTTTTTATACCAGCACTTTTGGAAGGACCATCATTACAACCAGTCAAAAACAAATTAATTAGAGATACCTGACGAAACTTGTTGTGGATTAGTACTACCTATTTGTGATTTGATTATTCTTTTATTTTTTGACATAAATAAATTTATTGTTAATTGGAGATGTATAAAGTCAAGATGAATATCAGCGAAAGAGTGTTTACCCCTATTTTGGTCTGTCCCAAGTCAAACTAGCAATAATGGTTTATGGCCACCCTACATCATACACAAATACGTCACATAGAAACTACATATTTATATAACAAAAGGCAGAGACGTAATTTTTGAGAACAGCACGTGTTTGAGTTGTATAGGGCAATTTGGTGGCAAAAAACAAATCTCGTAGTCCATGGATATGGGGATGAATCTAAGTTATCTACGATCAATACGTCGTCTTATTTTTGTGAAGTTTCTATTGTCTGGGATTGGTTGAGATATCTGCTGTGTACATAAGTTTCTGCTGTTTGAGTAAGTGCCCAAAATACTTAAATAGTGGGTAGCCTTAAGTTAAATCACTTCAGCACCGATTTCGAAATTTTTCGTTTTACTTTAATTACCATAAACTTCTTATAGGTCTTCCTGTAACCTATAAGCATATTTTGTTCAGCGTATGTATGGCCCGAGTTAGCGGGGCCTTGTTGAGCAAAATAATTTTGCTCTAGAGTGGCTCATACAACTTTTCACACCGAGCATTAAGAAACTTGAAGAAAAAAAATATCTAAATATAATTAAAAAACAACCAGCATAGAAAATGGCGTGGCTTTACAATTATCTACTTCAAAAAATGGCATTTGCAACAAAACACTTAGAAAAGCCTTGAACAGAAAAGTTGCACTTTGCTCCCTCTCGACAGTGAGGAAAAGTTACTTTTCTGAAGGAGAGGTGTGAAAAAAATATTTCCAATAATCTATATTACCTACATTAACAGCTGTAATTTACTCGTACGATCTAGGCGTAGGTATAACGAATTTAACTTTACACCAGTTTCGAATAAGATGATTACAACAACAAAAAGTTGGAAAACCCCCGACTTTGTCACTTCAAAGTTCAATATCTCACAAACGGCTAAACCGATTTTGATTAAACATATCTAAGAACCATCGCTAGAAAACCTGATTTCAAATATAAAAAACCGCATTCAAATCGGTCCACCCGTTTAAGAGCTACGGTGCCACAGACTAACACACAGACACCAAGCAACAAGTGGTCAAACTTATAACACCCCTCTTTGCGTCGGGAGTTAAAACAAAACTAATCAATTATATACAATACTATTTCAACTAAATATGCCTCAACTAGTGCCTCACAATATCGAAATCGCATACAAAAACTCTAGCTTTTCACTTCATAAAATAAACTTCAAAACTGCACTGCAAGTCCACTTAGCAACCACAAACCCGATCAAATTTACACCCAAACAACTTCACTTTAAAGTACTAACTCCAACACACAAGAGACCTCTGTAGTATCGGGTATTGGAGTAAGCCGGTATGATAAGACACTAAAAGGGCGTAAGTGTTAAAAGCTTTGTATGGATGTACGTCGTTTTGGAAGTAGTGTTCGTTGGTAGGTATTCGGATAACCGGATCCGTTTCCCAAACAGTTGGACCGGTCGGATTGGATTCAGATCTGGTCAGAATTCTCAAACGCGCGAATGCCATAGCGGTGACCATGGACTTTGTTTTTATTGGGACAAAATGCTAGTCATATAGGATATCGTTAGCTGATAATAGAGGGCAGAATAACCACGTCTCGCGACAACGGTCTTCGCTTTTTATACACACTTGATGATACTCTGAGTACTATCAGATTTTGTCGTAGGAAAATAGTGACAGGTACAAGTAGGTATTTGCTTCAAAACTTTATTAATATTTACACTTACTTATACAGTTTTATGTAAAGACTCTAATAATTCGCCCTTGTTTTGTACTGAGGTGCAGGTCAGCACAGCACATTGTTACATCGATAAAAGAAGCTACAAAATAAAACATAAAAACTAACCTTTGTTTTGAAGGCATCCAGAGGCCGTATTGTAGGTGCGTTATAACGCGCGGGCGCTCACGATCGCATTCACCCACTCTTTCTACCCTCATACTATACCGTGTGACAAAGAGAAGTGTAAACGATTGTGATTCCGAGGTCGTTTGACAATAAGGCCGCAATCAAAATTGAAGAAACACAGTCGCATCTGACTACTGTCTTAAAAGCAAAGACAAATAGACGTGCCATTTAAAATTCGAATATGTACTTCATAATTTTGGTAATATCCTGATGAATTATTGTATAAGTGAGCGCCTGAGCGGCTTTCCGTGTTCGTATGTAATATTTTATTACAGCGTTGCAACCCTCCTTACAAAAAAAAACAGGCAACCCCCCGACCTCCCGTGTTTGTAACTTGGTGTCGTCGAATACAGCTTGTTTCTTTTAAGCTTCATAGGAAAATACTATACTATGAATAACAAAAAACAGCATGTCCCACAAAAGCAGTAGCGTGGTCACTCTATACAGTTAATAAAGCAACCAGTCTGCGGTGCCCGCACTATACAAAATTATACTTATGGTTTTATTGCCAGGCTAAATATTAACATATGTTGTTGACACACAACATTGACCCACAAAGTCACCGCGAACCAATAGTACTAAAAGAGATTCAATTTGCACTTAACAAGGATAAAGATTGGGATTTTTTATCGCCTTCCACATAAATTATGTCAAATCAATGGCTGACAAAAATAGCACTGACACGGGTTCGTAAAAATGCTGAGTTACCTGAGGAATCATAGGCCTTCTGGTCTTGGTAGTGGGCAACACAGAGCGTTTAGGTACCATTGACTACCTTTTAAGTCTAGGCTTCCTCCAGGAGCTAGGCTGGCTAAAATTTGAGACGTTGTGCTGTAGTGTGATGCCAAAAGGACTCAGCTCAGCATAGAACGAATTATGCAGACGAACGAAAACGAATTATGCAGACAGCGAGCACCAGCTAGTCAGCAATATCCGCAAACAGCAAAGCCAAACATCGCACCCAATGAACTCGTCTCACAAAAAAGTGCGATTGCAACTTTTTCTTCAAAAAAAAAAACACGTTCATTCACATTCCCGGGCGTCGTTCTCACGCGCGCGCGCACGGTTTTCGGCGCGAACTCGGGCTGTCAGGATCGGCGACGCGCGCGCGCCACACGGGGCGGTAAAACTTAGCTATGGCGAAAAAAAAGAGTATAAAATTAGGAATAAAATCATAGGTGAAATGTTTTCGATGAAATTTATACAGAGATTTTTTTATATATTTAGACAGTTCACATCGAATGGGAAAGAGACGTGATTTGAGATAATATGTTAACGAGTACTCATTTACATTATATTTATTTATATATCAACTGAAACATACATAATATTTAATAAATAAATGGTTCATGACATTAACGAGTCTGCACTGCAAGTCAGATTCGAGTAGGTAATATATAAACATTTCAATTTGCAAATAGACTGCGCAATTAATAGTGAAAAACGAATATTATTTATCTTTTTCTCAAATACAACTGCAACAAGGGTAAGATGTAGGTATTTTAACATCCTATATAACCTAACCAACAAAAAGTTGGAAACCCCCGACATTGTCCGTTCAAAGTTTAATATCTCTAAAACGGCTTAACTGATTTTGATGAAACATGTCTAAGAACCATCGCTAGAAAACCTGCTTTCAAATAAAAAAACGCATTCAAACCTGTCCACCCGTTTAAGAGCTACAGTGCCACAGACAGACACACATACACAGACACACATAGCGGTCAAACTTATAATACTCCTCTTTTGCGTCGGGGGTTAAAAAGGTTACTAGTGACGTTATAAGGTAAGAAGTGGCTCTAGTCTCTCCGATAGTAACCGGTCGCGACATTGCACAGCATTATGTTCTTTCACAGAGCAAAATATTCAAATATATATTTGATATCATAGACCGTATCGTAGATAAAAATAGTAGTTCAAATAACCACCTAACCATCTTTATTACTTAATATTTCTTACACATTAATTACCTTTTCTTCTGCCAAAGGAGAAAAACAACAAGACACTTCAAGACACTTGCTATATTCAATTCGAGTCATCCTACGCAAATTCGTTACGTTATTGCTCAATCAATAATTCATAAAATTAATTTGTCATGCATGATGGTGAGAAAATTTACCTTTATGATTAGGAAGGTATACGCGTCATAATAATTCAAGCACTAATAGCCATATCACTAAAAATCATTTTCAACGTAAATTTAAAATCCGAATCAAAGTTATACAACGTCAGCGTGACCGAGAGAAAAACATAAAAACGTAAAATCTAAGTGATTTTCAGAAAATCATTACACAGTAATTACGTTCTTTATCAGTCAGTAACACGCGCGAGGTCCACTCGTATTAAATAAAATGGGTTATTTTATTGTTTATAATAAATTAAATTCTCGAATAAAACTTTTAACGACACGTTTTATTTTCAAGTCCTTCAACGGCCCGTAAAGCTACATTTAACAAGGACAGTGGCACACCACGCCACACTCAAAATATCATCCTACATGGCAGCACTAGTCGATTATTTGATAAGTGATTTATCCAAACTATATCCGCAGAGGCCATAAATTATTATTGTCTAACGTACTTAGATCACATTCGGCATTATTTTCTTTAACAATTAACCTTGGACCCTTCCATCAAAATCAGAAAATATAACGATACAAAGAAAGAAGTCTTTCCCTGTTTATCTAATAACAAGTACTAACAACGTTACTAAAAAAAATAGATTGCTTATTTCAAGAAAACAAGTCTAGAATAGCTGTTTAAATTACCATACTGTGTTTAGCCATGTAAATCTGAAGAGCAGCAAATGCAATATGTTGCCAGATGTAAATAAAAATTTAAATTAAAACCAGCCAGTGTGGTCGCGCGCTAATAAGTACATACCTAACGTTTCGGTTCACGCGGCGCAGGCGCAAAGTTCTGAAGCTTATAAAAAAACGCATAAACCGAGCGTGCAGTCTGTTTTTAATGAACCGATTTTAATTAGAGTTTTTTTATTCGCTGAAATAAACGAGATTATGTAGACACAAAAAACACATTAATGTGGATAGGACCACCTTCGACTATGCAAATTGGGTAAACAAAAACAATGGCCGTATGCATTTTTATTTGTTTTTTTTTTCGTTACTGACTTCTATAACTCACAGTTTTATGTGGGTTACATGCATGCTTGCACACATGCACGTTTCGTTATGAATGCGATCAAACAAAAAAGCTTTTAAATATGTCTGATACAAAACAAATCATAAAACTTTACATATTCGACGAATCCAATACGTTACGTTATTTACGGCTTACTCGCAACTCCCTCTATTTACTAACAACACTAATTGAATATTTATATTTTGTCTTATAGTACAATTAAAGCGTATAATATTGAGCGTGGAAATGGATAATTGGAAGCGTTAATTACAGTCGGAAATCATTGTAATCCCGCAATGCTGTGTGCTGTGTGTTACTGAATCGAAGTTCCAACGACTGTTGACATGAGTCGTTCAAGACTAACAGACACAACAATCGTACAGACAGGAAGCCTTAAACAAATAAAAAAACCGGCCAAGTACGAGCCGGACTCGCGCACGATGGGTTCCGTACCATTATAGATCTATACAACATTAGACATTAGTAAAATAATCACGTTTGTTGTATGGGAGCCCCCTTAAATATTTATTTTATTTTAATATGACCAGATGGCCTAGTGGTTAGAGAACCTGACTACGAAGCTTGAGGTCCCGGGTTCGATTCCCGTGTCGGGGCAGATATTTGTATGAAAAATACGAATGTTTGTTCTCGGGTCTTGGGTGTTTAATATGTATTTAAGTATGTATCTATATCTATATAATTATATTTATCCGTTGCTTAGTACCCATAACACAAGCTTTGCTAAGCTTACTTTGGGACTAGGTCAATTGGTGTGAATTGTCCCGTAATATTTATTTCTTATTATTTGTTTTTAAATTGAATATACAACTTAATATTCCAGTTTAGCCGTTTATGAGATATTAAACTATAAAGTGACAAAGTCGGGGGTTTTGCAACTTTTGGTTGGTTAGGTTATTACCATTTGGATACGGAACCCTAACAAATAAATTAACAAAAACACAACAGGATTAAGCGACAAGGGGGCATTATGTCCGATCCATAAAAACGCGACAGTTTCCCGTCTAGCCAGATTCGCGTGCTAACTATAAACATTAATATTTATACGTAGCGCATAAATATTTAAGTTAACACGAAACCTGGAGCTTCTGTATACAGATCAGAAGGTAATAATAGGACGGTTACCATAAGTTTATAATCGGACGGTGGTTCCGTCTACTTGAGACGTTTTAATCATCTGAAACAAGAAGGCAACAGAGGGGCTACTACGAAATTCGAAAATCGAAGTTCGTCACGTACCGTCACTCTCACTTTTGTATTAAATAATATAAGTATAAGCGAGACGGCAAGATACGAAGTTCGAATTTCGCACTTCGTAAGGGTCAGGTTTCATTTCGCCAATTTTTTTTTTTCAAATGAGTCGTTTCTCAAATGCTAATTTAGTCAAATGAGTATTTCTCAAAAAGTTGTCCCGTCATGAAATTGACAAGAAATCAGTTTTGTCAAGAAATTATTAACCCTAAGGACGAGATCATAAAACAAACTACATAAAACATCAACATTTTTGAGAATTAGTCAAATGCATTTTATTCTGAAACTGTGAACAACATATTCAGAATGTATTTAAAAACCATTGTGTAGAACACTACAGGTTAGGTTCGTTTTATAAAAATCAAGAAACATTTACAGTTTCAGAATAAAATGCTTTTGACCAAATTAAACATGCCAAAGGATTTCTCAATAGCGAAAAAAATAAGGATGGTTCTTCTGCCACGGGAACACTAAAAGATAAAAGCACTAGGCATTATGCCGACACGCTAAGTTAATGCTCTGCAACAAGTACACACTGCTATGAGAGAAAAAGAGAGAGAAATGTTAATTTACACATATTCCATACACAGGGATACATGACTATGAACATCAAGTATATGCTATCTCTATTCCCCGGTCGTAGGACTTATATCATAATAGTTTTTTATATGAGTTTGACCGTGGTTAAGTTATAGGTAAAAGGTTATGGTTATTTACTCATTCGATAGTAATAACAAACGTGCCTTATAAAAGCACTTTCAACCCGCGTGTACGTGTTATTGCTAACTATTAACCGAATAATGCTTTTTTGGAAAAGGGGAATGACTTCGAGTCAAACGTAAAAATGTTAAGCATAGTTAGGACGTTGTCACTGCACAATACGTGAACGTTTGCCTGTTCACTGCAACTAAGACGAAATGTTATAAATTTTCGCGAGTCGTGCGCTAACCTTACAAAAAGTTCCTCCACCAGTAGCAGCAAAACGTATTTTTAACGGGAGCCTGTCGTATCGCCGAATGATTGTTTGTCCTAATGATTAATTGTCCTAATTGATTAATTAGAATGTGTTAGGTTTCATTTCTCGCTGCTTTAGTTGGTGTCACAATTTAAAAAAAAATTAGGATAGCCATGCAAAACACACTTTTCTAAGGGTTTCCTTTTATTTACGATTGTCTTGAAAAACATTTTTTTATCAGTTGAAACACTATCCAACTAAAGCAGCGTTATAAATTTCCCGAAAAGTCGATGGTTTCAGTATAATTAACAATTAGGACAATCGACAATATAACAAACAATCATTTGGCGAAACGATACAAACTTTTTACGTGTGTCTGACAAAAATTTCAAAGTTACAGATAGAAACAATCGAATGATAACTAACATTTAAGCTTAACGAGCGTTTATGAATAAATGGGTAAGAAACCACAAATGCCGGAAGTCATAGTAAATAGTTTTTTGCGGTGTATATGTGTTACATTCGTGCTTCGTATACGAATAAAAGCACGGGCGCATGCTAGAGAGATATTTAAAGATTGCAGCCTGCATTGTAACCATTGCAAGCTTATTATGCAAAAAAACTGCTATGGCAACTCGTAGTTAGAAATACAGACGTTAAGAAAATATAATCAAAATAACTATCACTGTTATAAATACACAAAGCAAAAAGCAACGTTACAAATAAAAAAAAAGCTTTTGTAAAATAAAAATATGCACCGTGTGGTAATAAATTTTTGAACAGTACCTATTGCATTTTAATTTTTTGAGTGTAAAATCTCAATTGCTTGCCGTCTAGATACGAACTTTTTTGACCGAGAATACACTATTATTATTAGTCATTAGGCAGGTATGTGCATATTACAAAATAACCATTACCATAGAAAAAGAGATTGTCCAATTTCCGGAATAAGTCAATATCTACAAGCCGAAATTAACCATTTACGTACGTTTTACTAAGCATTTTAACTCCGGTTTGCAGAATGTATGTATGTTTGTGAAATGTATTTCTTTATTTCTTTCTTTTCTTTCAGAATTTTTAACCGGAGATTTGATGGTAGCTTTGAAATTGGTCCTCGTTATAATAATTTAGTGCAACACACGCTTTAATTTTTTTCGTTATAATAATTTGGTGTAACTCACGCAAAAAAAAAACTGTAACACTGATTTGACTATTGTCTAATCTAAGTCTGCGGGCGTAGGTAGATTCTCATTGAAACTCTACCTCTTGACTCGGGATTAACCGTCTAAGATACCGCTCGGAATTAACGAGATCGGAAAAACATGCCGTTGCCTTTGAAATGTTTATAGGCAAATGATTAAATGCAAGCATGCTATGGTAGCCGCATCGCTGCTTAACATACGAATACCAAAGCTGGGTTTCTGATGGTGCGACCTACGCGAATCTGGCGTCACACCATAGACGACAGTGACTCAGCACTCGTATTCTCCCTCATATATATACAAAATACAAATACAAAATAATTTATTTGACTAAAAGAGAACAGTATATACAACTTAGTAATCCGTCAGAGGCCAAACTAGGCAAAGCCTGTATCTTGGCCCTCTGCGAGTGCGGTTGACAAAAGTAGGTAGATCAGAGAATCATAATTAATATTATTATATTTTATACACAATTTTATGATGTAGAGTGAGTGATTTTATGGTTTAAACTAAACTCGTTTTTAATATTACTACCAGTAGACCAAAAGGATACAAATGTAAATGTGTGCATGTATGTGCGTGTGCGTGTGCGTGTGTGTGCGTGCGTGTGTGTGTGTGTGTGTGTGTTTGTGTGTGTGTGAATGTAGGTGTGCATAGATGAGGTTTATTTTTTCTTAATTGCTTCAATAATATATATGGAAACAGTTTCGGTTTTTAAGCTTAGCTAATATTTATCGCTTACCATTAGAGAACTGTTCAGCTTTCCGGGACAAAAACTTCAAAAACCAATATAGTTTTTACTTAGGTTACAAATATAAACAACTAGCTTTTGCCCGTGGCTTCGCCCGCGTAGAATTCGGTTATCACGCGCCGTTCCCTCGGGAACTGTGCATTTTTTTTTCGGGATTAAAAGTAGCCTATCTCACTCTCTGGCCCATAAACTATCTCTATGCCAAAAATCACGTCAATCCGTCGCTCCGTTTCGACGAAAAACAACGAAAGACGGAAAAACATACAAACACATACACTTTCGCATTTATAATATTAGTATGGATTAAGCGAATTGCTACGGGCTCCACTCAACTGGAGAGTACGAAACTGATTTTTATAATGAATAAAAAATAAACACGAAAACATGCCTAGAATAAAACAAGACAATCGCTCAAAAATCACGGAAGCAAACCACAAAAATCTGCAAGTTCCTTTCTTCAATAAGAAAGGCGCTAAATAAGACTAAATATGTACATTATGTTAATATATTTTCCCAGATACATAATGTATTTTTTCCATTACAAAAATAATTGCCAGTTTTATAGAATAATATTGATGAAGGTTTGTTTGCACAAACGATGTTCCACGGGAAATTTATTGAAAAGATAAATCTTCCTTTTCATAAATGTTCCGTGTTGCTCCCACGCCTTATAATAGTAAGCTGAGTAGAAAAACAGAAAATATTAACAAAAAACTCTACAACGTTCTAATTTCTAAAAGAAAAAAAAATTGTTTTGGTGACAAATTCTTTCGAAAATACAAACTGAGACATGGATGCACAGAAAAACCAGAAAAGAGACCAGCACTGAGAATCGAATCCAGGTCCTCAGCAATCCGTGCTGCGTGCTATAGCCCCTACAATACTGCTGGACAGGAACCTAGACACGATTTTTTCCTATGCGTACATATCTCAGGTTGCTTATTTCTACTATGCTACTTAAGCAGCAACACTAGCGACATCTATGTTTCGTCTACAGACGTCACACTCCTTCGGAACTAACCGCTCACCCAGACAAGAGATGTCGCTACTAAGCAATCAAATTATGATTGGTGTGACGTCTGTCGAGGAAACATAGATGTCGCTAGTGCTGCTGCTTAAGTAGCATAGTAGAAATAAGCAACCTGAGATATGTATGCATAGGAAAAAATCGTGTCTAGATTTCTGTCCAGCAGTGGTGTAGGGGTTATAGCACGCAGCACGGATTGCTGAGGACCTGGGTTCGATTCTCAGTGCTGGTCTCTTGTTCTGGTTTTTCTGTGTATCCACGTCTCAGTTTATATTTTCGATATGGTTTCACGGGATACCCGTAAAAGTAACAAATTTGGAGTTGAAATAAAAAATACAAAAGACTCCAAAAAAACCATTCATGACAAATTGTTTGTTACTAATTTTCCTCAATACTACAATACAATGGTTAAATATGACAGTTAATATCTAGTTAACTATGTTCGCAGGAATATCATGATTTATGATATTATATTTATTACTCTCTCTCCGTGACCCTTGAACGTGGAAATTCATGACTTCGTAACCCATTCATTAAGATGAAGATGCCTAAAATACAAAAATAAGTGTACAATTTAGTGACAAATAACTAGAAAACGTTCTCTTTTTAACCAACTAACGAGAGTTACCTTTCGTGCCAAATTTATTATTCAGAGCGTTCTAAATTCAATTTAGTTTTTCTAAACGCCAAAGTTGTTTTAGGCCAGCATTGAATGACCGTAAATTCGACAAAACGCGCCACGTAGCGCTCGCAGCGATTCGATAATCCTAAGTCAATCCATTCACTCATTCGCTGACAAGCGCGGGAAAGTAAATTGACGTTTCGTGATTGACAGTTTTGTGATACTGACATCTACACATCGATCAATTGGTTTACCCTTGCATTGCTTTTAGACTAGGTATTTTGTTATGTAAAAATTGGAGCAAATGTATTTATTAGTCTGCGATCTATTATAGGTGTCGAGCTAATTAAATTAAATTAAATATGGCAACAAATGTAACATGATGAGTTGCAGGAATGAGATGAGAGAGTTGCAAGGTTATGTTAAATTACAGATTGAATATATTTTTACATATCTTTTAAAAAAGTGGAATTTAGATTAGTTAATAATGCCATGGGTTTTTTGCAATATTTTTAACTAGCTCTAGCCCAGAGCTTCGTTCCGCGAAAGAATAAAAATTTGGGCAGCTCTGTTTTTTTTATAGAATTTCGAAAAATTTCTCAGTGCAACGACCTTCAAGGCATTTGTTTCCTACATTTCAAGTCTCTAGCTGCAGTGGCTCTGTGTTGTTTGTCAGATGTTCAATTTACTTTTTTGTTGATATAGGTAGATACTATTGAGTATTTCACTTTTAGACAGACAGTGTTCATAGCACAATCCGAAATATTTTATTCGAATCTTTATACAGCACATTAAAATTGTAATAAATAATGTATTAATTATTCAAACAGGTCTTTTTTCTTGGGACGAAACGTTCAGAATAAAAGTCTAGTACTTCTTAACATTTTAATAGACAAGCTCATTATTGAGCCACTTAAGACTGTTATTCATGTAGCGGGTACAAAATTTATTTATAGCCTTTAAAACATAAGTTATTACGTAGTTAGTGAATTAATGCAGTTTTAAATAGAACCCCTTATTTATATACGTTTAAAAACGCTTTAAAATTCGAGCTGACAGATTTATTCGCTGCGATAGAAACTATAGACCAAACACGTAGATATTTTAACGGTTTAGTTTTGCTACTGACAACACGTATGTTTTAATTCGATTTTGTTCGACGTTTGATCGATTTGTTTTGTAAAGCTTAAAATTATTATAGTACTAGCTTTTGCCCGCGACTTCGTCCGCGTGGAATAGTAACATTGGAAAGTATTTAATTTATATAGGGTACCTATTCTGCCAATAATAGCAGATAGAAACTTCTACAGTTTACTGAAAATAACCTATTTTAATACATTGCTTTATATCTAAACTATTTTTTTTTGTTCTTCCATTCTTTGGTAAAACATAAGTATTCTACCCTGCCAACACAAAAGGACTAATTCTTCATAGTGAGCTCTTGACATCTTACGTCCTTTATTGTAAGTTAGGAGGGTAGGATTATAATTAAGACGGCATTCTTACTAAGCATAGCTACACATATTTCCGATAAATATACTTATAGTAAATTTGTTTGGAATTCGTTACGAACTTTCATCCCCATATTTTCAAGTAGGTATGAAAAATTTCGAAATTTGAAAAGAGCCGGCACAAATGTTTTTTAGGGTTCCGTACCTCAAAAGGAAAAAAATGGAACTCTTATTGGATGACTTTGCTGTCCGTCCGTCCGTCTGTCTGTCAAGACCCTTTATCCCGTAAACGTACGGAGTAGGTATGTATCGAGTTGAAATTAAAACCCTAAACGTCCCGGAAGCTATGAAAAAAAGTTATAGGGTACTTCCGGCTGTCCTAGAAACTTGAAATATTGTATAAAGGAAGCTCTTACTTATAGCAAATTTTATTCCCTTTATAGCAAAATAAGTAAGAAAAATCTGAAAATCATAATTTTTCATGTCTGACTGTCTATGTCAATTAGTCATTTAAAATGACCCCACATTGCGTACATTTTGCTTATGAGCTTAGAATAAGCTCTGCTAACACTGGATATTCATAAATACCTATGCACGGAACCCTTGGTGCGCGAGTCCGAGTCGATTATAACCGGTTTTTTTTGTTCTTATCGAATACCTAAACACAAAGATTCATCGATTTATCTGTGATGATGTCGACATTCCATATAAATTTTCATCCTATTTCATCCCCTCGCAGGTAGGTAAAATTTTCAAAAACCCTTGAACAAATATCTATTTATTTTTCAAAGTGCCCAAATGCCAAGTTTCATAAAGAACCATCGATTTATATTCTACAATGTCGACCTTCGTATAAAGTTTCACCCCCACACAGGACGAATTTAAAAAAATGCGCGAAAATATATCTATTTGTCTCTTATCACGTGTCCAAATGCCAAGTTTCATAAAGAACCATCGATGTATCTTCAAAAATGACGATCTTACATATATAAACTTTCATCCCCTATTTCACCCCCACACAGGAAGAATTTTAAAAAACGCGTGAACAATTATT
This sequence comes from Choristoneura fumiferana, assembly GCF_025370935.1. NCBI lineage: Eukaryota > Metazoa > Arthropoda > Insecta > Lepidoptera > Tortricidae > Choristoneura > Choristoneura fumiferana. Next base: position 15,831,595 of record NC_133479.1, on the reverse strand, counting down.
TATCTCTTTTCACGTGCCCAAATGCCAAGTTTCATAAAGAAACATCGATTTGTCTTCGATAATGACGACCTCCCATATGAGCTTTCATCCCCTATTTCATCCCCTCATACGTCGAATTTTCAAAAAAGCTAAAACACACACCGACTTATTTTTTATTAAGTGCCTAAATGCCAAGTTTCATGGTTTTATTTCCGACAGCGACGAACTTCCACCATATAAACTTTAACCCCCCATTTCAACCCCTTAAAGCCTCTTTTTCGCAATAAAAGATAGCCTATGTTCTTTCCCATGGTCTATTCTATCTATGTACCAAATTTCATCCAAATCGGTTCTGCGGTTTTTGCGTGAAAGCGTAACAGACAGACAGACAGACAGACAGAGTTACTTTCGCATTTATAATATTAGTATAGTAAGTATATTATGGAAGTATGGATTAATGAAAACTTTTTTAAGGGTCAGGAATCAGTAGAGTGATGTCGTTAGAGAAAATAAAGAACATAACGACGACGAAGTACTAAAGCCTCCTAAATGATAGTCTTTTGATATGCAATTGAGTGAGGACCTTAGCAGCCCCTAGTCAAACCTAAGTTACATGTTTGGGAGTTATCAGGTAGGCGGTATTATGGTACTTCATCATTGATAATGAGAAAACTATATTAGGTATATTACGGATAATAATCCATGAAATGCTATAGAAATATGTAGATGTAAAGTTGTGCGAACACTTTTTTTTTATTCGTAAGCACAAAAGTTTCTTATAATTACTGTTATTTGGTAGAAAAGCCAACATCGTAAAATAGCATTCTGACCATACCATAGTTCCTTGTAACACTTAATCAAACAACTAACGATCTCCAATTTTGGGTTTTAAATTTCAATTAGAATGCAGGTGCAACGAAAGTCAAGTAATTATTGGTGAGTTCCCACAGTGCCCTTTCTCCGAGGTATGCGAGGAATTCGGTGCCGCGCGCATGCGTCGGCCAAATCTACATACGTTTACATATCGTGGTACCGAGAAACACGTGAACAAATTTGACAGATTCTATCTTTTATGTCAAAGAACCGGAGTTGAGGTGAAACTCGGTTTAAAGAAATGTATTACTCTCAAAAGCAATTTTACATTTCACTTAATGAGAAATATTCCAAATAAAATTCCAAGTCACATTTCGCATGCAAGCTCGAAGCGGCAATATCTACAAATTACCAAGCAGCAACCTGTGGCAAGGCAAGCACCGTGAATACTATTCCCGCCGATTCCACCGTAAACATTTTCAAACGTGCATTGTTATTCAAAAGTGATTATAGTAAATGAACTTTTCAAACAATCCTCGCGAGGTTCATAAAGCACAATTAAGCACGGGAGCGACGAACGCGTCAAGCTGCGCTACCAAGCGACAAGGTATAAGAACCTATTAAAAACAAAATAAAACGTGGCACGCGACGGCGGCCGGCGGCAGAACGGCGACCGTTTGCTTCCTTGCATCGGCTTGCACCAGTTTTTTTTAAGGCCCCCTTTCTGAGAAATTTTTGTGCAAATCTTGCATCCATTGTGTGACGAAACGAAACCCAAGCCTAACAAAGCTAGATTTATAATTCGAACGCACCTGGCGGGAAGGCGCTGGCCGCTCGCGTTCGAAGCGTAGCAACCGCCACTCGGAGACAGCCATAAATCAGTGCTGCCCCCTATAAATACGGGCCTAATTGCTTAATACGGAAACGGGGCCGCCCGCGGCAGAAACCTTGCGGAACAATGCCGTCTTGCGCGCAACGGGATAAAGGGAAGACATTGAGTAACGAGACGCCAAATATTAGGGATGTGCTCTATTTTTTTCGCCGTGAGCAAACGCAGGTGATGTTACTGTTATAGAAAACGTAAAATTCAATTATTCGTCTATTGACAATGAGAATTTGGAGCGTTTCTAATCCCTGTTGCCAGGGAAGCTGCGCGGCGCAACGCAAACTTTGCTCTGACACAATGCACGCCGCCGTGTTCGGTTCGAATAAACTGAAGCTGAATTTACAAAAGCGACGCGGTGCCACTTAACTGTCAGATTTTACGACTTGCAAAGATCATTATAAACTTTGACAAGTACTACGCCGCGATTAAACGGTCGTAAAAATTGTAATGAGGTATCAATTGCTTCCATTTGCTGCAGCGTAGGATGATGTTTGACAGCCCTATTTGCTGTGCATTGTAATATTTTACGATCAATAAATCAATTAATAGTTAGTTTACGATAAACACTGTTAAATGAGATTCCAAGTTTTACGTGTTCTCATTGCAATTCAGTTTGGCATATAACTACTCTTATTTCTCCGGTGAAGTTCAAAACGGGCAGATTGCAATCTTTGAAATAAAAGCACCGTGAGACACAGGCATAATTATTAAAATAGACAAGACACTCGTGTATTAACGTCGAGGTATGCCCGACACGTTTCGAGACAATCCGTGGCTCCTTCTCAAGGTGAGCTCGAATGGAAAGCTAACCGTGAACTCAGTCGTGTTAATAAGTTTTAATAACTACAGCAGACTGCATTGAGGGAAAAACAACGCAGCCAGTTTAGCTGCAGTTAATTTAAATAAAATCAATATCAATTCATAAGTATAGTACAGTCAAGGGCAAAGATATCGACACGGCCAAAGTTACAAAAATATGTATACACGACTTTATGCACTTAACATTAAGACCGTGTATACATATTTTTGCAACTTTGGCCGTGTCGATATCTTTGCCCTTGACTGTACCTGGGCGACCAAGCTCCGCTCGGGCTAAAACTCGGTACCAAGCGTTTTCTCAGAGACCAAGCTAGATCGATTCGTCATCCCCAAAAACCCCTGCAAATATCATCGAAATCGTTGGAGCCGTTACAAGAATTGCTCGTTTTCAAAGTTATTGGATTAACTTGAAGCATGAACCGTAAAACAAAGGAATTAAAATCAATACGTAATTATGCGCTCGCGTCCCTATTAAAATATCGATTGGCTTCTTTATTCTACTTCCTCCAACGTCCATTTCTGTGCGGCATCCGGTGCTGTTAACCCTAAAACGCTTTGTTTGTAAATATAAAGCATTACAATATGTTAAACTGTACGTGAGTCAGCCGCCGTTCGGGGTTGAGCGAGGATTCTACTTGGCCATTTGGCCAGCTGGGTCCAAAAACATCAAAACTTTACTCTGTAAAGTACTCTTTTCTCTGCCGCGAGGCTCTTTTTTTACATGTCAATACCACACGGAAAGACCAACGAAAAGACCAAAGAAAAATGCTCCGCAAGAAACTTGACAGAAACTTCTTTTTTAATGAGATTAATAAGGTATGGATCAAAATTCTGTTCCGAAATGAACATACTTCTAACGAGTTACTTGCTTTACTTTTTATTGAAGAAGACATGTTTTCAAAGTCCGTCAGTAGGTACCTATTAAGCTTAATGATTTAGTTTCCATAGTTTCCATTATTTATTTACTATTTTCATGACAAAACAGCTTCTCGATGAGGGCTACGGCATAGATGTCGCTAGCGTCACTGCTTAAGTGACTAAGTAAGAAACAAACAAGCTGAGATGTGAGGTGCATAGGGGAAATTCGTGTCGGTACCGTTGACCATCACGGTACGGATTACCGAGGACCTGGGTTCGATTCCCAGTGATGGTCTTATTTTTCTGTTTATTCTGTGCATCTATATTTCAGTTTGTATTTTCAATTTATTTTCATGACTCCTGGGGTATATCTTAAAGCGCTTTAGTAAACAAACAATCTAGTGTTAGCCTAGGGGTATAATGCACTGTCCAAGCAATTCAACGGCGTATGTAGTTCACAATCCGCACTGGGCCCGCGTGGGAACTACGGCCCAAGCCCTCTGATTCTGAGAGGAGACCTGTGCCTTGCAGTGGACAAAAAAAAGGTTGAGTATGGCTGTCCTAAGTAGACTAAACAGTTCTTATTCCAAACCAAATCTTATAAGACAATAAATTTCTAAAATCCAACTACACAAACATGAAATATTCTAACTAGCCTTAGATAACCTCCACTTCGTACATCCCTGCCTTAACCGTTGACCTTTTATCTTAAGTTCAAAAATGTTAGACAACAAATTAAAACGCTACGTGATTTAAATGTGTGACGGCAGTTCATGTCTTTCTACTGTAGACTCGAGAAAATACAGACTTGGTACGATTTTAATCATTAAAGGCCTCCTCTCAGTATAAGAGGGCTTGGGCCGTAGTTCCGTAGCTTAGGACACACACCATTGAATTGCATCTCAGGTTGTGCAGGTTTTCTCACGATGTTTTCCTTCACCGTAAAGCGCGTGGTTAATTTCAAATGTAATTTTGCACATGAATTTCGAAAAACTTTCGAACCCACGATCCTCTACTTGAGAGACCACAGGTGAAAACACTAGGCTTTACAACTTTAAAAGCAAGCTAAAAGTAAGTTTTTATTTCATAGTATATATAAAGAATCAGGTAATTTCTGGAAATAAGTGACTTCTAACCGAATTTCGTAATTCCCACAAACATGTCACATTTTCTACGAATTGGCTGTATATACTTTGTGTAGTGTAAAATTACAGGCCAAACATTAATACATGTACCTATGAAAATACACTTTAAAAGTCTATATTTTTTGATCGCGTGAAAGTTAATTCTGTCACTGCACCAAAGAATTACACGAGTTTGTGATATCAATTTCAACTTAATACCTTCAGCCGTTCATGAGAAAGTGGTCCTGACAGACAGACAGACGGACACCAAAGTGATTTATACTTTTATTTGGAGAACAAACAGAAATAGATGTACGTACAATAATAGTTCTTATGTTCTTTATTCTTATAAAGCACATTTATCTACCTCCTCGACAGCTCTCACTGATAATTATATTAAAGTAATTCAACACTGACAGTGCGTGCAGCAAAGATTTTAGAAAAGAGAAAAAAAAAGAAATAAAAATTATAAATATAAAAGTTCCAATTCTAGATTTAAGTACACTAACAACAGCGCGATAACCCGACAATCAGTAGCCAACAGTGATGTACAAAAAAAAAGATATACAATAAATAAAAACAGTAAGATAAGTATAGTACAACAAAAATTGTGGCGTTATCTGGGAAAAGGGACCTTGTTGTCGGTTCTAGTTTCCGAGATAATCGCGTTAAAGTAAAATGTCGAAAAAAAAATATTTTTTTTCTTTTTTTACTCTATATTAATAAACAGGGTCAAAAATCTAATTTGACAGAAACACAAGTTTTTAAATCGTTTTTTTTTATGAGTTAAAACATCCTTTAAAGTAAGTATTAAGAAGTCTTTTCCTTTGTAAAATAACAAATTTAAATTTGGATTGCATGTAACTCAAGTGCGTTTAATAGCTACATCTTAGTTAAGTGGTGACTAGTGGTCGTCATAGCCGATAATGGGCAGTTATCGTAAGGTCACAGGTTCAAGACCTGGCTGTTTTATAAATATTCTCAAACAAATCACATCACATAATAGAAATATCACGAATTAGCTTTTGCCTGCATATAATTCGTTTTTCGCTATCCCGCGGGGACTATGCAATTTTCCGGGATAAAAACACCTTCCTAGTATGTCCAACTATGGCTATGCCAAATTTCATCTCAATCGGTTCAGCGGTTTTAAATCGAAGAGTAACAGACAGACATTTCGCATTTATACCTATATTACTAGCGAGTAGTTTTAGTCCGGTTCGAAAAAAATCAAGATCGAGGACTAATTTGTCGAGTTCTTATCGGTCGAGCGATATTATAGTTGGTACAAAAAAGGCAGCACTATATAACTATGTATCGTTGTAACAACGACACTTCAGCCAAAAAAGTCCTCAAACACTTTCTCTTTCCTAAATAAGCCAAATAAGTACCAATCAGCAAAAAAACTTTGTCAAAAGAACCGTCGAAGAATAACGTGACGTACGGAATACCGCTTTCAGAATACAGAATTACCTAATCCCATTCATAAGCAAAGCCCTAGCATGATGCAATTCTTAAATTTCGCCAAAGCATCCTGTTGGAGTTGGTCGCATACGCGGAGGTCTCCGGCGTCGTGCTAGGCTGTCGGAACGTATTTGAATTCCGGGGAAACACAAGGTTCAAGGTTGGTGAGAGGAATGCCTAGTACTCGTTGTTGCTAGGCGGGAAATGTATAGCTACCTACGCAACGCGACGATCGCGAAGCATCGTCGATAAAATTTGAATGTCAATATTATAGTCACGTATCGTACATAGAACTAAATAAAATTATGAGCTTGTACGGAGCGCAGCTTTAGTCGTTCGGTATCGGTTGTCAACATTTTTTCATCACAAATCCAGTGTTCCGCCGAATGTGAAACTACACAGGTATGAAAAAATTGTTACCCTTGTTCCGTTCCAAAATTACAAATAAAATAGTAATATTAGAAAAGAGTTGGCTACTACGCAATTAACAAATTTAATAAAGTTCAAAAAAATTGCCAAATCGACAATGTAACACGTAGCGCTATCTTTCTAAAGCAGCAGTAACTAAATTTTGTCTACTAGTCAACAACAGATGTCGCTACGTGCAACTTCTAGTGTAACCGATAAAACACTTACCAGCGCCACCTAGTGGTGAGTAGCAGAACCAAGCAACCCACTTGATCAGCAGACAACGACGCCATCTAGCGACGAACACTGCATCCAATGCGCACATTTTGAAAACACATTTTTTTTGACGAACAACTGTCGACATCCACAATATACTTTTTAATTTTACATATTCGTTTCACGTTATATCTGTGATGTTGTTACACTGTAGCACTGAATATTTGACACATATTTCACTGCACATGCGGTGTTGCATCATTTGTGCATATATCTGAAACAAAAGAATAAAAGTTATTGCATTGGAGTACAATAGAAAACATGTTATTTTTTTTCAAAGAAATAAACCACATACTTTATATTTGTGGCAGAAACTTTCAATACCCTATGATCAGAGATTACACCTCTGAGAATAAATCTTAACACATGTGTACTTTGATTTAATGCAAAGTACAAACACAATTATTAAACTACTTACATTACTGGCCACTCTTTCATGCTGATTATTGCTTCAAATTTTAAGGGTTAACTATTAAATTGTCACATGGCTCAGTTTGGTTTGCATCCTCAATGGAAGAGACAAACTGCCACATGTCATTGCATTATAAGATAAACTGCCACATGTTATTATCATTATTATACTTACCATGTGTTTTAGAAAATACAATTGCATATAACTATGCTTTGTAAATTTATATTATTTTAACTTTGCCTGTCTCGCACGTGTTATTTCAAAAACTGAAAAAACAATTTGTTTAAATTGACAGTGTTTGTAAATATAAAACACATTTTATTATAAATTCCATCTTAACTCACATGCAAAGTATTATTTTTTCAATAACTTTAAAGCTAATTGAATATTAGTTGCATCATATTTAATTTTCAACTTTTACCAACTAATCTTAAGATTTTATTTGTTAGCACTTTATAACCTTTTTATAAGTTAACCAAGTATTTGCCACACTCCTAAAAGGCCTAGTTTCATGTGTTTGTAAGTAAAATAAGTTAGTTTTTAATATTTCCAGTCTACTAGAACTTTTACCCTATGGCCAGCACGGTGCATGTGTTGAGTTTAATACTTAACCTATTTACCGGTAATGGTTTTAGTTAAGTTAGTTTAATAGTCCATAGCAAGGACTGATTAGTTACTTGGAAAAGTGCAATGAATTAAACTAGTAACGTAATAAAATGACCTTTCATAAGTGTCCTTCAAAATGCACTTGGCAATTTATTTATTTAAAAAAATAATGCATGTAATACTTAATTTTCAAATATACATACCACAAACACTTCATCCATTATAGCTCTAATCCATAAGTGAGAATCCATCGTGAAAACACTTCGTAATTAATAACCAAAATAAAAAAAATAACTCAACCTAACACACGGTTTAACGAAGTTTTTACACCGAAAAACATTAAATTGTGCCCGATGAACAAAAGAGACGTAACTAGACATACACTTAATAATTTAAAACCACTTTTCAGGTCGACCTGTGTCTGAAAATCTCGACTATTTGCCTGAAAAGTGGTAGCACGTGCACTCAGAATGCACATGCACTTAGTCATTTCTAGTTCCGGTAAAGAGAATCACGTCGCACTGTTATTTACGAGGTAACGAGAATACGGTTACTACTATCGATAATGTATAATTTTACATGTGAAAAATATAGCCAATTCGAATTACAGCGGCTGAAAAAACTACACAAAGAAAACATATGATCGATCGAACAAAATTGAGTGAGGTGCACATGTATGCTCTATGGTAAGCTACTGTCAGCTGTCAAATGTCACTGCTGACTGCTGCCCTCCACAGATAGTCATTAAAATTGTTGTAAAACTACTGTACGGAGATCAAGGCTTATACCAAAGTACTTGTTACATTCATGATGGAGATCTATTAACATATATCATAAAAATAATTATACATTTTTAGAAAAAAAAACATTAATTTAACTGTCATCCTACTTTCGCATGTCCTTGATTCGGAACGTCCAAACTGTTGGAAGTGGGTAAATTTGATTTATAAAATCTACGAATAATAATTTCTCTAATATTTATATCTGTGACCTACCGTGGATGTTGAACAGTCGGTAACTTCTTCGACTACTAAGTTTTAAAAATGTGTTGTCATGTTGCTTTCCCGAGTGCCTGAAAAAAATCACGTTGTATTTTACTACAAAAGGAGTGAGGGGAGGCCTTTGCCCAGCGGTGGGACATCGTATAGGCTATTTTATAAGAAATATTGTAGGTATGGTTGAAACCATAACTCGTGAGACTAGATTGTCATTGACAATTCAATGACAGTTAAAGGGTTACCAGGGTTCGACGAAGTTAAATAGTGATTTAGCCGATATCGGTATTCAGTGTCGATTAGACTAAATGGCTTGCTAAGTGGCTCCAACGATTAAATCCAATGTGTGGTCAGATCTCACATTAAAATTGACAAAATAAATACAAATTTAACATCGATTTTAGATACGATTTTTGTGAGATAGATTCAAAAGCATGCGATCCGATCCGTGTATCGTTTCAGAGGTTTACGATGCATAACGATTCAGAAAAAACGATTCAAAGTGAAAAATCGACAAATGCTCCGCAACGCTTCCCGCCCCAGCCAATCGCGACACATTACCGGTGTCAACATGGCATCTCTTGTGAAGAGAATAATGAAACTATTACCTCGGTTAGCGCACTTGGTGACGGCAATGATATCTGCGCATATAAAATAGATAAAGTGGATTTAAGATGAGGCCAATCAAAACAATAAATGAAATAATTGTCGTTGGCTCGTATTTGCACTTCTGTCAATGATATCTTACATTGCAAAGTAAATTATTAAACTAATTTTAAATACTACTAGAAGCCAATGTCGTAATGTTTTTTTTTTTAATATTGACACGAACAGCACTACCCTGACTGTGGCAACACTTGTGCACAATGAATTTTCAGTCAATCTAGACTCACGAAATATGGTTTAGATGGTAATCAGTTAAACCACAAAACACAGATAGTTTAGAAATCAATCTCCATACAAGTGCGCTCGGGCAACGCACACATAGATACTGCTCACGGACACGATATCTCGGACCGGTTGGGACCAGAGCGAGCGCGAGTGCCATCGGCTTGAGAGTGCAATGATGGAGGAACAAAAAAAAAGTTATTATAACTGTTCAGTTAACGGTTGTTTAAATTAAATAATCGTGAATTTCGCTTATAACGAAATCGTCGCAAAATATTTTCTGTGACAAATTTATACTTAATATAACAATGACATTAAAATTAAAATATTTTAGTTACTTATTAATTTATATTTCCATTCTTCCCGTTTTATTCTCAACAATAAATCAAACAACTAGATACAAGTGCCACTACCACGATAGTTTTTTGGTGCATAAGCCATAGTTGACAACCTTAGAGCGACCACCGAGCGTTGGTATGTAAAGTGAAGTACATACAGGAGATTGACTTCTGAACTATCTGTGTTTATTAACATAGTGAAAGAGGACAAGTAAGTCCACTCCGACCCTTTAGGTACCTACTCCGGCGCAGACGATTAGAGTGGTCGTGTGGTTGTCGACGTCTATTTTAGATGAATTACCTACCGGCAAATAATTTTAGTACGAAAGTTAACTTAAAATTGTCTAATGTCTGTGTCTAGAGGAACCAGACAGATTCTATGTTATATTATTATTATACTAAATTTAAAAATATTATTATAAATTCACCGAAATGGTGATGGCGACTGTATACATACTATTCATGTTTACCTACACATAATACTATAACTATATTGTTTATAGGTAGGTAGGCATCTTTTATTTTTTTTGTGTCCTTGCACGAAACTATTACACTACACTTATATATTACAAATTTACCGGCGCCAACCGGCGCGCACACGTTTAACCCACGCGATGTACTTTTGTTCGTAGTGAGCCTACTTGTCCTCTTTTACTATGATGATTGTTAACTAGATATTTTAATATCAAGTCAACTATCCACAATAGAAATAAGTGTACGAGAAATTAGATTCCAATCTAAAGCGTTTACTTGTAAATCGTTACGCACTTGCAGCGAAGTCGTTACGCGCTCGTGGCGAACTTGCCGCGCGCTCACCTCGCTTTCAACTCGCCCGCAAATCGCAAGTGTGTTAAAACCCTAAGTAGCATTTACCGCATATAATGGAGATAGACGATAGAGTGCGACTTAAAAGATTATAATTTATACGACGACGCCGTTTTCATCTTAAATGTCAAATTCTAGACACAAAGTGCTTGAACATGGAAACAATTTAATTTATCTACTATTTGATATCGTACTCTAGACCACACTTTTCTTACCGGCTCGTCTTCTACCCATAAGCTTTCGAACTCCTTCTCGAATTTGCCAACGATGTTTGGTTGCGACGTCACGATGACGCTATCATGATTGGAAATCATGGCATGGGTGGACCAGTTCAAAGACCCTGACATCACGAACCCTTTCACTGGCTTGCTTTTCAACTTCTTGTCGCTGAAGCCTTTGAACGGCGCATGAACGTTTAGATTTTCCGCATGTGTTTTTAAAATGATCTTCCTTTTGATGGCTCTTGGCCCGTCAACAATACAGAATTTATGGTGCATTAGATTTGGATTTTTGTTGGTCTGCACTTGAATGAAACCTGAAATACAATACATGTTACTTGAATCACCGGATTACAGGTTGTTACAGCATTATCGCCAATCATTACTTAAAATAAACTTATTATACTTACTGTATTCCTTGAGTTTTTTTATTTGTGAAGACGACGTGTTCGCCATGTCACTATCGACAAGTATCCGCACAAGCACGTGCTTCTGTCCTAGCCGAATGATAGCCTCAGCAATCTGGCTGCTCGTGATCAAGTACATACAGACGTCCAGTGTTTCGCGTGATGACTTTATATACTTGATAAGCTTGTAACAGTTCAGTTCCCTACTCTCGCACATAGCCATGTCATTGTTTGGTACCGGTCTCATAGCGTGGCGGACCATATCATCCGAAAATAAGATGACATCGTTTATTTCACGATTCTTGATCACGTCAGTACAGACGTCCTCATGAACATCTTCTTGAGCACATTTTTCAGAGTTAAAGAAGTACCGGAAAACTTTCTTCGCCACTTGAGATGCCACTACCGCCGTTGCTGTGGATGCTAAAATAATCTTAGCGCTTTTCCAGTCCATTGTGCTTGAGTTGTTTCATTCACGTTTCAATTAAATGCCACAAATAAAAAATATGTTGGTTAAAATAATCAGTAGTCCACCATGTTGTTCAACGCATTGCAGTACCATTAAAAGGGACTCGGTTACATGGAGTTTTTCAACTACCCTCTTTTTATACGAATATATTGAGGGTATGTTAAGCCATGGAAACTATCGCATATATATTCTTGAGTATGGAAAAGAGGTTAAGTAATGAAAATAAGCTTTCTGTTTGAAAAATAGTGAAGCGGTTTATTTCCATATCATAAAACATCATTAAGTATTTTTTTAAGTATACTCAGTATAGCCAACTCAACAAACTACACCAATGATACCATAGACAAAAAGTAATGAATTGCTAATTTTGACGTTTTGTCAATTTGCGCGGTTGCAAGTTGGGGTGACACTCTTTTCCGACCTGGATAATACCGACTTGGAAATAACGACCCTGTTTTTTGTGTATACACCCATAGAATCTGACGTGAGCTTTTATGGGCGTAAACACGAAAAACAGGGTTGGTATTTCCAACCCGTTATTATCCGGGCCGGAAAAGAGTGTCAGTGTCACCCGCAAGTTGCAATAAATAAATAAAATTGCGTTGCGTTTGTTGCTGTTGCACTGCGCATTGTGTGCAAAAATATAAACAATAGCGTAAAATAAATGATTTTTTAGAAAAAAAATCCTGATAGTTTATTTGATATCATATCCGTGTACTTACAACATTGATGAAATTCATGTTCAGTGAGTGTAACTGATTCTAAAATTAGATGGGGTTGTATAAAGGCTAAATAATGCCTAAGGTACCATATAAATCAGAACCGTCGACGCGGGATGATGAGGACTACGAAATAGTGTCATTCGAAGACTTTTGCGACAAGTCTCCAGGTTCGAAAACTGATTTATTAACACTAAACGACAACATTAACTATCGCCTATGCTATGAGGGCGAAAAGCCTACTAAATTCGTAGAAGATGACGGCGCAACTTCTAGCAGAGACGCAGAACAGTCGGAGACATCTTTAAATGGCTCCAAGAATGTTACCTTCAAACGGCGGCTATCGAATTTTGCTCCGTTCGGAAAATTCGGTGCGAAGACCTCTCGGGCTTCGCCGTTTAGCGGAGTTATTCCAAAGCCGAGGACTGAAGGAGAATCCACTAGAGAGCATCGGTAAGGATATATTGCATAAGGCTCGGAAATATTCATACTGCTGTTTTGGGCATAACAAGCAACAAAATACCTCTAAGAATTTTCAGTTCAACCACCACCATGTGGGGCAGTGGAGTAGGAAGATAATTGTTTAGTTTAATGGCATATTCATTGATTTTCCTAACACACAAAGCTGGAGTTGAAACACTTCGGTGGTTTATACTATTATTAGTGCCACCATGGGGTGACACTCTTTCCCGGCCCGTATAATACCGGGATGGAAATACTGACCCTGTTTTTCGTGTACACGCCCATAGAAGCTACTGTCAGTTTCTATGGGCGTGTACACAAAAAACAGGGCTGGTATTTCCATGTCGGTGTTATCCGGGCCGGGAAAGAGTGTCACCCCCACCATGAGTAGACTGACAAAAGTTATAAGTAAAGAACTTCCCTCTTGTAATGTATCTTAATGTTTCAAATTAGAAACATGACATAAGTTTCATATCAACAGTTGAAAGGAGAAATTGACTAAGCAACATTTTTTTAAGATAGTTAACACATGTTCAGAATCGGTAAACATTTCTCTGTTGTTTGAGCTGTCTCAAAATTTTCACAAAAATGTTGCTTAGTCAATTTCTCCTTTCAACTGTTGATATCAGTTCTGTGCATGCACACACAGTTGAGTGTCATTCTATGAGGAGGCCTGTGCTCAGCGCTGGGTTATGTATAGGCTGGGATAATGGGATAAAAATTAACTACTAAAGATAGATTACTGGATTTATTTACTAAAACTCTTAAGGAAGTCAGCAGTGGCAAGTGGCAACCCTGACAGCAAAAAACCTTATCAAAATTATGTAGATGGCCTGAACATGGGTTTTACCAAATACAAATATTCGGCCGAATGTGAGGTAAAACTTTTACATACAAGGTAACATACAAGCTTTCAAACAACCTGTAATTCCGATTTATAGAAAAAATTTATGACAACAAGTTTGTGCAATTAAATAATAATAAAATAAGTTAATATTTATAAAATGCTAAGTATTATAAGTTTTGCACAGTTTTTATTTTATGGTGTCATAAAATATTCCACATAAACTTTGTACCTATTGGGTAAGTAAACTACTGGCATATTTAGAATAATGCAAAAAACCAATCAAATGCGAGTTAAACTGCGCAAAGGGTAAATACCACTTTACTTCTATTTTAACACCAATCTACTAACTAACAACAATTACTCTTTTATTTTATTTCAATTAAAAGTTTGCAAAACCCTGTTTAAAAATACATGGTTATCATGGTTACTGGATGTTTATTGTTAACTTTTAGTACATTGTGTCTTAAGGGCGGTAAATAAGGAATTACGAACGAGAGTCTATTAGAAGCCCAAAGTCAAAGACTGAGGGCTTTAATGAGTCGATGTTCCTAATTCTAGTACCGCCCGTGCGACATACAATGTTTTTCATCACATTTGCGAGTAAAATTTGATATATCTAAAAGAAAAAGTATAATTGTTCCAAATATTGGCGATACCTTAGGCTGCGCTCTTGGCAGCGCCGCCCTCCCCCTCCCCCTCCTGCAGCATGCGCCGCAGCGTGCGTGTGCAGGCGGGCCAGCGCGTGCAACACCATCAGTACGGACATTGACTCATTTACCGACCTTGGGCTTCATGATAACAAAATTAGTATGGGCAATGACTCATTTACCAACCACTGGTTTCATGACAAGCACTTTAAGGTCGAGGGTTTTATTTGATGATTTGCAAGCAAGGTAGCCTGCATGTTACAACACTGTTTTACGAGCAAGTGTGATGAAAATTCAATTTTATAATTTGTTGTTTTAACAACAATACACTCTCTGTGACACATTCCTACCTATTACAGCACAACATAATACCAATGACTCCTTGAGCAGTTCATACTCATGGGTGGGGGTGATCATTTTCCATCAGATGACCTATCACAATAAAAAAAACATCTTTGTTGACACTTTCTTGTACGAGTATGGAACCCTAAAAAACATTCCTTTGAATAAAGTTTTTATTGCATATTAGCTTAAATACTTGGCGACCAAGCTTTGCTCGGGCTAAAACTCCATAATAAACGTTTTCCCAGAGATAAGACCAAGCTAGATCGATTTTTCATTCACGAAAACCCCTACATACTAAATTTCATTGAAATTGTTAGAGCCGTTGCCGAGATTCTGATTATATACAAGAATTGCTCCTTTAAAGGTATTAGATATCATTTTATTCTCATTTATTTTTTACGTTTATTCACAAACACATAATATGAGTCGAAACCAATTTTCAAATTATGCAATGACCCAACATTTCCTCACACCACAAAACTTAGTAGATATTTTGGTATCTGTTTGTCATAGTAGTTGTACTTTGTGACGTGTTTGTGACAATATCAGTTGACACACCTTTGCCCTCGCTATATTTTCTGCTTGTACCTTCTGTTGATTCAGTGTTATTTACGAGCTTGTGGTGAAAATACAGCTGCCAGTGTTATAAATTAGATAATGCGGTGAGCAAAAAGTGTGGTTTAACTATTTCTATCAATTGGCATTGGTCTCAAAAAAACAATGTTTATTTATTCATTTATTTATTTTTTCATAATATAGGTGAATTTAAGTCACCTATTTGAAGGATTTTGGTTTTAGTTGGTTTTAAATTTTTTATCCTATTTATAAGTTAACAGAATAATAGCTAACCATAGTTGCCATGGCGTTAAAAACTGCGTTTAACTTTGCCAGGCACAATTATTTAAAAAAAAACGTAGTGTCTTCTGTCACCTGGCACTGTTAGGATTAGGCGTTTTAGTTACATAACGTTTATTTACGAAGAAAGTCAAACAAAGGTCAAACGTTATTTTGCAAATACACACTCATTAAGTATTTTTTAAATAGTGGGTTCTGGAGGGAGTTGTGTATGCAAAATTAGGGGACCACATTCTGTGAATAGTTTTGAAGGCAGAAAAGCAAAATGATGCAATGAATGATGAAATGATTGCAAATGATGATTCTGAATGTTGCCAGGAGGTCCGGTGGCCCATTTTTTTATACTGAACCCCCCTCTCCCCTTCCTAAGAACACACCCCTAACCCTAACCACCCCTAACCCTAAGACATCATGTAAATGGACTGAAAAAAATACTTTTAAACCATTTTAAAAATTGTTTTCCTGACCCATCCATTCCAGCCTATATACGTCCCACTGCTGGGCACAGGCCTCCTCTCAGAACAAGAGGGCTTGGGCATGGGCATGGGCGCGGGCCCAGTGTGGATTGGGAACTGACAATATCCCATTTTTATCAGCTTTCATTTAACTTGCAATGTATGTATGTATGTCTGTACCTATGTACAAATGTGCGGGTCAAATCTTGCAAGTTGAATTTGACCCACTTCCAGTAGGGGTTGACTTGTATATATGCAGGCTAGGATGATGATGAAGATGATAATAAAAACACCGGCAAAGTGCGAGTCAGACTCGCGCGTCGCGCATGAAGGGTTCCGTACCATTATCACAACATTAGACATTAGCAAAAATCGGCGAAAAATCAAGTTTTTTGTATGGGAGCCCCTTAAATATTTATTTTATTTTATTTTAATTATTTATTTTTATAGTGATTATACAACTAAATATTCTATGAATATTTCAAGCGTCTACCTGTTGCCGTTATTAATATGAAGCACAAAACTGCCAAACAATCACATTTGGTGTATGGGAGCCCCCCTTAAATATTTATTTTATTCGGTTTTTAGTATTTGTTGTTATAGCGGCCAAAGTAATACACAATCTGTAAAAATTTCAAGTGTCTAACTATTACGACTCAAGAGACAGCCCTGTGACAGGCGGACGGACAGACAGAGGAGTCTCAGTATTAGGGTTCCGTTTGGATACGGAACCCTAAAAAGAGATACAAGAACATTATAAGTACCTACAATGGTGAATTTGTGTCCGTTCCAGTTACCAGCGGTTCTCGAGCAACAGCGGGATGTTGCAGCGCGCGTGGGCGGCGCTGCCCCGCTACGGCTCGGGGCTGCTGCTGGTGGCGGCCGCGTGCGCGCTCTGCGCCGGCGCCTGGTGGGCCGTGGTGGGCGCCGTGGGGGGCGACTGGGGGGAGGAGCACTACAGGTACGGTCAAGGACCTTAATTCATGAGCCACCATGGCACCATTTCACAGTAAACGTCACAGTGACATCGCATTATTAACAAGGAAAATCGTAATGACTTGTGAGCAAAAATTTGATCACAAATAAATATCTGAACACGCTTCTACGCCGTTAACAACCGTTAACAACTGGCATCGGGACCTTCTCTTGAACAATAGGTAGGTTTTGTCTCTCCTTGTTTATATGTACATACATTACCATTTGAGCTTAGATACTATCATATGTTAGTGACTATAATTCTCCGAGCTTAGGCAAATTTCCGTATTTGTAATCACCCCTCCCTTCCTCCCTCCCCCCTCTTGTTCTGAGAGGAGGCCTGTGCCCAGCAGTGGGACGTATACAGGCTGGGATGATGTTGATGATGATGATTGTAGTAATAGGTAATTAATTTTGTATGTAGAGTGGACTAAATTTTGTGCTGCTTAGTACAGTTCCGAGATAAATATCAAATAGTTGTCTAGTTGTCTATGATTGGTAAATTATATATATGGTTGTCTGGAAGAGATCGCTTTTAAGCGATAAGACCGCCTATTGTCTACCGTGAATCTAAGTGTTTATATTATAAGTTTTTTTTTTTTTACTGCTTTATGGTGTGCAATAAAGAATATTTGTATTGTATTGTATTGTAAATACCAATAATAGCTATGTTAGGTTAAGTCAGCTGTATTTTTTTTAAATGCTTGGTAGGATTCAGGGACACGAAACAGTAACCCTTTGATTGACTCTATGCAATGTGTAACTACTCCAATATACTTATTTACGCAGGAAACTGTGGGAGCGCGCACATCCCGACAATATCAAGAAACCGCTTGCACCAATCGCATACGAAAAGGTAAAAAATATCTAGATAAACTTGATTTGATTGTTAGCGGAGTAGTACAGTCAAGGGCAAAGATATCGAGATGGCCAAAGTTGCAAAAATATGTATAAACACGGCCTTAATGTTAAGTGCATAGAGTCGCGTATACATATTTTTGCAACTTTGGCCGTGTCGATATCTTTGCCCTTGACTGTACGGTGAACGCTTGCGTTAAATATTTATTAATATATAGTTAATTTTCCCGCTGTCTCTCAGTTTAGATGAAGTATGATATACAACACAAACACATTTTTTTCTCTCGTTCTCTCAAATTAAATTATAATCATATTCCATTTATGTTTCAGATCGCACCTGAATACCGCTATCACGATCACAACAACCTCAGCACAAAAAACAAACTGAACGTCACAGATCCCACCAAAAAGAAGCTTGTAATGCTCCCCAAATATACCGAGAGGCCGCCGGAGGTCATGAGCGATATCTGCGGGCAGATGGAGGATAACATGAGGTTCGACTGCTTCCCTCACGATGGAGCCAATGAAAAGGATTGTGTGCATAGAGGTAGGTCAATTTATTTGCGAGGAGGATGTTTCGGCGAGGACTGTTTGTTGACCCATTGTTTTAGTTTCTTTGCGATTTGCGAACTTTGTACGGTCGACCAAGAAATGGTTTACCACTCTAAGGTTTAAGGGGCTGTTTCACCATCCATTGATTAGTGTTAAATGTGATGCCGTCTCTCTCTATTCGAGCAAAACAAGAGACGGCATCCTTAGTTCGGCGCCCTTAGGAAACAATGTACTATTTATTATCAATATGTCTCATTAGAGTTTAAGTAATAATTCATCTTATTGTTAAGTTTTGCGGTACATCTATTCTGCAACCAAAACATTAATCGTCTACAGGCTGCTGCTGGCGTCCAACGACCACTAAGGGTGCCCCGTTCTGCTTCTACCCGCCGCAATACGATACGTATCGCTTTATAAACTCTACTGAGAACAAGCACGGCATGAATGTTTACTACGAGCAGATGCGGCCGTCGCAGTACCCCGGGGATTTCCATGTCGCCAGGATGGACTTCAAGTATTTGTCTGATGATGTGCTGCAGATCAAGGTATGTTTGATGAGCTTAATGCACAGGTATTTACTTTCAAATTAGCTACGGGATGTAGACCTTCAATAATGTTTTGTGGGTGTAAGTAAGCGTCAAGAAAATGTTTTTGTCGTGTCACCACGTAACTTAGTTCTATTGTTATGCCGTGTAGGCGTTTTTATATATCTATAAACATGACATGTATATTACAGCATATTATGAACACAACACTTAAATCTCTATCTTTCTTTCTTTCCCTAAGAGCTTGGAATTAACTAAAGCAATCGGTTTTTTTGATAATGCTTTGTACAGATAATATCAGGTACCACCAATATTTTAAATATTGGGTTGACCTTTCACATTTACAAATTGTTATCATTACAAGCTTTTGTTTAGTTTCACCTGTCCCATTGTCTGTCTGCAATCAAATTGCAGGCGGTAGGACCTTGTGCAAGGTCCGCCCGGATAAATTGCTACCACCATCTTGCTCGCTAATCCTGCCGTGAAACAGCATTGCACTGTTGTTTTTCGGCGTGGAGAGTAAGACAGCCGGTGAAATTACTAGCACTTGAGGTATCCCATTTTAGGCCTCTAGGTTGGCAACGCATCTGCAGTTCCCCTGGTGTTGCAGGTGTCTATGGGCGGTGGTGATCTCTTATCACCAGGAGACCCACTTGCTCGTTTGCCAACCAGTTGAATAAAAAAAAAACATGCAAGTTAAATTTGACCAACTTCCAGTAGTTGAATTATCTTCAAATATGGTATACTTATGTAAATTGCGTGACAATACAATAATCTGGTAGTCACATCCTGGTAGTCTGGCCAGGATCATCTCCGCAGGACGGAACTCTTCAACGGTTAATAGCATCGACTTGAAATTTGGTATGCAAATGTAGTTTGGGTGGCAATACAAGTACAGTCAACACAAAGTACAGTCGACAAAAAAGCTTGTATTCAAAATGAAATGTTTACCAAAAACTATTTTTTTTATTTTAAACTATAACTGAGCTCTGGTTTATTTAAAATTGGGATAAAAATTATATTGAAATAATTATACTTTCAGATTTACGACGCGCAAAACAAGCGCTTTGAGCCTCCGTTCCCAGAGATACCCATGGTTCCAGGGCCTATATCCGACCTTAAATACCGCGTGCTAGTAGAGAGCGCCACCATAGGGTTCAAAGTCATAAGGAACTCGGATAACGTTACTCTGTAAGTATATTTTACTATATAATGATAATCTTAGTATCCGCAATATGGCACTTCCCACTATTTAAAACACGCATAGCCGAGAAGTTGCGTTAAGGTCAGCTCATTACAGCCACACGGCACCCGACCAACACCGCCTCGCCTCGATCGGTTTGTATTCTTCATATGGATTTGTATGGGTATGCGCTCACTACATCAACTCCGTAGCGTCACGGGATCGCCTCATTCGCGAGGTTGCCACGCGCGGACGGCTAATGGACCACTCGGTGATAGCCCGCTGCTCGCGGCCATAGTGACTATTAGGAATTTCGTGGACCACGCGAGGTCCACTCGTCAACGCGGCGTCCACCCGTGGACCATCTGTCGACAACGAGTGGACGCCGGAAGTCAAGGCGGTGCTGGTCGGGTGCCGGGTGGCTCTAATGAGATGTGACCTTTAAACGCCCGCACCGCTGATTTTCTGCCAGAACCGTCTGTGACTCACGGAACTATACACAAACATACTAAATGGGTCAATCAACTTTATAGTGTTGTTATTCTGTCCCGTGACCCAGAAGACATCAGTGATACACTTGCTTAGATAAATGTTTGCAATGTATCATACTAGCATGCTTATGAGAGAACTGTCACAACTCCTAACTGTTAGTGGATTTCTACCCCGTAAAATCATACTATTAAGAAGTGACCCAGGAGACGTTACCATAAATTACAACAAACAATAGGTAAAAAGAAGATAAAAATAACTGTAAAAAAGTATGAAGAAGTAGATAACTAAGTTGTGTTTATAAATCTAAATATCGATAGCGCGATGTAGATTATTAATTATTCTTCATCTCTATTTGCAGTATAAACACGCAGGACGTCGGCGGTCTTATCCTTTCGGACAGATTCCTCCAGCTGTCGGCTATATTGCCCTCTCACCAGATGTACGGGCTGGGAGAGAGACAGTCGCGGTTCCTTCTGGACACCAATTGGCAGACCTATACTATGTTCAACTATGACACCGCTCCTACGGAGAATGTAAGTATTTTAATAGTACATTGTGTCTTAAGGGCGGTAAGTAAGGAATTACGAACGAGAGTCTATTAGAAGCCCGAAGTCGAAGACTGAGTCGATGTTCGTAATTCTAGTACCTACCGCCCGTGCGACATAAAATGTTTTTCATCACATTTGCGAGTAAAATTGTATATTTGTAAAAGAAAAACTAATATTTTTTCAAAAATTTCCGATACCGCTAACTACGCTCTTGGCAGCGCCAGCCTTATTTTGGGGTTGCATGCAACCAAGGTAGCCTGCATTTTTCGACACTGTTTACGAGCAAGTGTGATGAAAAAGCTTTTTATTGACTTCGCTTTGTAATCCTTCTTAGCAGAAATTGGAATTTTCGTGGCACTTCTGCGACTATAATGAAGTGGTCTACTAACTTTTAAACAGTTTCCTATCAAATTAATATATGAATTAAGTAATTTTTTTTGACAGATACGTCTTATCGACACATTGGTTTTATGACACTAACCCCCTGTTTCACCATCCATTGATTAATTTGTCAATTAAAATCAGGATAAATGTGATGCCGTCTCTGTTTGTTTTGTTCGTATAGAAGAAGACGGCGTCGCGTTTATCCGTCAGTTATAATCAATGGGTGGTGAAACAGCCCCTTAATCTAGGAATGGTATTTGCCTGGTTTACGGTTAATGTTAGAGTGATAGGCTGTTATAGGCTGACCAGGAAAATAAAAAACCTGATTCGAGGCCAGTACTTCTACGTTTTATATTGCAACATTCTTTACACTTACTATACGATACCTATCAGTCAACATATTGACAACGGTGTTGGTGATGTTATTTATAGAAATATTTTCTAATTCCTCTGACTTTTTCTATGAAAAATACTTTTATACATTGTGAATTATTTTCCTTCCAAGGCTATGGATACTCTTCGGCATTTTAACGCAAAAAAGCATAAAATAACACTTTAAAATACCGCACGTAAACAACGTTAAACTTTGACAGCAATAGACAGATGACATTTGAATATACTGTTACCAGTGCAAGAAATTAGTTCTATTGGTTTTCCGCAATATGGCGAGGTTTTTTATAATTCTGGTCAGCCTTTACTGAACCAGTGAGATACACCTTTGGCCTCATCTGACATTGGGTCCTCATTCTGAGAGGAGGCTTGTGCCCAGTAGTGGGACGTATACAAGGTGTTAATTAAATAATTGAAAACCTCAGACACCCCAAAATATTTTTTCATTTTAAGTCAGTTGTTTGCAGTTATTTTGAATACCATCAATCATTATTTTAAGAGATATTCGTGTGTTTTGCTTAGCCAGTTATTCTCCTTCATAACTCTACCCTTATAATTTGTACTTGTCAGTTGCGCTTTGACGTTTTTAGAAGAAAATCACACATTGACAGCAAAACGGCCAGTGTTAAATAATTATCGACATAATATGCAACCTCGCTATTATATTTAATTGGCGCATGTTGCAGTCGTAACTTTTAGACTGGGCGCAATATAAAAATGATTTTAAAACACAAACACCAACTAATTTAAAACATAGTGTGATCGATTCTACTCTCGATTCTGAGCAAACTACTTTCTGGTTTTCAGTTATTTAATTAACACCTTGTATAGGCTGGGATGAAGATAACAGCTCAAAAGTGCCATGAAAATTTCGGTCTCAGGTTATTAGCATACGGGACGGGTTCTTCCTGGACATGTGTATATTTCCATTGCACCACTGTCATTTCTTTTAGACTAACCTGTATGGCACACACCCCTTCTACCTGAATCTGGAACCCAGTGGAAAAAGTCACGGGATGCTTCTACTCAACTCCTACGCTATGGGTAAATATTTGGCTTATACCGAGTATTAGACGTATTGTACTAACCTCTTGTGTCCGTTGATTTGATGCTGGCAGCATAGTTCCATTTTTGAATAATAATATGAAATGGACGCAAGGGCGTTAAACAGGAGACTTGTATCCGAGCTGCCAACGTAGGAAGTTGATTTGAAATACATATGAAAATGTCCTAAAGAAGTGTTTTTAATTGCTTAATAATTTAATAGGGCATTATTAGGATAGTGGACCGTCTGTCCACTACAAATTGGTTGGTATACAGTCACAAAACAGAAAGGTACAGAAATCAATCTCATGTATGTACTTCACTTTTCATACCTACGCTCGGCGGTCGCTCTCGGC
The DNA here is from genome assembly GCF_025370935.1 of Choristoneura fumiferana. NCBI lineage: Eukaryota > Metazoa > Arthropoda > Insecta > Lepidoptera > Tortricidae > Choristoneura > Choristoneura fumiferana. Next base: position 15,808,153 of record NC_133479.1, on the reverse strand, counting down.
TTAATAATAACTAAAATATTTCAATGTTAATGTCATTGTTATATTACAACCCTGTCACAGAAAATATCTTGCGACGATTTCGACATTTGCGAAATGCACGATTATTATATTTTAAAGTGTAATAAATTCGCATTCTTCATTATTAAAAAAGTTCACCCGTCTGCGTGTCTCAAGCGGATGGCACTCGCGCTTGCACTGGTTCCAACCGGTCCGAGATATCGTGTCCGTGAGCAGTGTGTATGTGTGCGTTGCTCGAGTTCACTTTGTATGTAGATTAAGTTCTGTACCTTTTTGTACAAAGAGATTGATGCTTCATTGACTTAACAATAAGGGCGCGGCTTGCTTGTGCTTGTTTACCTCATCTATATTTGGTTTGGATAGGTATTTAACTAAATGTAAACAAATAACGTCAATTGGTGTCTTAAATATCGAAATTCCCCCATTAAAACTATCTGAACATTTACATTTCTGTATTGAAATACACTAGTCTAGTTTGTATTACAATGATAGATAAGTAAATGTATAAAAATAGCAGCTGAAGTTTGTTTACATTTAGTTAAATAGCGTAGAACGTCCACCCACGGGTTCACGGTTGTTTGTAAATCTGTTTAAAAAAAATATACCTCGTTCAGTTTCTTGCCGGATTCTTCTCAACAGAGGTTTTTCCGAACCGGTGGTAGATTATTTTTGACATTCATAAGTGCTTGTTGTAGCCTCAATTGAATAAAGATATTTTGACTTTTGACTTTTTTTTTGATGCATAAGCCGCTTCCATCTGAGGCAGCTGGAGGCCTATGTCCACCGGTGGACGTCCTATGGCTGATATGATGATAATGATGAATTAAATACCTATCCAAACCAGGGATAGAGCTGCATATAGACTTCGCACGGCAAACCATCGCACATTATCTCACGCGGCACCCTCGCCACAAAAAATACGAGATACGCTTACGGAGATTTGGACTACCAAATTGATAGTTTTTGCCTTTACATCTCTACGAATAATAAGTAAAGTTATATTTCATCATCATCATCATCATGTCAGCCGAAAGACGTCCACTGCTGGACATAGGCCTCCCCCAAGGCTCTCCACTCAGACCGGTCTTTGCTTTCCGCATCCACCGCGATCCCGCGATCTTTAACCAAGTCGTCGCTCCATCTTGCTGGAGGCCTACCGACAGCTCGTCTCCCGGTCCGCGGACGCTATTCGAGAACCTTCTGACCCCATCGGCCATCAGTCCTGCGAGCTATGTGCCCCGCCCACTGCCACTTCAGTTTCGCAATTCTATGTCGGTAACCTTATTTCTACTGCGGATATCATCAAGTCAAGTCATCAAGTTATGTTTATCCAGACGTAATACTCCAACCGACGCCGGCGATAACGTACCGGACGACGGGCGGCGTGCTGAACCTGTTCGTGTTCTCGGGGCCGGCGCCGGCCGCCGTCGCGGCGCAGTACACCGCGCTGGTCGGCCGGCCCGCCATGCCGCCCTATTGGGCGCTGGGGTTCCATCTGTGCAAGTGAGTTCCTCGGATCATGACACCAAATTGAATGTTGTTTAATTTGAATTTGACATGGATTGTACGTAAGGTTCACTATCGTAACTCTTATATTTGAATTTGAACTTGACATGGATTGTATATAAAGTCCATTGTCATAACTCTTTTCATACTCGGCTGGGTTCGATAGGGTTAAGCTTATGACCTTGACTGTAATTAACTTTTGGAAAAGGCCATGAAATACAAAACCACCGGGATTTACTGTAAAACAAATACAAAGATTTTGAAGCGAAAAGAGCTTTTTCACACGGCTATACTTTCATCTCCAATAATTTAAAAATTACGTATATTTAGTCGCTAATTTTAAGGTAAATCTGAAATATCACGTCCTTATTATTGTCCCTAGATTTGGCTACGGCAGCCTGAACGTTACCGAAGATGTGTGGCAGAAGAATAGAGACGCCGGGATACCATTTGTAAGTATGCATATAATTTATTAAACACATTTTTTTTTTGTGATACAAATATGTGTGAACTTCCCAATCAGCACTGGGCCCGCGTGCAAATGATGAGGGTAAACATTTAAACTCACCGTGTCAATAACAGCCTATTCTCTAGCCACAAAATGAGATTTTTTCTTATTATATGTGTATTACTAGCTTTTGCCCGCGGCTTCGACCGCTTGAAATTCGGTTATCGCGCGCTGTTCCCTCGGGAACTGTGCATTTTCCGGGATTAAAAGTAGCCTATGTCACTCTCTGGCCCATAAATCTCTATGCCAAAAATCACGACGATCAGTCGCTCCGTTTCGACGTGAAAGACGGACAAACATCCAAATACGCAAACATACAAACACACACACATTCGTGTTTATAATATTAGTATGGATTTGTTACAGGACGTTCAGTGGAATGATTTAGATTACATGAACAATTCTAACGATTTCACTTACGACAAAGTGAACTACGCCGGCCTGCCGGAATTCGTTAAGAAAGTTCACAACGAGGGGATGCATTATATGGTGCTCATAGGTGAGTAAAATTGTTGTTATAAACAGAAAAGTGCTTTGGTGTGTAGAGACCTTTTAGAGAAGTGATCTATGATTGGCCATCGGGTAAACTCGGAAAGCACGACTACTCACGAAGTAGTCACATTACCACAAACAGGACTTTTTTTTTAAGTAGTCTGTATAGTGTCCCACTGCTGGGCAAAAGCCTCCCCTCTTGTGAGGAGAAACAGGACTTATCACGCTAAAATACTCGAGTAGTACGAGTATTTACCTCGATGTTTCGACCACATTACAGTGGCCGTGGTCACGAGTAGACTGAAGTGTGGGGTGTCAAGTCTGCCTAGCAGCGCGAGTCCTTCGAACTACCCGACCTTGATCACAAATAATACCGGCACTCGTATCTCGATCTACCCGCACTTGGTCATTTTTAACCCCCGACGCAAAAAGAGGGGTGTTATTATTTGTCACCCCATCACACCGACACAACATTAACAACGTCCGATCGTCCCTCCGAACATTCATCCCGACGCCGAAACTTATTTATAATAGGATTCCGCGAAGATCCTGATGTAGCTAGACAGCCTGCGTATATGCTTTACCAGGGTGTCCACTTTCTGGTCAAGTCAGGGAAAAGTCAGAGAAGCTCAAGGTAGTCAGGGAAAGTCAGGGAAAATCAGGGAAATTTGCTAGAAATCCAAAAAGTCAATGAAATAACTCGTGATTTCCCAAAACTTAGCTCGGTATTTTGACACCAGTCGTTCCAGTTCTGAGTGACGTATTAATAAAGAGTGGCACCATAGAAACAGTCAACGAAAAAGTGAGCACGTTCGGTGCAGTGAAATCTCATCAACGGGTCTAGCTTGTCAGGGAAATTTAGAAATCTGGTCAGGGGTTTTTTTTTTAGGATTTGTAGTAGACACCCTGCTTATGTGAAAGGAGTGACGGACAAAGTTGTAGACGTTTTACGCAGATCCGACTCTGATAATAGGGACCATCGAACATTTGTTTTTTTTTTTTAGACCCTGGAGTGAGTGCTGGCGAGAAGCCAGGCGATTATCCTCCGTTCGACCGCGGCGTGGAACTGGACATCTTCGTCAAGAATTCAACTAACCAACCTTTTATTGGGAAGGTATGCTTACTTACCAGACTATCCAGTCGAGTGGTTAGAAAATTTACTATGACTACAAAACTACAATCCGGCGGAAGATATTTGTATGAAAAATACAAATGCTTGTCTTGGGTACAACTCGATTCGTGGGTGTTTAACGTATATTGAAGCACGTATCTATCTGTTTAGGTATGTATGTATGTGGGAATGAGGGTGGATTTTTGTACGAATGATTTAATGTAAACGAGCGACTGAATGACTGATGACTACTGCGGAGTGAATGAGACGAGCGAGTGAGTGAGAGATTCGATTTTATTTGAGCGAGCCTACGTGCTAGTTGTGTTTTCTGTATCTGTTTTTTTTTATTCGACTGGATGGCAAACGAGCAGGTGGGTCTCCTGATGGTAAGAGATCACCACCGCCCATAAACATCTGCAACACCAGGGGTATTGCAAACGCGTTGCCAACCTTGAGGCCTAAGATGGGATACCTCACGTGCCAGTAATTTCACCGGCTGTCTTACTCTCCACACCGAAACACAACAATGCAAGCACTGCTACTTCACGGCAGGATTAGCGAGCAAGATGGTGGTAGCAATCCGGGCGGACCTTGCACAAGGTCCTACCACCTGCAAAACCCACCTGCACCTTGCACCTGCTTATCTTGTATTCAGTAGTTTAATTTCTAATAAACCTTAGTCGATTTTCGTAACACGGGAAACGACGGTTGAAGCCGCACCCCCAACTATTTCAAAATGTATATTTCAGACGTGGAACAAAATATCGACCGCATATCCAGACTTCACGCACCCCGGATCTACCGCCTACTGGCTTGAAATGATGACCAGCTTGCACGAGGCCGTACCTTACGACGGGGCTTGGATCGTAAGTATCATCGGCTACAACATTACAAGATTTTATTTAACTTACTCTGTATGTGTACGGGTCAAATCTTACAACTAAATTTTGCCCACTTTCAGCTCTTCAGGTTCCAAATTGACTTAAAATTGGTCATACATACTTATGTAAATCTGGTGACAGTATAATCTGGCAGTGACATCATGGTAGTCCGACCATGATTGTCTCCGCAGGACAGAACTTCTTAATGTTTAATTGCATTTACTTGTTTGAGGATCTGACTGTTGAATGTTCAGACCTGAAGTTACCCATTTCAAGTTATACATTAAAAATACAGTCTGTTAAGAAATAAACCGCCCCGCCAGGCATAAAGGTGCCCAATACACTCGCCGCGCCAATGAACCGCAATGGACACCCTTTGCACCAGAAAATTTCTAATTTAGATTATCTCCTTTACGCTTCCGTTGTCACAGGACATGAACGAGCCCTCAAACATGGTATCGGGTCCCCTGCATGGGTCCTGCGCCCCCGAGCAGCTCCCATATCGCCCCCATACTGCGGGTGCAGACGGGCTCAAGTCCAAGACGCTGTGTATGGACGCTCAGCACTACGCCGGCGACCATCGCGCCTGCCACAACTTGTACGCGCTCAGCGAAGCCGTCGCTACACACTCGTGAGTCCCTGAAACCCCTTTTACACCGAACCAATGCGCGGGTCCCCCAAACGGGTCCCATACCACCCCCACACTGCAGGTGCAGACGGACTCAAGTCCAAGACGCTGTGTATGGACGCTCAGCGAAGCCTCCGCTACACACTTGTGAGTCCCTGAAACCCCAGTACAATATGCAAAACAGCGCATCTCTAGTGAAAACAGTTTGGCTGATCGAGGTAAATGATGCGTTTTCTATTGTACTTCGTTTTTTAGCATTAGAAAAAGGGTAAACAATCTTGACGAGTCTTTTTATTGAAAAATGTTTTAAAAAATACAGTAAAGTATTACTTATGATACCAAGAAAATCTAAATGATCATATATGTCCCTGCTAATTGTTACATATTTGATGTGAATTATTTTTCAAAAGTGTTTTTTAATAAAACGACGTCAAGATCGCGTACCTTCTTTCTAATGATAAAAAAACGAAGTATAGTTAATGACAAACCCATTCCTCACACATCTCTGGTGGAAACACAGCCTTGCCTATGGATGGTTTCCATGGTTAGGTGGCACGCTCAGGCGCGTTTACTACTAAAGTGTGTTTTTTAGTTTAAAGTACATATAATTATCATGTTTCTATTATCTGAATATATTTCTCACAGTATATATATATGTCACAGTGCGCTGACTGAGATCCGCGGCGCGCGTCCCTTCATCATATCCCGCGCGACTTTCGTCGGCTCCGGCCACTTCGCGGGGCACTGGAGTGGGGACGTGTTCAGCACGTGGCATGACATGGCCATGACCATACCGGGTACGTATCACGTCACATAGGCCACCAAAGACCGCCACAATGACCGGTACTGGTACGACCTGGTAGTCAATGCTAAACTTAACATTTATTACAATATCACCATAGCAACCGACAAGATTAAAATGTCGAAAGACGCGTCGAAAACACCTGGAAGAGCTACTGGTTCATGAAAGAGCTTATGAAGGGCTTATGAAACCTTCCCATAAAACTTAGCCATATCCTAACCTACGGTGCGCAAACATGGTCTCTGACTGAAAATCAATAGTCCAAACTTAAGCGTTGGCAAAGAGCGATAGAGCGTAATTAGGCGTGAAGCAAAAGGATCAATAGACTTAATCCGAAATAGCACGCTACGCTCAAAAACGCGTAGCTGTCGTTGGGTAAAAGACTGCTAAGTTAAAAAGAGACTGGACTGGAAGCGTCTGTCACACAGTCATTTGTTCAGGCGGACCGAGAAGGAGGTGGGGGGGCGGTTAGGACATGTACGCAAAGGACTGGCCTGACACAGCGTCAGAACTGATATTGTGGAGATCAAGACCGGAAGCATTGCCCAGCTGTAGGACACCATAATAGTATAGGCTATTTAAAAAAATCGCTTCACGTCTGGTTACTTTGTGTTTGTGTTTTATATTTTTGATATTTGACAGATATTCTAGCCTTCAGCCTGTTTGGTATCCCAATGATGGGCGCAGACATATGCGGGTTCAACGGGGACACGACAGTGGAGCTGTGCAAGCGGTGGATGCAACTCGGCGCTTTTTACCCTTTCTCGCGGAATCACAACTCTATTAATACTTTGGTGAGTTTTCATAAAATCATTTGTGTAAAATAGACAAAAGTGAATATTTATGTGATAATGTAAATTCTGTTCGTACTTATTAGTAATTTAGTCTAGTAACTAAACAGAAAACTAAATCTTAGTAAAAACGATTTAGTGGAGTGGTCCCATTTTATTATATTTTTAACTCCCGATGCAAAAAGAAGGTTCTTATTTGATACCTACCATGCCTCTCTGTCTGTAGCATTGTAGCTCTCAAATTTGTGAAAACAAGTTTTCTTGCGATGGTTTTTAGCTAACAATAATTTAATAAAATCGGTTCAGCTGTTCTTGAAATAGTGAAGTTTGAAATGAAAATGTCGGGAATTTTTCAACTTTTCTAATCGGGTTAAGGCGCTGTACGTAGTGAAAACTAAAATTTTAGAAAATATTTAAAATATACTTACACAATACTTACAACTGCAATTTTTTTATATGTATATTTTCAGTCTATTAGCTAGTTTTTGACTTCATCAAAAACACGATTGCTCAAAAACCTCGATAGATTATTTTTTTGAAAAAGAGCCTTCATTTACACGTTAAACCAAATATAATGAAATCTATTATGAATATCAACACAAAATTTGCTTTATTAAATAGTTTTTAGCAGATTTAGATTTATGCTTCATAGATTTTCAATAGGTTGAGTACATCAATCATACCAATTTATTCGTCTTTGGCAAAATAAAACGATTCTAGGCGCGGCGGCGGCCAAGTATTGCCCAGTCGCCAGTACACGCGTGTACGTAGTCGACGACGGACCTGTGCACATTTTTCTAACGCGCTAGTACTACTTTTGAGAGCAAATAATATGGGTAATCGCAGTATTAAAAAAGTTAAGCGAAAGAGGAAACGCATAAGTGAACTCAGAGGACATATGAGAAGCATTAGAGTACCTAAACGGTAAGTACCTACCACACACTAATCAACCGGCCGGAGTCGGGCCGAGTCAGCAGGGCTACTACGAAACTCCAAACTCGAAGTTCGTGTCGTGCGGTCCCTCTCGCTCTCGTACTAAATAGTATAAGTGTCAGAGGGACCGCAACCCACGAACTTCGAGTTTCGTAGTAGCCCTGCTGAGCGGATTTCACATTCGTACTACGACCGCAAGCTGGTTGGCGCGGGCCTCGGCTGCTCACGGACGCGGACGGCTTCGTCCAGATTCTACCGCGACTGCCATACAAATTGTAGGCACGTTGTATAAACCTATGCTACTCACGGCGAACATGCGGCGAACCTTGCGGCTACTACGAAAACAAACTAAACTCTAACTCGAAGTTCGAGTATCGTACCGCCCTCTCGCTCCTCGTATTAAGGTGCGCCATTTCGCTAAACAATTAATCGATAAACAGAGCGTTTGTACCCGCAACCCGCTCACCCCCTCTATTTTTTACGGGGCTTGCGTGTCACAGTCGACCGTATGTTACACTGACAGCGCTAGACAGCGCGCTAAAACAGACAGAGAACGTCTTAGAGTGCCCTTACAACTTTTTTTAGTTTTTTTGCAAATAGCAGTAGGTAATGAAATCACGAGTATTTTTAACTGACTTCAAAAAAAGGAGGAGGTTATTATAATCGGTTGTATTTTCTTTTTTTTATGTTTGTTACCTCAGAACTCCG